>NW_011494871.1:2512739-2519805 GCF_000754665.1 Bison bison bison
TGAGCGACTTCACTTTCACTTTTCACTTTCATGCATTGGAGAAGGAAATGGCAACCCACTCCAGTATTCTTGCCTGGAGAATCCCAGGGATGGGGGAGCCTGGTGGGCTGCTGTCTCTGGGGTCGCACAGAGTCGGACACGACTGAAGCGACTTAGCAGCAGCATGTTATATTATGTGATCCAGAGCAGAAAGGATAGTAGTTTTTTTGTTTGTTTGTTTTTTACATTAAACTCCACCACTTGGCAGTAACTGTATCAAGAGGAACAGACTAGTAGGTTTTGTAAAGAAGGTTCCCCTGGGTTTGAACGGAGAGAGATTATCATACTGCTGGACTTCTCAGCTGAGGGCCCTTCTTGACCAAGACCGTAAATCCCAGAATTTCCCAGCATCATTCCAGGAGTCTAAACAGTCTTTTAAACAGCTGCTGAGTGTCACTGGTCTCATGATTCCTTAAAGGAATTTGTCCGTGGGTGGGGGAAGTCACCGCCCATGAGTCTTCTTTAAATGTCGAAGGCTGACTGCGGCGATGAAAGAAACAGGATGGAATTCTCAGAATCTCGGTGTTGATAAACAGTCCCCTCCTCCATAAACAAGGGACTTGCTATGGCAAACCTAAGGCCTCCATCCTTCTGTGCAGGGAAAAGCCCATTCTTGATAAAAGAAAAGGAAACGGGTAGTTCCCACAATTGCAGTTACCCAGGCTTCCTGGTCTCACCTTTTTTTTTCAAATTGGAGTATTGCTGCTTTACAATTTTGCGTTAGTTTCTACTGTACAGAAAGGTGAGTCGGCTATAGGTACACATATACCCCCTCTTCTTTGGATTTCCTTCCCATTCAGGTCACCACAGAACACTGAGTAGAGTTTCCCTAGATATACAGTAGGTTCTCGTTATCTATTTCACATGTAGTGTCAACGGCGTGTATGCTGCTAAGTCACTTTAGTCGTTTCCGACTCTGTGTGACCCCATAGACAGCAGCCCACCAGGCTCCCCCGTCCCTGGGATTCTCCAGGCAAGAATACTGAAGTGGGTTGCCATTGCCTTCTCCAATGCATGAAAGTGAAAAGTGAAAGTGAAGTTGCTCAGTCGTGTCTGACTCTTAGCGACCCCAGCCTACACTGGAGTGGGGTGCCATTGCCTTCTCTGAACGGCGTATATGTGTCGATCCTAATCTCCCTATCCGTCCCATCCTCTCTTCCCACCTTGGTATCCATATATTTGTTCTCTATGTGTGTGTCTTGATTCAAGTCCTGCAGATAGGTTCACTTGTACCTTTTTTCTAGATTCCACTTATATGCATTAATGTATGGTATTTGCTTTTCTCTTTCGACTTATTTCACTCTGTATGAAATAAATCTAAGTCCATCATGTCTCTGAAAATGGCACAATTTCATTCTTTTTATGGCTTATTTTAACATGTTTCTCCTGGCGCTCATCTCCCAAGGCTCCACACAGGTGGAACCATAGGACTCACCTGCCAAAAGGTGGATGGCAAGACAGCCAGGGCAAAGGTGATGTTCACCAGAGCCACACCAGCAATATCCTAGACAGAGCTGCCCCTCACCAGGCACGAGATCAGGGACGCCAGGCACCCACAGCCCCTCGGCAGCCAGGGCCAGGGACCCAGAGCCTTGCCAGCCCCTGAAACTGAGGCCAAATTGGCTGCTTTGCGTCCACTTTCTCCTAAGCCCTCCTTCACATCAGGTCAAGTACAAAGTCAGTTTACCACTCTGAGCAGGAACCAGGAGGTTAGCAGGACATGTGGGACCAGGGAAGGCTTCAGGAAGACTTGTGCGCACAGATCCCGTCAGCATTTTCAGGAGTGGAAGGCAGTTTCCCGCCAGGACCTGAGGATCTGTTCCTCGACTCCCGGTGCCCTTTCAGGCCCATCAAAACACAAGAGTGAGCAGCAGCTTTCCAGCCTCTCAAATCCACTGCTTTGACTTTCGTCTCCATTAGACTTTGGAAATTCTATTTTCCGAGCAGTTTCTGTTTGATGTGGTGGCTTCACACATCGTGCAGAGGCTGGGTGAGTGGTCCTGCTCCCAGAGGGTCCAGTCCAACCTCCTGGGTGCATCCAGGGGAACCTCCATCACATACCTAAATGAGGGGGACCTTCTGTGGGCCCACAGAGTTAAAGGCTTTTAAACAGTTAATTTGACGCCTTACTTAGCTAGATGAAAATGTAACTTTCTTCTTTCTCTCCATTAAATATTTTATTAAGTGAAACTTTGCAACAACCCAAATTGAGCCAAACCAATAAATGAGTCAAATACCTCACCCCAGCCAGAACTACATCAAATACCTCAGTGTTCCCAGTTTGGGTGACCCAGAAAACAAAGATGAAGCCTTAGATCTACTGACTCAACTGAGCTGCACTGAACTGAACCCCAAGGATGCACATCAGCCAGAACCTCGGGGACCCTCCAGGGCGGGGCTGCTGGATGGACCTCAGCACGTTCAGGTTTCCTCCTATTTGGGTCAAACTTAGCTCTCAAGTGTCAGGTTACTTTGGAGTTATTCTGCTCCTGAACCAGATGCTCCCATGCTCCCCAGACTCTAGCGTCTTATTTGCAATCCCAAGCTTTCGCGTTTCCATCGTTACAGAAATAAGCCAGCAGGCTTTCCTCGGCCAGCCACCCTATGAACAAACACGAAATGAAACCCAAGGTGTTTGTCATTGCTCCCTGGGAAACCGCTGGCAGAGGCAAAGGGGGCTGACTCCAGCCACACCCTCCTCCTGCCAGGGCCACGTGAGTCACTGTGAGAAGTCACGCCCTGTGTACACAGCGCACAGAGTCACTGTGGGTGAAAAGCGACCTAAAAACGGAGCAGGGGGACCCGGAGGAGCAACTGCCCAGAGAGAAGCTTGTCCGCACAGCGCTGAGAAGACCCTGGAGACCCGGGAGTCAGTTTCCCAGGCCTGGAATGTTGCACACGGTGCAAGTGAAGAATGCTCCACACAGACGTCAAAAGAGAATGTTTCTAGAGTTGACTGAGATGATCAGGTCCCCAGGGCAGGTCACCATCTTACTCATCTTTGCATCCTGGCACCTGGTGTGCTGATCATGTAGACAGCTGACGTGTGCTTATCACTTGTCCTTTCTGATTATTACAACATTAATTTTCTTGGATATTCCCCAGCCTGGACAGAGGAGCCTGGGGGGGCTGCAGTCCATGGGGTCGTAAAGTGTCACTTTCACTTTGCTTTACTTTCCACAGCCTGAAGACCATGTAATTACCTTAGGTCACTTAATTTTCCTTTTTCTGATTCCAAGTTCACCAAGCTGGTAACAGATGTGTCCTTCTACCCGACCCCCATCTTGCCATCTGAAAAATCCCTGGAGAGTGGATGCAGGGATTCTGGTCACTGAAAAGGACCACCCTCTGCTGTAAGTCAATACATTTGTACTGGAATTCCGGCCTCTGAGATGTATCCATACGAATCAGTCCTCTAGAATCAGATTAGCTTCAGGTAAACTGATACGATTGAGTTTCTGAACCAGTAAAGCCAACAACAAGCTCCTGGTCTGTGCTAAATCTCTCCAGTGACCCCTGCGGCAGAGGGCAGCTCCTGTTTAAACCATGGGCCTGGTCCGGCTCCGGCACCACGACTGTCTGCCGGAGGGCTTCCTGCCAGCAGCAGGTCTGATTGTGGCATAAATAAATAAGTAAATCACAACTAAACACATAACAGGCTTTAACACTTTAGCTACTTAGTACAGTAAAAGGTATTGAGCAATGGAAGCAAATATGCAACAAAGTGGGTGAACATGCAGGCTTTGGAGATCAGAAGAGCTAAGACCATATCTGGGTTGTTAACTTCTGAATTTAAGCAAATTATTAAATGCTTCTGAATCTCGATTTTCTCTGTGAAGTTGAGGTGATAAGGCTACCTATTTCATTAGGTTTGAAGGGGATGATCTACACTGTACTTCCCACTGCTGGCAACAGAGTGGACAAGAGAACCCAAAACGCCTCTCACCACAGAACACCTAGGAATGCGAGAGTCGACATTTTTAAAATCATCTTTTAAAATGCGTGGATGAGTAGCAAGAGAGTACAGCATTCCTGTGGGATCAGGAATGAAGCTGTAGGACAGACCCAGGGAAATGAGAGATTACCGACCATTCACCTAGCCTCGAGGGTCAAAGCTTCAATCTCAGCAGAAGCCTGGGTGGTGGGGGGTTAGTTCGGGTGAGAATCAGAGCGATCAAGAAAGGCAAGACATATAACAGGCTCTGCCCTTCAGAGAAATGTTCATAGGGAAACACAAACGCCCCACCATCAGCAGGCGAAGGAGGAAATCATCTGTCTCGGTTTGGCTTTCAGAGGAAGGAAAAAAAATCTCCCGACCTGGGTCATCAGATACAGCAAATAAAAACACAGGGGGCTGCAGGTTTCCAGGGCAGTGATGCTATTTCATGTGATAACGATAATGGCGGAGGCACGATATTACACAGTTGTCAAAATCCAGAGAATGTGCAACACCAAGAACAAACCCACGGATTTGGGATGATACTGATATATCAGTGTAGGGTCATTGATTAATAAATCTACCTCGGGTAGGGGGATGCTGACTGTGGGGGAAATTGAGTGTTTGGAGAGGAAGGAAATGTAAGAAACCTGTTCTTAACAACTTTGCTGTGAACCCAAAGCTGCTCTGAAAATAAAGTTTAAATATATACAAATAACAAGGTGCTCAGTTAAATTTCAGTTTTATATAAACAACACACTTTAACTAAAGAAGGATGTGAAACTAAGGCACAGAGGAGTCAGTCACCAGAGCATAGTCCCAGAGCCAGAGAGAGGCTTGATGTTTAGACTGGACAAGAAGAACCAAGAATTAATAAATTAACCAGGAACTAAGCATTAATGCATGACAGTAGGAAAAAGCAACCCAACAAACCAAAGAATGTAGAAGAAAGAAAATAATAAAGATACGAACTAAAATGAGTGAAGTAGAAAACAAAGATAGGATAGAGGAAGAACAAAGTCAAAAGTTGATTTTTTGAAAATTTTATTAATAAAGTTAATAAATCTCTAGCAAGGTTAACCAAAAGAAGAAAGGAAAAAACAAAAATATCAGGAGTGAAGTGATATGACAGTAACATAACACAGATCTAAAAGATAAGACTAACTTACAATCAATTTTTTGAGCTACATATTTGAAAATGCAAACAAAAGCTGCACATTCCTAGAAGAAAGAGTGGCAATTTGACTTAAGAAGAAACAACACCCATAACAATGAAAGCAGACGAATTAGTTGTTTAAAATCTTCCTATAAAAGAAACAGTAGTTTTGTAACCAATTTCTATACACAGTTTTATAGCCAGTCTTATCAAATATTAAAGGATAAGATAATTCCATTTTACCCAATCTAGATCAGAGAAAAGAAACAGAATCAATAACTAATATTGAAAGTGGATGTGGGAGATGGGAGAGAAGCTCTTCCTCCCGACCCACACCAAAAACAAACATTAATGATCATTCCTGGGCCCTGAATGTGAAGGGTACAGAACATCATACTTCTAGAAGATTATACGTAGGAGACCCTGACTTCGGGATAGGCGAGGAGACTCACAAGGAGTATTAATCATAAAAGGAAGAAGACTGAATGCATTAAGAACTCCTGTTCCTCAAGATACTGTAAAACAGCTGAAATGTCAACTCACACACTGGGGAGAAGATACTTGGGATTCACATAATAGACAGAGAATTAGTATCCAAAACATATGAAGAACAAGCAAGCCAATTTGTTAAAAAAGGACAAAATATATGATCAGATATTCTACTGAAAAGAAAGGTAAATGGCTAATAATTGTGTAAAAGAATGCTCAACTTCCTTAGAAGTCACAGAAGGAAAATCCAAATTATAATGGGGTTTTTTTAACTACTAAACTGCATAAATGTGTTAACTGAGAACACCGAACTTCGGTGGTAGCTACTTCTGGTTTTAAGTACGAATTAGTACAAACACCTTGGGAAAGAGTTTAAGATTATTTATTATAGCTGAATAACAACTCCAGTATAATCCAGTAACTCCTAAATGGATGCCCTAGAAATCTTGTACTCAGATTCTGGGAGACAGGAACAGAATGTCCACAGAAGCGTGTCTGCAACAGTTAAGACTGGAAACAAATCTTCATCCGTAGGAGGAAAAAGATGCACATACATAGCTTCTGGGATTAAGTGCAACACCAGGAAATACTTAAGTAAAAATGGATACGCAGTCTGGTTGCTAAAAAGCAATTAGAAGGAAAATATCCCTCTGTTCTAAAGAGCAGCCTTTATTGAAAACCCATGTCTGTTTGAACCGTCTCCACCTGTTTTTTAAAGCTATTGTCCTGTAATTGAAGTTATTGTCCTGTTCCTTTTATATAAAAGCCCATGCTATACATTTTTGCTTGAGTTTAATTCCAGGAAAGTTTCTGATTCTGCATGTGTTCATCAAATGGAAAAAACATCCTGGCCACAGATTTTCAAAGCCTCTCAAAGTACTCTAAGGAGTCGTCATTGTCTTAGTAAAGACAATCAAAGCATCTAACTACTAATCATTTTTAAAAGATCACTTTCAACTACATTTTAAATTCTAAAAATTTAAACTTTTGCTTTATTGAGTTCATAAAACTATGATTAAGAAATATAAAGATTTGCTAAGAACCTAAGCCTAGCATGTGCTCAGTCGATATTTGGAGAATAATGCCTAGGAACAGGGAATGCGAATATTTTGCCTAAATCCAGCCCCACTGACCTTTAAACACTACTGGGTCATGCTATGGGCTTGAAACCCCAGGTAGCTAAGGACACGCTTCCCACCAGAGTTCTGCAAGCACCGGCCGAGGGTTCACCTGGCCACACTTTGACATTCAAAGCAATATCAGACAAGTCCTCCAGCATGTATGGGTCATCACAACACAGCCCCACACACCTTTTCCGCCTGATAGTCTCATCATCACCTTCATGTGACCTATGCTTCAAGCAAGCCAGATTCTTCGGCGTTTACACTCACATGGTTCTCTGCACTTAGACTATTTCCCATCTCCATCAGTTACACCCTAGAAGC
>NW_011494871.1:2519905-2524976 GCF_000754665.1 Bison bison bison
ACCATTCTTAAATGCCATCTCCTTCACCCTGCCTTTCTGGGTGCCATCTCTCTATTCTGAAACTCCATAGCATTTTTTTTTTTTACAGTTCTTATAGACCATGTTCTACAGCTCATTTGTAATACAAATGTACATACACACAAACATACACACATTTATGAAACATTTGAATTCTTTATATCCCCTTTTAAAATAGAGTGCCTTGTAAATAAGAGCTTAAAAGTATTCATTGAATTTAACTGCAATATCTATAAGTTATATACATACATTTTGTTTTAATAGGAATAAAAAATTCTGTCACTGCTTATTCAATACATCGCATTACATTTTGGTCAGATTACCTGACGGGTTTACCCGGTTTGTTGAAGTTCAAATGTTTCATTAAAGGTTCAACAGCTCTCTCTGGTGGCCATGGAGGAAACTGGGTTTGCTGGCCATGAGAGGTTGAGTCAAGCCAGCATTTCTGTTTATTTTTCAAACTTGAATTTGAAGTGATTCTCAATCAATTCCAGTTTTGAGGTTATCAAAACCTTCAGTTTTGAGATTACCACTGAGTGGCAAATTTTGTTTGGCATAAAAGTGTCATTTTCAGGTCAGGAATAAACATAAGCAGTTATTTGAAATTTAGGTCAGTGGTTTCCATCTCAAACAATTGTAAACTTGCTTTAAAAATATTAATATAGTTTCACTTAAGTGGTCATAAAATACTCGATTAATGTTAAAAAGCAAAAGTTTTCAGACTTTTTCAGTGCATGGGAGTGAATAAATCTGGGAATTCAGTGAGAATACAAATAGGTTTCTGCTGTTACCTTTTTCCTACTTTGGAATAATATCAACTGCAGAGAAGTTAAAAGCTCAAGCATTCTAACAAGACAAGCAAATGCTCAAGTTGGAAATGGAACTATTTATTATCTTTTCGGTTTTAATTTCCAAGAGAAGCTTTATTCAGATGTTGCTGCTGCTGCTGCTGCTAAGTCGCTTCAGTTGTGTCTGACTCTGTGCGACCCCATAGACGGCAGCCCACCAGGCTCCCCCATCCCTGGGATTCTCCAGGCAAGAATACTGGAGTGGGTTGCCATTTCCTTCTCCAATGCATGAAAGTGAAAAATGAAAGTGAAGTCGCTCAGTCGTGTCCGACCTATTCAGATGAAATACTTTTAAACATTTTAAATGAAACTTACAACCATGCATTCAATTGATTCAGCAAATACAGCATATAGTGGGCATTGGCTTAACCGGGGGTTGTCTTGGAGGCTGGAGGAGACTAATTTAAAAAAATAAGCATGTTCCCTTGGAGCCTACAGTCTGGGGTTTTATTGGGGTGGGGCGAATAAATAAAAAATAAATGTGCTGTATAAGAGTAAGTGCTAAGAAGAAAAACAGAGCGGAGGAAAGGCATAGAGACACCCCTTGAGGGTAGATGGAACATGCTTTCAAGCCAGCTTGGTCCAACACCTCCACAGCGATGAGAAGCCCTTTGTTTCAAGTGAATAAAAGCAAAGGAATAAGCCAGGAATCTATCTATAGGAAGAGTTTTTCAGGCAGTGAGAAGAGAAAGGCCTGGGGCAGTAGAGCCTGGAGTGCTCAAAGAACAGCAGAAGGACCCCCGTGGTTTCGCCTGAGAGGGAGGAGGTGAGATGAACCGGAGAGGTGGGCAGCGGCCAGGCCACTTAGAGATTAGCAGCTGGAGTCAAGGCTTTAGCCTGGGTCTAAATTACTATGACACTTGGACTGGACTTTCCTTAGGAGCATGCTCTACGTTTCTTATTCCTCTTGAGGAATGAAAATAAATTAGCCAATCTAGAAGGATAAAACCAAGAAAGTTACTCCTGGTACCAATTGTTCTATTATTTGTTATAGGACATGGAACAATTTAAAACGAAGAACTAAGTAACATGCTAAACGTTAAACCCACAGTACAGCTCCCACTGAGGTCCAAATCCCTCAGGTCACTGTGTCTGTAGTAGGGCTTTCTTCATTTCAGCAACTCTGGCTGCTGTGGGCTCTGCACTCTGAGGGGGGGCTTCCTAGCAGGGCGGCTGGACTCTACCTCGCACCATGAGGGCAGAAGCTTCAAGAAAGGCAGAGAGTCTGAATCCTGACATGGACAAAGCCCCAGTTGGCCTGAGGATTCCAAAGAGGGGCTCCTGGAAGAAAGGGTGGCCATCCTGAACCCCTGCCCTCGCTGGCTCTTTCCCCCTGAATTCCCATGGTTGAATAGAACCTCTAAACTGCCAGGAGGTCCAGCAATTACATCCAAACATCACACTTTTAGAAATGCTTCTATAGCATTTTATTTTGAAATAAAATGTAACCTCAGAGGCAAAATTTTCATTAATGATAGTTATTCTAATTGTGAAGGATGTACAAGGGGAAAAAAGGAAACCCATTGTCTGATACATTTGACAGTGGGTTTTGACTGTCTGATACATTTAAAGTGTTTGATATGGCTGAATAATACATTTCTTAATGATGTGCTTATCAAAAAACAAAACAACAAAAAACATGTAGAAATTATAACTGGTTCTACTGCTATCAAATTTGTAGTGATTACACAGTTATAAAAATACATATTGCATTTCTCTTTCATAAAAGTCATAAACCTTCAGGCTCCCCCTTCTTTAGAAACACACTGACTTTCCCTCAGTACCACCCAAGCTGTGACCTCACACCTCTGATATCCACCCAGTCAGGAGCTGGGTCGGGGCTTGGCATTCACCTTCATCCTGAACACTGAAAACATCCTCATAAAACAGACCGAGTACCTTTTAATAGTTTATCATATTTCTTTTCATCTGAGTGTATGCCAGGTGATTTTGAAGTAAGATACAAAGATTTCTGGTTATCCATTCACATAACATGCAAAACTTTGGAACCCAAATGCCATAATGTAATTTTTCCACAAACACAAATAGTTAACAATTCAAAGAGAAGACATTACATTGGCAGAATATAGGAGGAAAAATAGCCTCTTCATTTCAGGTCAATTTCAAATGGTAAGTTTACTTTTCAGGAAAGGTCGATGGTGCTCTAATTAATAATCCTGTTTGAACTTCAAACAAGCCAGTGATCTCTGAGCTGATAAGCTGTACCTTAGTCGTCAGCAGTAGCTATTAATGGATAGACCTTTTTGGATTTCTGACATATAAATGTAATCTCAAGCTGAACTTTCTAAGTTTTGCATTGTTGAGCTTGGTTAAAGCTTTCCACAAGCTGCCGTCCACTTTACTTGGGGAATAAGGAATAGAAAAGGCTAGTTCACACAATAAGTAAATGGCAAGTAAACACCTTACTTGTTAGCTGGGAAGTAATGCTAATATTTAACTCACCCTCCACATCTCTTGAATACACTGTAACACATTCATTACCAACATCTCACTTAATAGAATTTCAGATAGTTTCTCACAGCAGACCTAGGGCTGCTCCCTGCTCTGAACAAAGTCTCTAACCTGTATCGGTTCTTTTTTTATGGGTGCTGTCATGGAGATGTGTTATGTGTTTTTTCCTATATTTTTTAATGTTTCTCCTATCCAGAAGTGAGTCTGAGTATGGTGACTGCATATTGGAACAGGTGATAATTATGCAAGACATACTGTACTGTGGTTTAGAAGGTCAGCTCGAAAGGTCAAGGGAGTGGAAGTCTTTATTAAGGAGGAAAGAAATGTCAGTTATGCCACTGTGTGCAGAGCAAGGAACCCACTCCTCCATTGACAAAAATGCCGAGGCTGTTACTTCTTGTGTCTCGTAGGCAACTTTGATGGTCTGTTGACAAATCTGAAAGAATGTGCAACCCTTGGGAAATGCCCTTCTAAACGCTGTGTCCTCAGCTGCTTTTTGTGACATTTACCAGCTGTTTTTCATTGTGATTATTTGCGACAATTTGATGAACTCAAACCTTCCCCACCCCCATGTCCCTGCTCCAAGAGTGATCCAAAGACAAATTCCTTCCTTCACCTGGCAGGACAGCTCTGTAACTGCATCTCTTCACCAACCATCACATAGTCCACAAGCATCCTTAAACTTGTTTTCACTTCATAATTGTAAACACTCTCTCTCCTGCTTCAGCCTGACCCCCTGCCTAGGACCCCTCAGTCCAGGCACTAGGTGGGCGTTCTGTTGGTCTAAGACACCAGGCAATTCTCACCCTGTCCAAAATGAGCCCTGACTCTCACCTCAGAACACACGCATTTCCTTTAGAAGCAAAGTTTCATATGTGCATCCAGACTGGTGAAACATTATAAAAATGTAAGTATTAAACCAATGTTGCAATGTGAGCACTTATACAAGCTGTCCAAGCACAGAATTTCTTTTTACCATTAAATGCTGACATCAAAAAAAAAAAAGAGATTGAAAAATCATGAAACATATCTACTACTTCCCCAACTTCAGAGAAATCTCTCATCCCCACAAATAGCTAGCGCTTGAGCAGAGTGAGTGAACTTGGTTTCTGAGCTAAATCTGCTGTTCTGATGCAACCACTTGCCCCCATCCCAGGCTGCTGTGAGCAGGGCTGGGCTGAGTCGGGGGTGGGGGGTTCTATGGGAAAGTGCATTGGACCCCTCTGAAGGGACTCGAGGCGGTTTCTGTCCCTCTCACCTAAAGATATACTTCCTGGGTAAATTCTCACTTGTGTCAGCCTCGTGGGTTTGAATCTGTGGTCTAAGAACGTAATGTGAGTGGTCTGCTAGGGGCTGGGGGATGCTCGATGTACAGTTGATCCCCTCCCCTGGCTGGGGGTGTCATCAGCAGAAGCCAGCACCAAGCGCGTGGCATCTGGGAGGGGCTTCCTGAGGGGGGGGCGTTGCCTCTTATTTGCAGGCGGGTCTTGCTGGCATCAGTGTGCTGATGAGGGCATACATCCGACTCCGTGCACAACACACTTAAACACAGCAGCATGTGAGCGCCACCTACACAGTCACGGACTCATTAGTAGCGGATCTGCTAAAACCATTCATAAAAACAGTCTTACGTACAAGACTGCTGCCTTGACAGGAAATGTCACTGAGCAGACCCCAGGATGCTCTGTCCTCCTGCGCGAGGCCACGAGCTCTGACCTGCAGGTACACAGCGT
>NW_011494871.1:2525076-2532883 GCF_000754665.1 Bison bison bison
ACACAGCGTCAGGCGTGGAATCCTGAGGGTCCTCGTGGGCCACGCTGGGGGGCGGGATGTGCTCATGACCCGCACGGAGCTGGATCGTTTCACCCTTCGTGCAGCAGCTCAGTCGTTGATGTTTTCAAGCCACACCGTTTCTGGTGCTTCCCGTCCTTCCTGAAGGCACGGGTGACAGCACCGTCACGGGGGGTCAGCACACGACACGAGTAGAAGCGAGACGTCCCAGATGGAAATACGACCAGACGAAGACGCCCTTGAAAATTACACTTTAAAATGAACACAGAGCGGTTCAGAGCGGAGGCATCCAACATGGCCTTAAGTATATGACAGACCCCAGGCCTGGAGAAGCCAAGCACAGCAGACACGGAACTCAACCAACACGGACAATATGGAACCAGCCAGAGTGTGTTGGGCAAAAAGGCAAGCATGGCAGGAATGCACACTTGGGGGCAGGTGCGTGGGTATGAGGAGGGGGGCACACATCTCAGGGACAATAACATCACTGAGAATCTGTGAAGGCGACAACAGACTATCACTCTGAACACCTTTTATGTGTCAACCAATTCTTCTCAACAACTGCAGGACGGAGGTCTGTCTTTAAGCGCCTCCATTCTACAGAGGAGTAAACTGAGGCCACACTGTGTGGCAGCATCAGGAGGTCCAGTCCCTGACCATGGCCCCACCTGGCCCCTCAGCCCCTTCCTCCCACCTGCAGGCTCAGAGAGCCACCCCACCGCACAGAACCAGCTCGTCCCCCTGGGTCAGTGTCCGGCAGGAGACTGTATGGCCAGATGGCCAGTGTCCCCTTCCATCCTATGAGCTTGGCTGACCTGAGGCCATCCCTGAGATGGGGGTACTGTCTTCGAGCCAACAGATCAGGTTTCTGACACCCAGGACATTTAGAATTTGCATCAGTTGTTCTCAACCAGAACCACTTGAGGCACTTTTGAAAAAATGACAATTAGATCAGAGTCTCTGGGGCTTCCCTGGTTGGCTCCATGGTAAAGAATCTGCCAATGCAGGAGACACAGGTTCGATCCCTGATCCAGGAAGATCCTGCATGATGCCAAGCAACTAAGCCTGAGTGCCACAACTGTTAAGCCCCTGGGCCTAGAACCTGTACTCCACAATAAGAGAAGCCTGCGCACTGCAACTACAGAGTAACCCCTGCTCGCCACAACTAGAGAAAAGCACTCACAGCAACAAAGACACAGCACAGCTATAAATGACAAATTAATAATTTACAAAAATCAGAGTCTCTGATTGAGGAACCCAAGCACTGGTATTTTCAAAGCTCCCCACATGGGTGTGCAGGCAGGTGGGACTAAGGCCCAGCCTGAGATGACAGAGGGCCCAGTAGCTGTGAGTCAGGGTCCTGCAGAGATGCTGAAAAGGGACATGTTATAAGGGTTGGTTCACACACCACAAAGGCTGATAAGTCCAAGAGCTGCAGCGTGAGTCTGGAGGCTGGAGGCCCAGAGGCCTGAAGGTCGAGCTCTAGTCTGAGTCCACAGGTGAGAGCAGAGCCGTCCAGCTGGATGACAGAGGGGCGGGCTCTCCTCACTCGGCCCTTGTGTCTGCTCAGGCCTCTGGGAGCCTGGATGAGGCCCCCATATTCGGAGGGTCATCCGCCTTACTAAGTCCACCACCTCAAATGAGAAACTCATCTCGTCTAGAAATTCCACCCCAGAAACACCCAGAATAATGTTAACCAAGTGTCTGGGCACCTTGTAGACAAACGAGCACGTGGCGTTCATCACCCGACAGCCCTGCTCACACAGTGTCTGCCTGTCTCCAAGTCTGTTCTTTTGACATGTCTGCATATAAAATCCTAAGGGCTGTGTTGTCATTTTCACTTTCAGGGCATTGCCTGTCAGGATAAATGCTCACACATCTTTCCAATGACACAGCCCAATAAGGAAAACTATTAAAATTCTACACGTCCCTATACACATTTATTTATTCATTTATAAATTATATTAAGGTTCTATTAGATGAGGAGATATATACATTTTGATACATTCTGAGAGTCCCTTGGACAGTAAGGAGATCAAACCAGTCAATCCTAAAGGAAATCATCCCTGAATATTCATTGGAAGGACTGATGCTGAAGCTGAAGCTCCAACACTTGGGCCACCTGATGCAAAGAGCCAGTTCACTGGGAAAGACCCTGATGCTGGGAAAGATTGAAGGTGGGAGGAGAAAAGGGGCAACAGAGGATGAGAGGGTTAGATAACATCACTGATTCAATGGACATGAGTTTGAGTAAACTCCAGAGATAGTGAAGGACAGGGAAGCCTGGTGTGCTGATGTCCATGGGGGTCACAAAAAGTCAGACAGGACTTAGTGACTAAACAACAGCACTCTGACATACATGCATATGCACATCTATGGACATAAATATATGTACACTTATGTCTACCTGTGTGTGTACACACATTCTGACACTTTCTGCCCACTTAAGAGGAGTATTCCCACTCCCACTTTGGAGATGACAGGTGTAGACGATGCACTGTGTCTTCGATGTCAGGGTCACTGCTGACTTTAGGCTTCTTTGTGGGCAGCATGAGGTTGGGTGCCTGGAGCACAAGGTGATGTGTGCTGAGACATCACATGGGGCGGGGGTCTGACGGACAGGCCTGTAACTAAAGGAGCCATTCATTCTTGCCTGTGCGGATGCTGTTGGAGAAATTTCAGGGCTTGCACTGAGACCTCTAGCTGTCACCTGACTCCCTGGATGTGCTCCCGGGTCCCTGGCGTCAACATGGCTGTGACCCTGAGACCCAGCCAGTGCAGCCTGCACTCCAGAGTCCCAGGTGCCAAGAGGCCATGGAATCTGGGGCTGTAGGGCCCTCCCCAGGCCTATGAGGGGGGCTGGCAATCTGGTCACAGGTCGCTTTGCTTTCTTTTTCTGAAAGTGCTTCCCCCCGATTGTATTCTTTTCAGGCCTCATCATACCTGTAACCACCCCTGCCAACACCTGTCCCTGGTCTGTGTGCAGGTGTGAAGGCCTACTTTGTTGTTGCTGTTCACTCAGTTGTATCTGACTCTTTGCAGCCCCGCTGACTGCAGCACACCAGGCTTCCCTGCCCTTCACTATCTTCCAGAGTTTGCTCAAATTCATGTCCACTGGGATCGGTGATGCCATCCAACCCTCTCATCCTCTGTTGCCCCTTTACTCTGCCCTCAATCTTTCCCAGCATCGGGGTCTTTTCCAATGAGTCAGCTCTTTGCATCAGGTGGCCAAAGTATTGGAGCTTCAGCTTCAGCATCAATCCTTCCAGTGGATCAGTTCAGTTCAGTTCAATCACTCAGTTGTGTCTGACTCTTTGAGGCCCCATGGACTGCAGCACGCCAGACTTCCCTGTCCATCACCAACATATTCAGGGTTGATTTCCTTTAGGATTGACTGGTTTGATCTCCCTGCACTCTCAAGAGTGAAAGCCTGATATTTTCCGGTTATTTTTTAGTACATCCTGAGTTATACATCATCTACTGTTAGTGTACCCACCTTTTGAAAGATGAGTAAGTCCTAAATAACATTAAAGCACATTGTGAGAATAGATATACTTTCTTTTGCATGTAACCTCTTCAATAAAGCTTCCTACAGCTCCCACCTCCTAAAGTCTGTCCCCTTAAAACTGTTGTCACGCAGCCAGCATTTGGTCACTGTTGAAGAGCAGGTTTCACTGTTCTTAGACAAAGTTCCTGTTCACAGCAGTTCCAAAAGCCTCCCACAGGCTGTGGAAAGGATGCCAAACCAAAGCAAATTTTCAACAACAGCCAATATAGAGAAGAGGGAGGAAAAACTCAACACCCCAACTGAGACATGAACAAAGGAAATGAAGATGGTCCCAGTGAAAGAAAATGCAATGGCCCCAAAACACTCAGCATTTATTCTAGACGTGAGAAAAGTCCATCACAACTGTACCAAGATAGCGTTCTCCATGAGACACGCAAAGATGAGGAGTTTGGCGATGCCGTTTTAGTGAGCGGGGCGGGAAGCAGGTGGTCTCTGGGGTGGGTGCCAGTGGGGACTACAGCCACAGAGGACAAGTCGGTAATAGCTGAAACTTTATGATGCCTGTAACATTTCATTTTAGCAAATCCATTTCAAGAAGTTTGTTTACTGGATAGCCTAATGCAGGGGTCAAATGATCCAAGTTCACAGTTATTCACTGAAATACGAAAATAACCTGATCCTCATCACCGGGGAGCTGGTTTATACAGTATGCCACCATAGAACAAAATGCTAAACAGCCACTAAAAAGAATTAAAAAGGTGGAGCCAACACAAAAGTCCATCGACAGATGAATGGATTAAAACCAATGCAGTGTATACATACAATGGAATATTATTCAGCCATTAAAATGAAATGACATTCTGATATATGCTACAATACGGATAAATCTTGAGGATATTATGCTAAGTGAAATAAGCCAGACACAAAAGGACACCATTTGTATGATTCTGCTTACTTTCAGAGGGCTTCCCAGGTGGCTCAGTGGTAAAGAATACACCTGCCAGGCAGGAAACAAGCTTTGATCCCTGGGTTGGGAAGATCCCCTGGAAAAGGAAATGACATCCCACTCCAGTATTCTTGTCTGGGAAATCCCATGGACAGAGGAGCCTGGTGGGCTACAGTCCATGGGACTGCAAACAGCTGGACATGACTTAGCAACTAAACAACAACTTATTTTCAGATAGCTGGAATAGTCAAATTCTTAGAGAAAGTAGAGTGGGCTTAACCAGGGGCCAGGGGAGAGGGAGTTAGTATTTAATGGGGATGGAGCTTCAACTGGAATGATGAAAAGTTCTGGGGATAAATGGAGGTGATGGTTGCATAACAAGGTGAATGGATGTAGTGCCACAGGATTGTACACTTGAAAATGGAAAATTTAATGTTATGTATATTTTATCACAATAAAAATAAAAGAATGAGTGTTCTTATGTACTAATATGAAATACATCATTAATATATCTTCATATATCATAATATATCAAGTATAATATATTAATATCACCTCTGAAATATATAATTAAGTAAAAATAAAAGATCCATAATACTATGCATACCATCTCATCACTTGTGTAAAAATAGAGGGGAATAGAAGAAAATATACTTCGTTATATAGGTGCAGACTTTTTCTGAAGCATATGGAAAAACTGGCAATACCAGCCATTCCCAGGGATGCAGCAGGGTGACCCAGAAAGGTTAGTGGGGTGAAAGGCTGCAGGAGAGAGGAGATTACTTTTCAGTAAATGTTGTTTCATATCCTCTAACTTTGTAGCATGTAAATAAATTATATAAACTTCTTATTTAAAAATTAAAACAAAAATTTTAAATTAATACACTTTCAAATTTTTTCAATAGTTTTTTCTTGATTTCCTAAAAACTCCATTTATCTCACTATGATAATCCATGTTTAAACAATCAGCTTATTACAAATAGATTCTTTAGTAAATTATTTGACTATATCTTTATGTTCAATTAGCAATTAAACTATCAGGAACACCAGATTTTTCATATAAAAGAGGCTATTGACTCCTAAGCTTCCAAATTTAAAGTTCCACTAAAAAGTATAGTTTTTACAAGAAACTCTATCATTCATTAACATTCTTTGAAAATTCTTTCACTTTTCTCATTTTTTAACAGGAAAACAATGTCTTAGGTCACTATCTAAAGGAATTTGCCCTTCTTTTTCTTTTCTTTTTAGACAGATTCTCACTGTTGATGGCATTTTAATTTTTCTTGCCTGTTATCCTCATATCTTAATGTATGGCTTGCAGTGTAGCTTTGAAGACTGGCCAATTTGAAATTAAAATTTGTACAAATGTTATTTATTGTGGGCAAGAAAACTATTTATACTTTAGCTCATCAAAGTATCAAACTTTCCAAATTCAGGGTTTCACCTCCCAATTTGTCAACACTTAATTGCATAACCAAATTATTACTGGTCAAATAATGTCTTTTAGGGGGGAAAATGCCTCATTCAGTGGCTGATTGCCTGAGTTGGCTGAAGCCAAACAGTGTTGGAAGAATGATTTGTTTGGGCAGATTCCCAGAGCTAAGAGTGATTAATACAATATTTAATGTTAGAAGTGTTTCAACTTTACTGCAAAAAATATATTCCCATAATCAGGGGAACTGCTGATTTTCACAACATTCCAGCTGTCTTTTATCCCACAAAAAGTGTGTGTATCTCAGAGGCAGTGTGATTTCTTGTTTTCAAGTTACATACGTATTCAAGATCTAGACAGGAAAAATATTTCCTGTCTCCCCCGTGAGGTTGGACACCAGCTCTGCCATTCAGTCAGCGTGTCCTCTGAGAGGTGACGTAACTTCTCTGTGCTTCACCTTGATAGCCCCAACACAAAAATGACCACAGCTCCAAATACCATGTACTTTCTAGAGTAAAAGTCTGGTTTAGAGTCAGTGCTCATTCATGTCATTTCCCTTTCTTTATAAAAAAATATGATATGTGTTTATACTAGGAATTAAGTGTATCCCAACACTTTTCTCAAAACTGTAACCAACACAGTCAGAAGTTTTGCTAATTTCTCCTATCTGGTTGTAACACTGGTGAGATGGAACTAGTTATCTAAGTATTGAGTTAGAATTCCTTTCCCCTGATACAGGGAAAAGATAAAAGTGCACTGCTTGGATCTTGGGCAGAAATGTTTTCAAGGAGAAAACTGTACATACATCTCATGCTGATGCTATGGGTACATTCAGCTTATAAACCAAAACATTCTTACTTAACTACAGATCAAAATACGCATTTTTCCTAAAGTTTGGTTAATTGGAAGCTTTCGAAAAATGTGTATGTGGATTTTTCTTTTTCCTTTCAAAATCAATAAATATATAATTAGAAAGGGGCAAAAATTTCTAAAACACCACGTTTACTACCTAGATAGAGACACAGCCATTACAAAGAAACCCGATAAACAAGACTCCAAGATGATAAATTCCATAAACTGAGAGATCTATATTCACTGCTGCTGCTGCTAAATCGCTTCAGTCGTGTCCGACTCTGTGCGACCCCATAGATGGCAGCCCGCCAGGCTCCCCCGTCCCTGGGATTCTCCAGGCAAGAACACTGGGGTGGGTTGCTATTTCCTTCTCCAATGCATGAAAGTGAAAAGTGAAAGTGAAGTCACTCAGTCGTGTCCGACTCTTCGCAACCCCATGGACTGCAGCCTACCAGGCTCCTCCGTCCATGGGATTTTCCAGGCAAGAGTACTGGAGTGGGGTGCCATCACCTTCTCCGCTATATGCAATTAGTTTCCATTTAGTTCAGTCCTCCTGTTCATTTAAAGTATAAATTCAAAATACCAAAACTTTTCAAAATTTCCTACTCAGTGTAAAATGATGAAAATTGTGCTTCCCTTCGTGTTTGCTGTAATTCAGTGGACAAGAAGATCCTTCCACGTTTCCAATCCTTCCACGTTTACTGGCATTTCCAATAAAGGAAATGCCAGGCACTTGAGCTGGGGAAGGAGATCCAACCAGTCCATTCTGAAGGAGATCAGCCCTGGGATTTCTTCGAAAGGAAGGATACTAAAGCTGAAACTCCAGTACTTTGGCCAGCTCATGCGAAGAGTTGACTCATTGGAAAAGACTGATGCTGGGAGGGATTGGGGGCAGGAGGAGAAAGGGATGACAGAGGATGAGATGGCTGGATGACATCACTGACTCGATGGACGTGAGTCTGAGTGAACTCCAGGAGTTGGTGATGGACAGGGAGGCCTGGCGTGCTGCGATTCATGGGGTCGCAAAGAGTCGGACACAACTGAGCAACTG
>NW_011494871.1:2532983-2542508 GCF_000754665.1 Bison bison bison
GGGAGGGGATTGGGGGCGAGGAGGAAAAGGGGAAGTGACAGAGGATGGGAGTGGCTGGATGGCATCACTGACTCGATGGACGTGGGTCTGAGTGAACTCCGGGAGTTGGTGATGGACAGGGAGGCCTGGCGTGCTGCGATTCATGGGGTCGCAAAGAGTCGGACACAACTGAGCAACTGAACTGAACTGAACTGAGCTGGGGAAACATCCTGAGACACTCTCCTTGAGATGGAACGTAATAACCACAGAAACAGTCTCCATGGCCTGATGGTTTTTCAAGGCTGAGATCTCACAGCCAAGACATGGAAGCCAAGAACATCCGGAGACAATTTTATTCTTACAAGGCATGAACCAAAAGAATAAGTTAAGGAAAACTAATTCTCACCTCTACATCTGTCCTGGTGAGACTTTCTCAGCGTTATGTGGATTCAGGGAGGTAAGACCATTATTGACTATGAGGGTATCATGGGGCCACCAGGAGACTCACTGATGGGTACTTGACAAGCATATAGGGTTCTTAGAGGTGACACATTCCGTTTTAGGCTGCCTTTTAGAAAGAGCAGAATTCCAGAACACAATGAGACTTCAGAAATCATCTAATCAAGTCCCTCCTCTTAACAGATAAAAAAAGATATCTGGGAACTTCACTTGCTAAAATATGTTAATTTGTGTTAGAGATGACACATTCACCCAGGTCTCCCCATCTTCCTCTAGTACTCGTTCCTCCATGCCTTGGCTCTCCAAATAAAATTCTCAGCTGCCCTGATCTTCACATCACAAAGGCTTGCTGCTCAAAAATACATTTCACCTGCTTCAGGTTGAGAATACATTTTCTTTACAAATAGGATAACAGAACAGATCCTGGGCCAGCCCCAAATACCTAGCACAAGCACAGGAAGCAGTTTTTGCTAAAAATCAGCTGCAACCCTAAACACCTGGGACTTCCCTGGTGGCACAGTGTATAAAGAATCCACCTGGCAATCCAGGGGACATGGGTTTGACCCGTGATCTGGGAAGATTCCACATGCCTTGGAGTCACTAAGCCCATGTGCCACAACTTCTGAGCCTGTACTCTAGAGCCCACACATCCTAACTACTGAAGCCTGAGTGCCTAGAGCCCGTGCTCCGCAACAAGAGACGCTACCACAGTGAGAAGCCCGTGCACCTCAACAAAAAGTAGCTCCCACTCATGGCAACTAGAGAAAAGCCAAAGCCCATGCAGCAACAAAGACCCAGTGCAATGAAAAACAATAAAACAACCTAACTCCCTACAACAGAATTGACTGCACAAACAGCAATGGAATCAGAGACTCAGCTTTCCCTGCCCGGGACCCTCCAGCTGCAAATCTCTGCTGACCATCATACAGGGGAGGTGGGCCCCCCTGGGTGAGGAGTGGGGAGTTCAGTCGTGGAGAGTTCAGTCATGGGGAGTATGGGCCATAACCCCAGGGGACACACCTGTATCCCAGAGCTGGCCTCTCAGCAACATGTGTTTTTCTTTCCCTCCATCTCCTGGTAAGAGTCAATTGCCGGTGCTCCATTTTGTCACCACCTTGGGTTTGGACGAGGACTTTTCTCCTCTCTGCCCTGCTGTGGCCATCCACACAGCCTCCTGTTCTTCTGTTGCCTATATATCCTTCTGCCCTTGAAATGAACACTCAGGCAGTCTTTTTAATGGCTTTCCAAGGATTTGTGAACTCTGTCAGTGAGGAGAGAGTTTAATGGCTCCCTCTTCTGCTCCTTCAGCCCTTTCCCTCCTGTTTTTCCTTCAAATCCTGATGGAGTCCCAGAAGCATAAAGCAAATGCTGTGGCCAGATCCATGTTGGTGTAAACACGTCCAATCTAGGATTTCTTGAGCATTCTCAGTGGAAAAGCAGGAAAGGAACAGGTTAGGAGGTTGGGGTGATGGGTACTTGAAGGGGATTCACATCTGGGAAGCCATGCTGAGAAAGGGATGCAGTTGCCTGGCCGAGAACCCCTTGAGCAGCTGTTACTGCTGGCTTCCCAGGTGGCTCAGAGGGAAAGAATCCACCTGCCAATGCAGGGGACCTAAGAGATATGTGTTCAATCCCTGGGTCAGGAAGATCCCCTGGAGGAGGAAATGACAACCCACTCCAGTATTCTTGCCTGGAGAGTCCCATGGGCGGAGGAGCCTGATGGGCTACAGTTCATGGGGTCGCAAAGAGCTGGACACGACTGAAGCGACTTCGCACGTGTGCACCTATGTTTGGGTGCACAACAGGGCCTTTGATTGTGCTTTCTGATTTTTCATGTCTGTTTAGCCTGAACTAGAGTATCAGCTGCCTGAGGAGGAAGCCCATGACATGTCTTTTCACATCCTGCAGCCTAAGAAGACCATGAGTCACTCATGAATACTCGATGAAATCCTGGGAACCTCCAGGCCCCTTCCAGGTCATGACCTTCTCAAGTAGCTGAAGGAATGAGGGGTAATTCACCAGGCCAAGGAGTCACAACCAGCTATGAACAGTAGCTTCTCCTCGCTCTTCGTGCATCCGTGTTGGCATCTTTCCTCCTAACTTGAGGGGAGTGCCTCTAAGGGGAGTTTTAATTAAAAGTGTTCTAGAAGCAGCCGTTGAACAGATCAACCCACTTTCTGAACCTGTGCCAGCTGATTTGCACAACTGACCAAGGAGAAACGTCTGGCTAGGATCAGAAGGGGAAACTCACAGTTCTGCCCTTCAGGAACTTGCACTAACTCCCAAGGCTGACTTTTCAAACTCCAGGCGCTGGCATTCAGCCCCTCACTGATGAAGTACACTTTGCTCTGAGAAGGAGGCCTTCTTTTTTGGCTGGGATAACAATAGCTGGTCGACACAAGCCTGTTTCTGAACCCACCCATCATGGAAGCTGCTGGATCCCATCCAAAGAGCTCATTTGGAAAGCTGCTGGTATTCCTGGAAATGCTTCTCCAAGCATAAGGGATATACATTCTCCAGTAAAGACATTTCATATCAGAGTCCACGGTCTCACAATTGGAAGTAAATACAACAGCCGTCAAAAATCACAACTCAGGACAGTGCCATAAAGACATAAAAGTGACCGACTCTTTGCGACCCCATGGACTGTAGCCTGGCTCCTCTGTCCATGGGATTCTCCAGGCAAGAATACTGGAGTGGGTTGCCATGCCCTCCTCCAGGGGATCTTCCCAACCCAGGGATCGAACTTGGGTCTCCCGTATTGCAGGCAGATTCTTTACCATTTGAGCTATCCAGGAAGCCCCAAAGACATAAATAACAAGGCACAACTTAGGACAGTCTGGGGCAGCTGTCCTGGGATTGTGACGGCAACAGATTCTTACAACAGACAGAGTTCCCATTCAATTTACCAAAACGAGCAAAGAAACGAGTTATTAATACTAAGACTCTTTTAGCAAATGACCAGCTATTCTAGGCAAAAAAGTGGACAGCCACACTCCACCTTTTCTGAAGACAGAATAGGAAGGATATCAAGGAAACAGACTAAAGTCCTTTGAGAGCCTGACAACTGGTGAATGTTGAAATCTCTGTTGCAGGAAATTCTGGAACTTTCTTGGGCCATCTTGAAACCTTGCCTGGATTCCTGGCCCCCTGAGGCAGGTCTTGTGGGGTCCACCCATGGGCCAGCACTGGCCACAGCACTGCAGGCTTCCCTCTGGACCTGGATACTCTATGACCACAGCATTTTAATAATTTGAGCCTTTGCAAGCATTCCAGTTATAACCTTGTAAGTTGTTCAGTGCCTCAGAGCAAACCTTCAGATTCTTCTGGCCACCTTCCAGAGCCTAAAACACAATGCCGAGCATATCTTGTTAGAAATAAGCATGGAAAATGCCGTGCAGAGGGAAGGCTGCCCGGGTTTTTATCTTCATGCTTCTGAGGGTTGTAAAACCTATGCTTCCCTGTCCTTCAGTACTGTGACTTCGTGTGTATAGGATTTATCATGCTTCACAGGCAGTGCCTGTGACTCAAATCAGTCCACAGCTCAAAAAGGCAGCCACATCTCACCCAGTAGGAAACATGGGGTCATGATCAGCTTTGTCTGCCCTGTGAAAACGTGGCAAGGTGGGAAGCTGGCCCTGCAGAGGCGAGAGTAAAAATAAACTACGTAGCAGGCTAAATACAGAAGAACTCAGTTCTGAATCTCTTTCTTCCCAGTGGAATATACTGATGTGAAAAATTGCCACAACTCACCCAAACATTGATTGGTGCCAGGAAAGAAAACTAATGGGAAGCATACAGCAATTGAAATAGGTCTGGTCTTCAGAGTTATAGACCAAGTTCACTTTCCTTAGTCTCTATTATGGGATAAAATGAGCTCCCTTAAAATTCATATTGTTGAAGTCCTAAACCCCAGGACCTCTGAATGTGACTGTATTTGGAGATGGGACCTTCAAAGAGGCAATTAGGGTAAAATAAGGTCAGATGGGTGCTGTGCTAAGTCAGCTTGAGTCATGTCCAATTCTTTGCAGCCCCGCGGTCAGGCTTACTCTGTCCATGGAATTCTCCATGCACAAACACTGGAGTGGGTTGTCATTTCCTTCTCCAGGGGATCTTCTTGACTTAGGGATTGAATCTGAGTCTCCTGCATTGGCAGGAGGGTTGTTAACCCACTGAGCCACCTGGAAAGCCCCAAATGGGTGGGCCCTAAGCCAATATGACAGGTGTTATAAGGAGAAGAGATTAGAACAGAGACACACACTCAGAGCACAGACAAGAGGCAGCACCGTTCAGCCTAGGGGAGAGTTCTTGGCAAAAACCAGCCTTGCTGACTGCCGGCCACCACAGCTGTGACACATGGTCTAAGCCAGCCAGTCCAGGATACTCCATTACAGAAGCCCAGGAGACCAGCACACCTCTCTCTCTGGGTCTCCTCACTACCAGTTCTAAACTCTGGCTCCTTCTTTCATAGACTTCATTTCACTCTTTTCCTAACTCTTACTTTCTTTTGCTCCACTGAGCCTGGCTCCATCTCCTCCTTCCTTCTTTCTGCTTCTTTCTAGTCTTTTAAAAAAAAGTTCCCTCCCCTTCTTCCCAGACAGAGGTGGAGCCTGGGGGTGGTGACGGGGAGACAAAGGATTTTGCACGCAGCCTAATTGGGTCTGTCGAGAGGCTCAGGCTTGGTCCCCAAAGCTCACAGGTGTGTCTGCTTTGCAAAGGCATCACACAGAATCACCTGCCCTCATCAGAAGATGTGACTCTCCCTTTCTGGGTGACTCTGATCAAGTCACTCAACTTCTCTGAGTTTCTGTTTTCTCATATATTGAAAAATGGTGATGCAAATTCCTGTGAAGGGGTTTAGGACAACTCTCCCCAAACGTGCCACTTTGGCACATGGATTGTTTTGCGCTGAAGACAATAAGGCCCCAAAAGACTCAGGAGGGGCTTTTGACCTCCCCCTCACCTGGTGCTAGTGGTAAAGAATCCACAGATCCTCTTGCAGATGATGACAAACAATGTCACAGAGAGTCCTGTGGATGGAGGGTGGTGATGGTAACACAACAGTGTGAATGCATATGGTGGTTCAGTGGTAAACAACCCGCCTGCCAATGCAGAAGACTTAAGAGACCTGGGATCAATCCTTGAGTTGATAAAGATACTCTGGAGAAGGGAATGGCTACCCACTCCAGTATTATTGCCTGGAGAATCCCATAGACAGAGGAGCCTGGCACCCTACAATCCATAGGGTCTCAAAGAGTCAGACATGACTAAAGCAACTTAGCATGCATGCAACTTCCTACAGGAATTTAGACTGAGGCCTGACTCAGAGAGGGGGTATTACAGAGAGAACTGTTATCTGAATGACTGATCTGTACAGCAGAGCAACTACCAAACTTACCAAACATCTGTTTTCTCATTGTCCTGGGAATGACCCCTTGCCCATGGAAGCCTCAGGCCCCCATCCCATTCCTCACCTCAGGATGTTACAGAAGCCTCAGCTCCCAGACTTGTCCTTGGGTCTCACATCTTTGGGGCTCTTCTACATATATAACTAAATTTGTTTCCTCCTGTTAATCCTTCTTATGTCAATTCAATTATTAGACTAGACAAAGAACCCAGAAGGATGGAGGAAAAAGTTTTCCTCCCCTACACTTGCATGGTTGTTGTGAGGTTCAATTAAGATAACACACTGGAAAATAATTTATGTACTAGTCACCATAACTCTTGTTAATTCTTTTCTTACCTTTTGCCATAAAAAGCCTCTTGATGAGAGTGAAAGTGAAGAGTGAAAAAGTTGGCTTAAAGCTCAACATTCAGAAAACTAAGATCATGGCATCTGGTCCCATCACTTCATGGGAAACAGATGGGGAAACAATGGAAATAGTGTCAGACTTTATTTTGGGGGGCTCCAAAATCACTGCAGATGGTGATTGCAGCCATGAAATTAAAAGACGCTTACTCCTTGGAAGGAAAGTTATGACCAACCTAGATAGCATATTCAAAAGCAGAGACATTACTTTGCCAACAAAGGTTTGTCTAGTCAAGGCTATGGTTTTTCCTGTGGTCATGTATGGATGTGAGAGTTGGACTGTGAAGAAAGCTGAGTGCCGAAGAATTGATGCTTTTGAACTGTGGTGTTGGAGAAGACTCTTGAGAGTCCCTTGGACTGCAAGGAGATCCAACCAGTCCATTCTGAAGGAGATCAGCCCTGGGATTTCTTTGGAAGGAATGATGCTGAAGCTGAAACTCCAGCACTTTGGCCACCTCATTCGAAGAGTTGACTCATTGGAAAAGACTCTGATGCTGGGAGGGATTGGGGGCAAGAGGAGAAGGGGACGACAGAGGATGAGATGGCTGGATGGCATCACCGACTCGATGGACATGAGTCTGAGTGAACGCCAGGAGTTGGTGATGGACAGGGAGGCCTGGTGTGCTGTGATTCACGGGATGGCAAAGAGTCAGACACAACTGAGCGACTGAACTGAACTGATAGTTAATTAATTTGGATAAAAATTTCCATCTGCAAAGCAGGTACTACCTAGAATTTTAGAGTATGGTGGCATGAAAAAAAAATTATAATTTCTATGACTCTGAATATACATATTTTAAAGGATTAATTCTACTCTATATCTCATTGACCTGATAAAGTTTTTTGTTTCTCCCGCCAGTTAATAATTATGAAGAACGTTGTACTTGGTATTAAGAGGAGGATTCTAGAGACACAAAAGATCTGGTTTCTGCAATCTGTTCAGGAAAATAGTATTTTAACTGTAAAAACATTTATAAAATTATTTTACAGTGGTTTTCAGGGCTGTGATGGGGTGTAAGTAGCCAAATCTAACTGCAGGTCAAGCCAGATACAAACCTGAACTTTCTAGGACAACTTTTCAAAAGGCAATTTCCAATTATCACCCATCTAAAGACAATGCCAGGAAAGACTAACAAATCTGATTGAAAAGATTTAAAATCAGGAAAGATAATACATACATGAATGATAATTAAGTATATGTTGCTAAGTCACCTCAGTCATGTCCGACTCTGTGTGACCCCATAGATGGCAGCCCACCAGGCTCCCCCGTCCCTGGGATTCTCCAGGCAAGAACACTGGAGTGGGTTGCCATTTCCTTCGTCAATGCATGAAAGTGAAAAGTGAAAGGGAAGTCGCTCAGTCATGTCTGACTCTTAGCAACCCCATGGACTGCAGCCCACCAGGCTCCTCCATCCATGGGATTTTCCAGGCAAGAGTAGTGGAGTGGGATGCCATCGCCTTCTCCAAACTAAGTATATATTTTGCTTTAAAGAAGTCTAATTCTGTAACAGTTTGTACTATAGAACCCTTTAATACACAAGTACCTCCAATATCCTTAAAACATGATTTTAATAACCAGATCTTAATTTTCTTATTAACTTCTTAGGAACCCCTGAAAAAAAAAAAAAGATTATTGATGACAGCAACAGTCCAGTAGGAAAACCATACCTTCTTCAAAAATGAAATTGATATCTGATTTTTCAAATACCTTGCTTTAGAAACAGTTCAACCAAAAAGAAAATGACATAGGTTTCTTTTGTGCGTGTGTGGAAACTCACAAACTTCAAAGATAATTTGGTTTGTAGGGACATTGGGTCTAATGGTTTAACGCTTCAGAATCAGGATGTCATAGCAACCATGCTTGAATTTAGATCCTGACTTAACCACTTTCTGACTGTAAGTCCTAGGGAAAATCACTGTACTTTTCTGAGCATCACCTTCCTCATATTCTCAGTGGATACCTTTGCCTTGAGACAGCAAGCATGGTCAGGGCATCGCCTCCTATCATATATATCATATAACAGAGGCCATTCTGGGTGGATTCCTAAGTGAGAAAGTATCAAAGTGGATTCTGATCACTTACCAGCCTTTGCCTCTTTCTAAACAGTGAGTTTTTCTCATTCAACTTTGCCCCCTCACCACTCACTCCTTTTCTCTCAAGTCCAGCAAGATACACAGCATGGATTAGAACCCCAACCCATGTCTGATGAATGAATACACGAATAACTAAATAACACATAGATAAGTTTTAAATGGAGGCAGAGAAAGAAAGAGCCTGGTGTGTGGAATACATCTTAAGTACTGGTAGCAGATCCGTGTCTTTGGCAAACAATTTAAATCTGGAGAAATAGATGAAAAATGCCAAAAAAATCTCTTAGCTATAGGAGGATAAAAGGAAGAGAGTAGGTGCAAGTCCTCCTGCAGCTGTCAGTCACTGTTCTGAAAAAGGTTATTCAAATTCTTTGCCAATCTTTTTCTGTAGTGTATAGCTAAAACAATCTTTAAAATAACAAGCCAAAATTATCCAGCACATTTACATGTAAAAAAAATACCCATTGAGGGGCTTTCCTGCTGGCCCAGTGGTGAAGAATCCATCCTGCAATGCAAGGGACATGGGCTTAATCCCTGGTCCAGGAATATCCCACATAACTTGGAGCAACTAAGCCAGTGGGCCACAACTACTAAGCCTGTGCTCTAGAGCCCAGGAGCCGCAACTACTGAAGTCCGCGTGCCTAGAGCCTCTGCTCTGCAAGAGCAGCCACGGCAATGAGAAGCCCATGCACCACTACTAGAGTAGCCCCTGCTTGCAGCAACTAGAGAAACCTCCTGTGCAGCAAAAAAGCCCCAGCGCAGTCAAAACATAAAATAAATAAATCTTTTTTTTTTTTTTTAGGGGAAAAAAGAGAAAATACCCGGGGTGGGGGGAGGGGAATGAAGTTAATTCTCTCACATACTTTTAAAGAATCATGTCTCTCTAAAACATTTTAAGATGCAACTGTCTGAATTTTAATATTGTGTGTGCTTTACTTTTGCAAAGATTTTTATTAATATGCCCAAAAGGCCGATGGTCCATTCGTTTTCATGAATCCAAACCAGGTTCTCTATTTAGTTTTTTTAAGTGATAATAATTAAGGGATATCCACGTAAACGAAGAAACAAAAATACTTCTTTTTGTTATTGCTTTAGAAAGGATATCTTCTAACTTTTTCACGTCTTCCTTCTGACCACAATCCAAGTATTTTCAAAAACAGAGTATTAAAGCATCGAGTAGGCGGTAA
>NW_011494871.1:2542890-2543122 GCF_000754665.1 Bison bison bison
CCTCCCAGACCCAGCTCCGCGCTTGCGCTGCACCTGCTGGGGCCGCGGCAACTTCTCAAACCTCCCGCTCTGCCAGTGCTGCGGCCGCGCTCTCACGCCGCTCCTTCGCCTACTCTCAGCGTCGCTTTAGAGTGTGAACGGACGCGGGATTTCAACTACCTGCTGCTTGGCGATCCCCTCCCCAAGAGTGAGGGCGGAGGGACCGCCGGCGCAGAAACCCGCTTACCTTTCT
>NW_011494871.1:2543222-2544875 GCF_000754665.1 Bison bison bison
CTTACCTTTCTCAGCATCCCTCCACGTCAGCGGGGTCTCCGGCGGGATCGGCCACCCCGCGCCGAGCTCGGGTGGGTAGGAGGTCACGGGGAAACAGAAGGGGAACTCGGCCCCGGCGGGCGCCGCCGCGAGGACACCTGCGTCCCCGTCATTCGCACGACAAAGGGGGGACCTTCGGCTGCTTGGGCGGGAGACTGTGAAGAGGTCCGTCTGCTACCTTCCCGGCCGAGTTCAGACGGGGCTCCGAAGGGCTGTTCAGAAGCCACGTTTCCGGAGCGACCAACATACAGGGACTCCTCTGCCGCGGCGAGCACGCCTCCGGGACTCCGGGCTGCGCTATTGTTCGCCGGCAGTGCAGGGCGTGGTGGAGGCTGGGGGCGGCCGAAGCCGTTAAAGGCCGACAGAGGTTGAATTTCTTGCAGGGCTTTCCTCTTGTGCTTCCTCCCAGCCTCTCGCTGTTGCATATTCATAAGGAGGCGGGGCCGCTTGCATCTCTTTTGAATCCTCGGGGTTGATGAAGTCCGGGCGAAGTGGAGATGATTTCATTTGGAAACAAACACTAAGAGGAGGACAGGGTGGGGAAGGAGTAACATAAGTAAGCAAACAGAGGGGTCCTGTTTCAGTCACCGCCCCATCCCCCCAGGCATCGAGGGCACACACATGCACACACAGGACCTTCCTCAATTCCTGAACTGAGCAAAGGAAGCTTCAGGGAGAGTCTCACTAAGTCCCTTGGTCCTAACTGTAGTAGTAAACTAACTGGGGAATTTGGGGGCACGGATTTTTAACTGATGATTTGATCTATATGCTCTTTCCTCATGCCAAACAGAGCAGTTAAAAATTATATATGCAGACCTTACTCATTACATCAAGTTTATCGAATTTCATTATAATTGTATGCTTTTAATGTGGTGCAGCCCTTCACCAGGCTTTAAAAAAAAAAACAAAAAAGATTTTTCTGGGCTTCCCTGGTGGCTCAGAGGTAAAGAATCCTTTTATCTGCCAGTGCAGGAGACACACGGAGAAGGCAATGGCACCCCACTCCGGTACTCCTGCCTGGAGAATCCCGTGGACGGAGGAGCCTGGAAGGCTGCAGTCGATGGGGTCGCTGAGGGTCGGACACGACTGAGCGACTTTACTTTCACTTTTCACTTTCATGCATTGGAGAAGGAAATGGCAACCCACTCCAGTATTCTTGCCTGGAGAATCCCAGGGACGGGGGAGCCTGGTGGGTTGCCGTCTATGGGGTCACACAGAGTCGGACACAACTGAAGTGACTTAGCAGCAGCAGCAGCTGCAGGAGACACAAGTTTGATTCCTGGTGGGGGTAGATCCCACATGCATCAGAACAGCTAAGCCCATGCCCCACAATTACTACCACAATTTCCCCAGTCTTAACAAGTGGTCCTCCAGAAGGGCTTTTCGTTCCTCCCTGAAATGTCCACCAGGAGCATCATCACTGAATTATATCACAGACTTCAGATCTAGCTGCCCCTCATAGCACAGGAGGTCCCTGAGGAGGTGACCTGAGGAATGCAGAAACTCTTCTGGGTAACACTTGACCCCCAAATGACCTGCTTTCACCACGGAATTCACTTCTCTGTGTTAAAGTCCTGTAGAGAAATCCCTGTTAAGATGTAAGTTTGTTAGCCA
>NW_011494871.1:2544975-2563204 GCF_000754665.1 Bison bison bison
GCTGGTTCGGAGAAGGCAATGGCACCCCACTCCAGTACTCTTGCCTGGAAAATCCCATGAACGGAGGAGCCTAGAAGGCTGCAATCCATGGGGTCGCTGAGGGTCGGACACGACTAAGCGACTTCACTTTCACTTTTCACTTTTCACTTTCATGCATTGGAGAAGGAAATGGCAGCCCACTCCAGTATTCTTGCCTGGAGAATCCCAGGGACGGGGGAGCCTGGTGGGCTGCCATCTATGGGGTCGCACAGAGTCGGACACAACTGAAGTGACTTAGCAGCATTTACAGCTGGTTAGACTCATGGATGGGCTTCCCCGGTGACTCATCAGTAAAGAATCTGCCTGCAGTGCAGGAGAGGCAGGGGACAAGGGTTCAATCCTTGGATTGGGAAGATCCCCTGGAGGAGAGCATCGCAACCCACTCCAGTATTCTTGCCTGAAGAATCCCATGGACAGAGGAGCCTGGCAGGCTACAGTCCATGGGGCCACAAAGAGTCAGGCACAACTGAAGGGACTGAGCACAGCACAGACTCATGGGTGTTAGAAACCCCCTCATTCTGCAGGTCCTCACTGGTGTCTATCTACTAGTGAACAGTGGGTGCTGGGGAGTCAGATGACAATGAAACAGCCCAGGGCACTGCCCTGGGAGCCAACCTTCTAGTACCAGACAAACTACCACAAACAAAAAGTCAGAGTTATCATCACTGCAGAGAAAAATATGGCCATGTAGAAAGGCAGGTGCTTGATGCCCAGAGGATACAGCAGTGCCGTGACTTCCTGGACGGAACCAACTGAGATTGAGGTGTTCTGACAGAGTTTTAGGTCCGTCTGTGGTCACCAAGTGTGTGACATTTTGAATTGCTCTTCTGAGTTTCTGTTTACTCTTAAAGCAAACAAACGAAAGTCTAGGCTACCTTTTTAGTAGTTTTCAGTGGTCAGGGAAGGTTACTGTGCTGATGGCAGGCACACAGAGGGGCAGAGGGGCACAGGGTCTGACGGAGTGGTCAGATGGTCAGTACATGGATGCTGTGGTCAGGTTACTAGGCGAGACCCTTCACCTCTGAGTCTAGTTGCCCCCGTTGTAAACTTAGGTAATGATATCCACCTCAGACACGCTGGGAATTTTAAATAAAGGGACAAAAAATAATAAGATTAGCTATTGTAATAATGTCTCACCCTCTGGAAGGCAGCCCACTGGCATATCCTTGAAAGAGTGTTTGCTTGACTCTGAGAACTAACGTTGCTTTCTAACCTTGACCCTTGTCGCTTGTCTGTCCTTGCAAAGGGAAGTAGAATGTGAGGGACAGGCTAAGGCCTACGGGATGCCCCCTCTGGCACTCTGTGCATCATCTCTTGGCCGCAGTCACCTCTAACCTTGCACAGATTCAAAAGAGAATCTGAGCACGGTTTTCCTTACTGCTGTAGTCACTGCTAGAGAGTTAATAAACTCACTGTGAGACATAGAGACAAAAATACACCCCCGTTCTATTCTAAACCGATGCCCCGCCTGCGCCCTGCATGTGTCGTAAGTACTTGCGAACTGTCCTGTTGACCAGCCTTTCTTCTTGTGTTGATTCCTGTGAGTGACTCTGAAACATGTTTCTCCATCGTTTCTCAGGGCCCACTGTGAGGAAGGTTTCTGGTGCTGGCCATCAGTTTGTCTGTGAGAGCATGCAGAAGGTGCTTCTGGAATTAAGATCACCCTTCCACAAAGGATGAGGAAGAGAGCAAAGATGTGGAAGAGGGAGGGTAGGGAGGCCCAGCTGTGATGAGTCAGCTGCCCTGTGACGCAGCTCTGAATCAGAAGCACGGGGACCCAGGAAAGAGCCGGCCAGGCACCCACCCCAGAGATGCCATCTAGACCTCAAGGAAGTAGCCGAACCCTAATGAGGCTCCTCATTAGCATGTGCTGAACACAGTAAAATGTTTGTACACTTGTCTGGAGATCTTCAATCTTATCAGGGACACAGTACTTTGTTAGGTACTGTTGTCTATGAGGTTTGGCTCAATGACCACTCTTGTTCATTCTTCGGTACTGTGATCATCTGTAGTCAAATAATTTGGATAGATGTTTCTTCTGCATTTGAAATACACAGAAATGCACTGTATTCCCTCCGTGGATTCCCAAGTTTATCCAAAAGAAATGTTAGGCTAATTATATAGGAAGATCTTTATCTAAGCCAAAGGCAGGCAGAAATACACAAGGTAGGCTCTCTCCAAATTTCAGAATGCCATGTTATTCCCATAAATTGCTCTAATGCATTATTGGGACTTGAATCAAATGAGAGGAAATCAAAAGTGGGTAAGAAAGACTCATATCTACTGCCCTAAATTATTCTAAGCATCAAATAAGCATGTTACCTTGGGGTCCTAAAAGTCACTTTTTATCGTTTTAATTGCATACCCCCAGAGAAGCAGACACATAAGCAAAACCGACAAACTCTGACAGTGTCATTAACCACCAGTGCCAAACTTGATCACTGTAGCACAGGATTCCCCTCGTGGTGGTGCTGCTCCGTACAAGCAGGCTGCCCTCCACCTACCAGGTAGACTCAGAGAGGAGGGAGGTGGGATTGAATTTGAGGTTTCTTAGCAAATTAACCCGAGTGAGCCTTTAGGAAGTCAGTCAGATTTCCCCCAAAGCATTAATTGTGCATATCACTCTGTTGCTTTTGAAGACATAAGTTGTTACTCTCCACTTTGACTTTTGTTCACTATTTCATTCAGCAACTGTCAGTCGAGTAACTATGTATAAGGTGAGATGCCAGGCACCTGGGGAGTTTTTTTTTGTAAAACAATTGTCCATAAGGACTTAAAAATATAGTGAGAAGATAACATCTGTGTGTATGTCAGTTTTCTATAAATTAAGTTGCTTCAGTGTAGCTTTAAAAGATACACAGTGTGTTACAAAAACGTGATAACTATGCATGGTGATGAATGTTAACTAGACTTCTTATCATTATTTTGCAGTATATACAATATCTGGGCTTCCCTGGTGGCTCAGTGGTAAAGAATCTGCCTGCCAAAGCAGGAGACACTGGTTTGGTCCCTGAATGGGGATGATCCCCTGGAGTAGGAAATGGCAACCCACTCCAGTACTCTTGCCTCGGATATCTCATGGAGAGAAGAGCCTGGCAGGCTACAGTCCATGGGGTCACAAAGAGTCAGAGTCAGACCTGACTGAGCAACTGAGCACACAGGATGGCATATGCAATACACATATCAAATTACTATTTGTACACCTGAAACATTTAATGTTACATGTCAGTTTATCTCAATTTAAAAAGGGCAATTTCCAACCAAAAGAAGACACAATTTGAGGAATTATGTGAAACATGGTTTTATAAAGCCAAGAATCCAACTGTAATATGAATAACAGCCTTTACTTGATTTTTAACTTGGAATACTGGTATAAAACATATTTGTAAAGTTGAGAGGAGTCTGAGAAATGGCAGATTTCTTCCTGAAAGTTTTTCTGGATGACCTGGGTGGGGAAAGGTGATGGAGACGACAAGGGATTGGACAAGGACATGGAGAAAAGAGGTAGGGAGATGGCCAGGGTGGGAATGGGGACCCCCAAGAGTAGGGAGAGATGAGGACACCAAGTTCAAAGGAGCCTCTAACTCAAGGCAGAGAGGTTCTGATAAATATGATTCAGTGCCCAGTGTCCCCTGAGAGGGGCTGGAGGCTATGATCGGTGGTCATAGTTCAGAACTCCCATCTTGGCAGCAGAACAAGCACAGATGTTAGTTGTCCAGGAATTGTTGCCATGGGGCTCAGCCCAGGTACAGGAGGGTCAGACAAGTTCAAGGAATGTGGAGAGAGAGAAAGTCAGCTCAGGAGGAGATGGTTGGGAACAGTCTCCAATGGACACAAATCAAGTAAAGGCTGTTACCTGAGACATGAAGGAAGTGAGATGAGCTGGGCTGCTCTGTGGGGGAGACTTCCAGAAAGAGAGCCAGCAAGTGTGAGAAGCCAGAGATGCACAGTTTAATGGGCTAAAAGCATTGGGACTCACTTGTCTGCTCATGTCTTCTCCTTGCCACTAGGATGAAGCACCACAGTTTACCCAGTAAGCTGAAAACTCCCCCACAAAGCCTTAAGAGATTTAGCGTGTCTCTGAGATTACAGTCCAGAGCAGACTGTTATCTTTCTTTAAAGTGTAATCACGTAAGTAAGACACATGGATCGTGAATGTACAGTTTGATAAGCTTTGATAAATGTATACACTTGTGTAATTACCACCTTAATAAAGACAGAGCAGAAATTTCCCTCAAGTCCATTCCTTCTCTCCCGCTTCTCCCCTCAGAAGCAACCACTATTCTGGTTTCTATCCTCACAGATGAGAGTGGACTATTGTTGGGCTTTATCAAAACAGAATCCTACAATACGTATTCCCTGTGCCTGGCTTCTTTCACGGAGTGCACTGTTTTTGAGTTTCACCCACGTTGTGTACTAGGAGTTTGCTCTATTTCATTGCTGTGCAGAAATTGTCTTGAAAAGGACAATTAATGTATATACGTATAATATCATATATGGAACGAGTTGCCAGTCCAGGTTCGATGCATGATACTGGATGCTTGGGGCTGGTGCACTGGGAGGACCCAGAGGGATGGTATGGGGAGGGAGGAGGGAGGAGGGTTCAGGATGGGGAACACATGTATACCTGTGGCGGATTCATTTTGATGTTTGGCAAAACCAATACAATATTGTAAAGTTTAAAAATAAAATTAAATTAAAAAAAAAAGAAGCAGACTTTTTTCATACCACTATAAATATCTTCTCAATGGAAAGAATTTCATGTTTTAAATTTCTCATCTGTTCGCTGCGATATTGTTCCTTGTATACAACATAGGCCAACAGATTCAGATATAAAGTACCTACTTTCTCTTATTCACTCATAGATACACCTATCACATCCTAGGCCAGAGCTGTGGGCACTGATGGATGGGCTCAGCTCCCTCGTGTTGATAATTAAGGCCATCTGCTCCGGACTGTTATCTCAGAGAGATGCTAAATCTCAATTACAAAGTAGAGCTTCCATAAGCTGAGCGGATGCTGACAGATTGTGGAGTAGGGGAATGGTTTTGTTCAGTTCAGTCGCTCAGTCACGGATGACTGTTTGTGACCCCATGGACTGCAGCATGCCAGACACATGTCCATCAAGTCAGTGATGCCATCCAACCATCTCATTCTCTGTTGTGCCCTTCTCCTCCTGCCTTCAATCTTTCCCAGCATCAGGGTCTTTTCAAATGAGTCAGTTCTTGGCATCAGGTGGCCACACAAGTATTGACGTTTCAGCTTCAGCATCAGTCCTTCCAATGAATATTCAGGACTGATTTTCTTTGGGATGGACTGATTTGAGCTCCTTGTAGTCCAAGGGACTCTCAAGAGTCTTCTCCAACACCACAGTTCAAAAGCATCAATTCTTTGGCAATCAGCTTTCTTTATGGCCCAACTCTCACATCCATACATACATGACTACTGAAAAAACCATAGCTTTGACTAGATGGACCTTTGTTGGCAAAGTAATGTCCCTGCATTTTAATATGCTGTCTAGGTTTGTCATAGCTGCAAATGAAGAGAGCGACACAATGAGGAAAACTGGAGCACTCTGCTCTAAAAAAGAAAAAGAAAAAAATATGTCTTCCGGAAATAAACATAAAAACAGCTATTTAGAAGGGCACTATGACCCCTGAAAACGACCCCACACCACACAAACCCTGACCACCACTGCACAAGTACCAAATGGAGGAACATCGAAGAAGACTGGTCAGGAAGAGAGCACAAAGGCCCTGAAACCATCAGGGCTAAAAGACCAATCTATAATAGTTATTGTATTTCTATATATTAACACCAAGCGGTGGAAAATGGTATTCTAGAAACAAATATAACACTCCTAGAGCAACAGCTAAAAAAGCAATGAAATTAGTTAAAAAGCCAATAGATTAACATTTACTAAAAATTTTTTTTTGTTTAATACATAAAAGGCAGGGTGTGGGATCTTAGTTCTTCAACCAGGAATTAAACCCAGGTCCAGGGCAGTGAAAGTTCTGAATCTTAGCCACTGGACCACCAGGGAAACCTCTAGTGTGATTTTTTTACAAACAGAGATGACACAAATAGAAAATCGTCAGGCAACATAAATCCTATCAATAATTAAATGAGTATATAGTCGTACTTTGATTTTGATGGGGCTTGCGTAATTGCATTCATTTGCCAAAATCATAGAAATCTGTGAATGTTATTGAATGCAAATTTTCTTAAAAGATGAAAAATTCACATCTAAAAATGAATATCCTTCAAGTGTGAAAATAACAGTCAGGGAAATAATTCAGTAGAAGCACCTGACTCCACCCCAGGAAGGCTCTGCACCAGCTGTACCCATGGGCTCTCTGGTCTTGCCTCTGGTTGAGTTTGGCCAATGGAAAGCCCCAGCAAGAGATCTAAGGTGGGGGAAGGAAAGGGAGGAGACATATTTATTTCCTCCTCTGCCGCTGTTCTCTCTGGTGGGATCACAGCAGGCTGGTGGTGTCCCTGGACCAAGGTCATGGTTCCTGTCTCCAAGAGGACCTCTGAGTGTGGGATGCACAGTCCTCCCTTGCCCTCAACCACTCACACTTGGCTGAGTGCTGAGGCCCGCTGTTCACAGCCCAAAGGTACTAATGCCTCTGCCCTCTTGCTTCTTCTATATTTCGTTCACATTTTTGTAAATACCACGTTTCTCTTCTTTATCACGTGAAGTTATCCAACTTAAATAGTGTCATTTCTTTACTTACGGAGCCTTTACTGATACAGAGTCCAATCGAAATAGCAACAAAAAAGGAAAAATACATCAGAATTACCAAACCAGAAATTGCAGAAATTATGTAAAGAAGACTTCAAAATCCACAGAAGGCTTAAAGGGAAAGACACCCATGTACTTGGATGGGAAGCCTCAATATCATAAAGTCATCAGTTATTCCTCAGCTAGTTCGTAAGTTAATTGCCAACTGGTACTTTTATTGTTGTGTTGCTATTATTGCTGTTGTTTCATTTTTATATAAACAAACCAGTTTTATCATTGAAAAACAACAATAGCTAAGCAAACTCTTCAAAAGAAGGGCAAACAGTGAAACATAAAATTATCACTAATTTTTAAAAAATCCTATGGTACTGGCCCATGAATAGAGACACCCATATAATTAAACAAAAGCCTAGAAATATATGCACATACTTGTGAAAATTACAATAAATTTTGCATCTCAAATCAGTGGGGAAAAGTCTAGTAAATACATGATTTGAGGACAGCAGGTAGCATTCTGGGAAACAAAGGCAGCTGAACATTTTAACATGTATTGGGAGAAATTCCAAATGAATCACAGATTTAAATGCAAAAATGGAATCATGAAAGTATTAGAAGTAAGTGAAAGGTGTTAGATGCTCAGTTGTGTCCAACTCTTTGCGACCCTATGGACTGTAACCTCTGTCCATGGAATTCTTCAGGCAAGAATACTAAAGTGTAGCCATTTCCTTCTCCAGGGGATCTTTCCGACCCAGGGATGGAATCCAGGTCTCCTGCTTTGCAGATAGATTCTCTACCGTATGAGTCACCAGGGAAGCCCTATTAGAAGTAAATGTGAGCCCTGTTAGAAGTAAATGCAAGTGAATTTGCTGTAACTGTGGAGTGGTAAAAGTCTTTCTAATTATCTTAAAATCCAGAAGTCATGACAAACATTACTGAGTATAGATTCCAAAAAACTAGTAGTAATGTCTAAAGATGAAGTGGGAATAAAATATCAGGTTCCCAGAGATCCATAAGGAAAAGACCAACAACCCAGCACAAAAATGACCAGAACAATTAGAAGAAAAAGAAAAACAAAAGAGTTTTAAAGGCAAGAGAAGATGCCCAACTTTTCTCATAATAAAAGAAGTGCAAATTAAAACAACACTGAGAAATCACTGTCCACTTATCAGGAAGAAAACTTAGAAAAATGATAAAGGAGTCCTGGTGAGGCTGTAAACAAAGAGTTTCCTCTGTACAAGGCTCTTAGGAGTAAGTTGGTGCCCCCTCTACAGAGGGGTTTTCACCAACTGTTGAAAACATCTATTAGAGTTCAAAATGCATTTACTCTTTGATCTAGCTATTCAATCCCTGGATATTTAGTCTGCAGACATACTTGCACAAGTGCAAAATTATGTCTACATAAACTTTCTATCTCAGCATGTTTTTAATAGCAAAAACCCAAACCCCCCAAAAATCCAAATATCTACCAATGAAGAACTGATGCAATAAATTAACACATATCTATTTCTAGGTGGCTCAGTGGTAAAGAATCCACCTACCAATGCAGGAGATGCAGGTTCGATCCTAGGGTCAGGAAGACCCCCTGGAGGAGGAAATGGCAACCCACTCCAGTATTCTTGGCTAGGAAATCCCGTGGACAGAGGAGCCTGGTGGGCTACAGTCCATGGGGTCTCAAAGAATCAGATATGACTGAACAACTCAGTGCACATACATCTATAAATTGCAATATTTTGCAGCCTGAACAAACATGCAGAATGCCCTCCACTTACTGATATGGCAGAATACTCATTGGAAATGTTAACTGAAGAAAGCAAGATTCCGAGGAGGGTGGGTAGTGCATTACTAATTGTATGAACGAAAAAGGAGAGGAAAGTAAGAAAGTACAGATTTACAGTTTCTTGTATATAAACAGGAATACTGTGAACAACAAGGTCTTACCGTATAGCATGGGAAACTATATTCAATATCCTGTGATAAACCATAATGGGAAAGAATATGAAAAGGAATATCCAAAGCCTTTGACTTTGTGGATCACAAGAAACTGTGGAAAACACCAGACCACATTACCAACTTACTGGCCTCCTGAGAAATCTGTATGCAGGTCAAGAAGTAACAGTTACAGCCAGACATGGAACAATGGACTCATTCCAAATTGGGAAAAGAGTACGTCAAGGCTGTATATTGTCATTCTGCTTACTTAACTTTTATGCAGAGTACATCATGAGAAATGCTGGGCTGGAGGAAACACAAACTGGAATCAAGATTGCTGGGAGAAATATCAATAACCTCAGATATGCAGATGATACCACCCTTATGGCAGAAAGTGAAGAACTAAAGAGCCTCTTGTTGAAAGTGAAAGAGGAGAATGAAAAAGTTGGCTTAAAGCTCAACATTCAGAAAACGAAGATCATGGCATCTGGTCCCATCACTTCATGGCAAATATATGGGGAAACACTGGAAACAGTGTCAGACTTTATTTCTGGGGGCTCCAAAATCACTGCAGATGGTGATTGCAGCCATGAAATTAAAAGATGCTTACTCCTTGGAAGGAAAGTTAGGACCAACCTAGATAGCATATTCAAAAGCAGAGACTTTACTTTGCCAGCAAAGGTCCATCTAGTCAAGGCTATGGTTTTTCCAGTAGTCATGTGTGGATGTGAGAGTTGGACTGTGAAGAAAGCTGAGTGCCGAAGAATTGATGCTTTTGAACTGTGGTGTTGGAGAAGACTCTTGAGAGTCCCTTGGACTGCAAAGAGATCCAACCAGTCCATTCTAAAGGAGATCAGCCCTGGGTGTTCTTTGGAAGGAATGATGCTAAAGCTGAAACTCCAGTACTTTGGCCACCTCATGCGAAGAGTTGACTCATTGGAAAAGACTCTGATGCTGGGAGGGATTGGGGCAGGAGGAGAAGGGGAAAACAGAGGATGAGATGGCTGGATGGCATCACTGACTCGATGGACGTGAGTCTGAGTGAACTCCGGGAGTTGGTGATGAACAGGGAGGTCTGGCGTGCTGCGATTCATGGGGTCGCAAAGAGTTGGACATGACTGAGCGACTGAACTGAACTGGTACATATATAGATATATATATATAGATATATACACCTGAACCTAACACAACATTGTAAATCAACTATACTTCAATGAAATAATTTTTTTAAAAAGAGCACTTTGAAAGGACAGGCAAGAAACTAGTCAGAGTGATTGTCTGAGGGACAAAGGTGAGAGGTAGTGACAGCCAGGTGGATGAAGAACAGAGGTGGGAAAGTGGCTTGCATCATTTATCTTCTTATATTTAATATATCCTCTATTCAAAATTTTCAAAACATAGAGACTTCCCTGGTAGTCCAGTGGTGAAGACTACAAGCTTTCAGTGCAGGGAATGTAGGTCTGATTCCTCATCAGGGAACTAGGATCCCATATGCAATGCAGTACAGCCAAAAAAAAATTAATAATGATAATAAATAGTAAGTTCTTATTAAAAAACATTGTTGTCATTGTTTAATTGTTAAGTCATGTCTGACTGTTTTGTGACCCCATGGTCTGTAGCCCGCCAGGCTCCTCTGTCCATGGGATTCTCCAGGCAAGAATATTACTGAGTGGGTTGCCATTTCCTTTTCCAGGGGATCTTCCTGACCCAGGGATTGAACCTATGTGTCCTGTATTGGCATGCAGGTTCTTTACCATTGAGCTACTAGGGAAGCCATTAAAAACATTAAGGTATGTTAATCTTAAAAGCAGGACCCCAGAATGACGAATGCTAGTATGTTATGTTGACAATTGCTCCTTAATTTAGCATGGGTTCTTCACATCCTTGGGGTTCACAATGTACTGTGAACATTTTCTGTTCTCATCCAGAGAGAACCAACAAGAGCAGGTCTGTACTCTTTGTTCCCAGCCTGGATGCTTATTCCTCAGTTCTGACCCATCTTAGGACTCAGAGGCAGGAGAACAGCCCTAGGAATGATCCCCTTCCCGTCATGTCGTGGGAGTGCCCACGTGCCCTGGTTTTCGCAGGACTGTTGCACTTCTCTCTTTGGACTAGTTAATAAGTGCAACTGCAACACATTCAACCTCACCATACAATTCAGCACCATTGCTGAAAAGAGGCCTTTAGTTTAGCCTGACAGCCTGTGATTGGTACTTTTCCTTTTTTTCTTCTTTTTTTTTGCATAAGAACCTACTTCATTCAGCTGTATTTGTGCATACGACTGACTGCCTCAAGTTTTATCTACAAAAACATCTAGGAGAAGGTGTTTTCTACCAATCGTGGGCTCTCCAGCAGATGAGCATTCAAACCTGTCATTGATGAAAATCAAGAAATGAATAGAAAGCTCCACAAAAGGAGAGGGAAAGCATAGAAGTCAGATGTGTGAATTTATTTTTCTTTTTATTTTGGAAACCATGGTGACTGAGAGCTCCAATGAAGCCATACAATACACCCACAATACGCCAGCATCAACTCAGGTGCATGTTGGAAGGAATATATCCCTTTGATCTATTTCATTTCTTTTCCTATTGGACAAAAATCAGTGTTTGCCAACCACCATCAAGGTTTTCTAATATAAACCAAATAGGTTTATAATAAACCAAACGGACCAATAGCTGCCCAGCAGAAATGACCTCCTGATGCGTAGCCTAGCCTTGTTCCACATGCCTCTGTGTCCCGGGCGTAAGATGACAACCCTGAAAACTTCTGGAAATCTGAAAATGAAGTTACAGATTGAATCATAGGTCTCCATCCACTGCCACTCCACCCACAGGAAGGAATAAAAGCTGGTCTGTTTCCATGTCTTTGTGAATCTGCCTTCCTATCCACTTACACACTGAAATGGCTCTACTCTGCTGCCTTTCTTTGAAAGAAAAGAGCATTTTGCATTTGTTAATGAGGCAGAAAATTCATCACACATCTTAAAGTGATCACACCATTCTTAGCACCTGCTTTTTCCAAGACTGAATTCTTCAAATGATGTGTGGATTCCTAAAAAGCTGAGTATGAATCTAATTTTTAAAACTCTAATTGAATTTTGTATTCATGAAGACCGCTATTTAAAGAAGCTCTGGAATGAATTCTTGGTAACAAGGACAGACTCTCCTGATTTATCCTCTTTGTAGGACTGGACCTTAAAGGATTTTGTTAACAGAATTATTTCAGATTGTCAATTATTAGATACAGAGCTACATTAAGTCCCAAGATCAAGGTTCTTTATTTTTCAGTGTAAAGTTCATACTTAACACGCAAATTTCCAGTATGACTCCAAGAGAACATATATATACTTATATTATTAACATTATGTATTTGTTATTTATTTTATATAGTTACACATTTACTATATAGTTATATACTTATATAAAGTAGAATGTATTATATATAAATTAAAACATAATATTTTAAAACCCCACATAATATGTATATTAATAAAGTAGGAAGGAAAGACAAAAATTTTCATTTGACCTATCTTTTCCTACATTTTTAAATTTTGGATCTGAAAGCTAGCCTTGGAAAATTATTAATTTTACTGATCTTTCTCTACCTTTTCTGAATTATGATTTTGGTTTCTCCCAAAATATTTCAAATATGAAAATCACTTTTTTCATTCAAAATTTCAGATCTTTACATAATAGCATTTATTTTTAATATTCATAAATGAAGAAAATACATAACTGCATAATGAAAAATAGCTATTATAAATTCAGCAACTTAAAAAAATCATAAGATTAAATTTTATGTTTTTTTAAAGATAACTAATCAAGATAAATACACACATAACTTTTAAAACCTAGTTGAATAGGGGCATTCCTGGTCTTGATCACAAAGGTAATCACTTTAAACCACTTGGTTTTTTAAGACCACTTTACTGAGATGTGATGGACACACAAAAATCTGTACACACTCAATGTACACACAACTTGATGAGATGTGGAATAAATACACACCCCTGAAACCTCACCACAAACAAGGCCATGACTTATCCATCACCTCCTCAAGTTTCCTTCTGCCTCCTTTATTCATTTATTTGAATTAATTTTTTTTTTCATTTTGCAGTAAAAGCACTTAACACAAGGTCTGCCTCTCACCAAATGAAGCGCAGTGAGTGTTGCTGACCACAGGCTCTAGTTGTACAGAGCAGAGCTCTAGCTTACTCATGGCACAACTGAAATCTTGCATCCTTTCACTGATATGGCCCCTTGGCTGCTGGTGCCCATGATTCTACTCTCTAGTTTGTGAGTCTGACTGTTTGGAGAGCCTTGGGAATGAGACAGCATTTCAACTGAGCCTGTAAACATGAGTGAGATTTGGATAGATATTAATACTAAAAAGAAGAGTAGGTGTTACAGGCTAAGGGAATTTGTCCAAAGGCAGGTGGCTATTCACCAAATCTCGGAGTTGTCTCCCTTCCCTGGAATTGAGTTGTTTCTGGAAAGCAGCTGTCCTCCAGCTCCTTGTTTCATCTAGAAGGGGCCATGTCATGAATCCTCATCCACAGAAGGCCGGGCAGCTAGGACACAGGCATCTTTCCACTGTCTGTCTCCTCATTTCCTGGAGGAAGAGGGGTCGCATCCATTAAGAGAAAGAGGAACCAGAGACGAAAGCTTTGGCCCAGAGTCTCTCCAAGAACAAAGCTACTCACCAACTAGTAACACACTCCTTGAACTGTAAAGAAAAGAAAGCACGAAGTGAGGATCCAGGCTATGGACCTGTCATTACAACACACTACATTTATCACTCAAAGGGGGAAGAGCCATCCAGAGATTCTTAAAGCAGGAAGCTTCTAATCGGCTAAAATGTTGAAAGAAAAAAATACTCATTGTCTAAATCTCTGTGGATGGTAACCGCAGCCATGAAGTTAAAAGACACTTGCTCCTTGGAAGAAAAGCTATGGCAAATCTAGACAATATGTTAAAAAGTAGAGATATTACTTTGCCAACAAAGGTCTGTATAGTCAAAGCTATGGTTTTTCCAGTAGTTATGTACAGATGTGACAGTTGGACCATAAAGAAGGCTGAGCGCTGAAGAATTGATGCTTTCAAACTGTAGTACTGGAAAAGCCTCTTGAGAGTCCTTTGGACAGCAGGGAGATCAAACCAGTCAACCCTAAATATTCAGTTCAGTTCAGTTCAGTCGCTCAGTCGTGTCCGACTCTTTGCGACCCCATGAATCGCAGCATGCCAGACCTCCCTGTCCATCACCAACTCCCGGAGTTCACTCAGACTCACGTCCATCGAGTAGTGATGCCATCCAGCCATCTCATCCTCTGTTTTCCACTTCTCCTCCTGCCCCAATCCCTCCCAGCATCAGAGTCTTTTCCAATGAGTCAGCTCTTCGCATGAGGTGGCCAAAGTACTGGAGTTTCAGCTTTAGCATCATTCCTTCCAAAGAACACCCAGGGCTGATCTTCTTTAGAATGGACTGGTTGGATCTCTTTGCAGTCCAAGGGACTCTCAAGAGTCTTCTCCAACACCACAGTTCAAAAGCATCAATTCTTTGGCGCTCATTAGTCAACCTTAAATATCAACCCTGAATAGTCATTGGAAGGACTGATGCTGAAGCTGAAGTTCCAATACTTTGGCCACCTGATATAAAGAGCTGACTCATTTGATAAGACCCTGATTCTGGGAAAGATTGAGGGCAGGAGGAAAAGGGAGTGACAGAGGATGAGGTGGTTGGATGGCATCACTGACATGAGTTTGAGCAAACTCCAGAAGATGGTGAAAGACAGGGAATCCTGGCATGCTGCAGTCCATGGGGTCACAGAGTCAGACACGACTTAGTGACTGAACAACAATCTTCACTACACTCTTTCCTTAAAATACATCCTTTGGGACTTGGGAGGCATTTAGAAAGGGAACAGCATGCAAGTTGAAGGCAAGGGAAGAAAGGGCTGCCCTGAAAGGATAACTTCGTTGTGCCCTGTGGACCAAGGCTGCAGCTGACAAACCTCAGATTTACTTTTCATTTTCCCCTGGGCTGTCCATGGCTGCCCCTACCACTGGGAAAACTGGGTCATTAAATGGTAAGCACAACTGTCCTCATTTCCAAAGCTCTCTGGGGAACCCCTGCCTGGGGCACCACTTGTAACAGAAGAAGGCAAAGCTACCAGGGTTTTCTGGGTGATGCGAAAGATGGAAGATGCAAGGTAATTAGGCTGCTCCAAGCAGACCAGAGTCCATGGAGGGAACAGGCCTGCCTTCAGAAAGATAGACCTGCAGTTCAATCAGAAAATTAATGTCAAATCAGATTATATCATTAGACTTAAGCTGACACTAGCCAGTTAACATTTAACATTAGCCTTTAGGATATGTCAAGTCTAAAACAGTCAAAAGAAGAAGCTTCTAAATAAACAGGGACTCCTCTCCAAAATCCCATGCCCATTAAGACATATATAAGACTGCACACAGATCTCTGTAATGAGCCACTCATCTGAGGCCCGCACACTAGTGTATGTTGACACGAAGCCCTGGAGACAGATAAAATCAGACGAACCTGGGATAATGGCATCACTGACTCCACGGACTGAGTCTGCGAAAACTCCGGGAGATAGTGAAGGACAGGGAAGCCCAGGATGCTGCAGTCCATGGGGTCGTAAACAGTAGGACAACTGAGCAACTCAACAATAATGATAAAGGCCATTATAATAATATATCATTTTTACTGTAATAACTAAGCACCTTGGATTAAAAAGTGATCAACTGCCTGTCCTGTCTTTTGGCTTTTATTTCCAGTTGAAGGAGCATGGTGACCAAATACCAACCAACAGTCAACCTAAAGGAGAGAGACCCTGAGAAGAAGGTTTAGAACACACTCTGCCAAGGACTTGTCAGTGCTTCTGCATCACCAGGATTCGCCATGAGATGCCATGTTTTCATGAATTATTCCTTAAGCTATTTATATATAAATACGATTGGTATCATTTTAAGGGGAAGGCTGCGGAGCTTTTGAGAGAAGCATTCTCCTGCCAAAGGCAAGAAGCTGCGTCTGTCAGAATGGGGCTATCTCTGCTGGGTGCTATGCTCTCCTGGCCCAAGGAGCTAGACACCCAGGGCCTCCATCAAGGGCAGCTTGGCAGGTAAAGCCACAACTCTCCAGAACACGCCCACCTAAGTAGACAGAACACATCTCCACCAGTGCACTGAGACCAACGAGAGATGCAGGTGGTTTTACAGCATCTGTTCAGCTGTCACGGGCTCTCTGTCTCACACAGCATCAGCAGTATTTGAGGAAGAGACACAGCTATGCTTTCAAGGGGCAGGAAGTCAGTAAGCAGGGGAAATCATTAGGCAGCTTCCAGTGGAATTTATTAAAAAGACAGTGTAGGCACTACACATTCTAGAAACATACCATATGACCAGTGTACCACCAGAACACATGTGAGAACATGGACCAGGATACTGGCTGCAGGGGCCAGGCACATGCATCTGAGTAGGAGGTAGGAGAGAAATCCATCCTCTAAGGAAAGGTCACAGCATTTTAAAATTACCCATTTCCTTCTAAAGCATTTTATAAAATAGTTTATGGAAGAAACTTCAAAATCAGTAGGCCACCAAGAGCCTACGTAGCCTGCCAAATTGGCATGAATTGATATTTTGCCAAGTCTGCAGTTAAGGGGACAGAGGCTCACCTGCTAAGCATCAATATTTAAAAGTTACAAATATTAAATGTTATAAATCCACAAACAGCTAAATAAAATATGGTTTACCCATTGCCTTGTCAAATAGACCTTCATAATAAAAGAGTAGAAAAAAATGTGTAGGTTTATGATTTTTATATTTTGGATTCAAGTCCAAAAATCAGTTTATGTTTTTATTATCAAGCCATTTATAGAATTTGTCTTCTTCAACAATAATAATCTAAGGGATTTAAAATAAAATGTAATGGTCGTCAAAGTGTGAAAATTTCAAGTATATATGGGACTTCCCTGGTGGTCCAGTGGTTAAGAATCCACCTGCCAATGGAGGGGACGTGGGTTCCACCCCTGGTCCAGGAAGATCCCACATGCCTTGGGGCAACTAAGCCCGTGAACCACAACCAGTAAAGCCTGGGCACCTTAGAGTCCATGCTCCCCAACATGAGAAGCCACTGCAACGAGAAGCCTGCACACCACAACTAGAGAGTCATCGCCGCTCGCCACAACCAAAGAAAGCCTGAAAACAGCAATGAAGACCCAACATAGGCAGATACAAATAAATAAACGTGAAAAAAGTATATATGATGAAATGAGTAAATGAAAAAATTAAATTATTTTAATGTACATTTTTCAAAAAAAATTTATTATAATATATTAAAATTGCCTTTTAAAATCTAAAGGCAATATATAAATTATTAGTTAATGAGTATCAAAAACTTTTAGGGTCAAAATTTTTTTTTTTTTTTAAGTGAAAAGACTATTTTATTATTTTTTTTTTCTTCTAATTGCAAAGTTTTACAGGTCTGTCTTCATAATTAGTATCTATGAATAGAAATTAAAGAGAGGTGGGTTGGGTTCATTTCAAGGATTAATGCATTCTACATGATATAATGTATATGAAAAGTGGAAAGCACAGCAAATGTAGATTCTCTTAACAGCAGATGGTGGCATACATGTTGGGATATGATCTTTTTTTTTTTTTTTAATTTTTCAGCACTTTATTTATTTATTTTTTATTTGATAAATTTAACGCCTTTTATTGCCATACCTCATTTTACTGTGCTTTGCTTTAGTGAGCTTTATAGATACATTTGTTTTTTTTTTTTTTTTCTTGTTAATTTTCTGTTTAGTTGATCTATCCATAGGTGTGAGTGGGGTATTAAAGTCTCCCACTATTATTGTGTTATTGTTAATTTCTCCTTTCATACTTGTTAGGATTTGTCTTACATAATGCGGTGCTCCCATGTTGGGTGGATATATATTTATAATTGTTATATCTTCTTCTTGGATTGATCCTTTGATCATTATGTAGTGACCTTCTTTGTCTCTTTTCACAGCCTTTGTTTTAAAGTCTAATTTATCTGATACGAGTATTGTCACTCCTGCTTTCTTTTGGTCCCAATTTGCATGGAAAATCTTTTTCCAGCCCTTCACTTTCAGTCTGTATGTGTCCCCTGTTTTGAGGTGGGTCTCTTGTAGACAACATATGTAAGGGTCTTGTTTTTGTATCCATTCAGCCAGTCTTTGTCTTTTGGTTGGGGCATTCAACCCATTTACGTTTAAGGTAATTACTAATAAGTATGATCCCGTTGCCATTTACTTTATTGTTTTGGGTTCGAGTTTATACACCATTTTTGTGTTTCCTGTCTAGAGAATATCCTTTAGTATTTGTTGGAGAGCTGGTTTGGTGGTGCAGAATTCTCTCAGCTTTTGCTTGTCTGAAAAGCTTTTGATTTCTCCTTCATACTTGAATGAGATCCTTGCTGGGTACAATAATCTGGGTTGTAGGTTATTTTCTTTCATCATTTTAAGTATGT
>NW_011494871.1:2564077-2593205 GCF_000754665.1 Bison bison bison
AGCCGCTCAGGTTCAGGCACTCAGGTAGTCCTCAGAGGCGCAGACTCAGTTGGGGCTGCGTTTTGTGCTCTTCCCAGGTCCGAGCAGCTCAGGTGATGAGGTGTTTGGCGAGCACCAATGCTGCGACTTATCGCCTCGCCGCCACTTGGTTATCTGGGTGTAAAACCGGCGCACCTTCTCAGGCAGATGTTGACCGTCCAGACCCCCAATAAGTTTTAGTTAGCAAAGAAGCCAGTTTTATAGATAATGTCTCTCTGGGGCTGCGATTGCCCCCTTCCAGCTCTGGCTGCCTATCACCGGAGGGGGAAGGTTTGCAGCCGGCTACCTCTGTTTAGTCCTTTGTTCCGTGCGCGGGCTGGCGGAGTCTTAGGTTAGGGCTGGCTTTTCGCATGGTAGATATCCCACAGTCTGGTTTGCTAGCCCAAATTATTTCGCTCAGATAGTGCTCAGGGTATTCAAGCCAGATTCTTACTCTCAGCGATGCAGCCCGCGCCGCGCCTCCCTACCCAGCCCCCGCTTGCTAATGGCGGATGCAGGCGTCTGCGCTGCTTCTCCGCTGGAGGAGTTACCGTAGGGCTCGCAATCTGCGAGTTTTAATTGTTTATTTATTTTTTCTCCCTGTTATGTTGTCCTCTGTGCTTCCAAAGCTCGGCACGGATTCGGTAGTGAGAAGGTTTCCTGGTGTTTGGAAACTTCTCTCTTTTTAAGACTCCCTTCCCGGGACAGAACTCCGTCCCTCCCTCTTTTGTCTCTTTTATTGTCTTTAATATTTTTTCCTACCTCCTTTCGAGGAGTTGGATTGCTTTTCTGGGTGCCTGATGTCCTCTGCCGGCATTCAGAAGTTGTTTTGTGGAATTTACTCGACGTTTAAATGCTCTTTTGATGAATTTGTGGGGGAGAAAGTGTTTTCCCTGTCCTACTCCTCCGCCATCTTGGCGCCTTCCTGGGTCAAAATTTTTAATCCAAAATAAATCAAAGCTGAAAATCATATTCTTTCCAGAATTTCCCTAAATATTAAACGTTACTTTAAAGGATATAGATATATGCATATATAAAAACATAAGACATATATCAATATTAATGAAAATAAAGCTGTCAAAACCTAGTGTTTGATGTCCATCTAGTTGTTAACGTAAGGACTCGATAAGCACTTCACACATTATATATACACAGACACAGATATATACACATCTGTGGGGGCTTCGGAACCTCCCAGCATCTTGAGAACAGGGCCGGAGAAGGTGTGCGGCTGGGAAGTGGACCTAAGGCCTCACATGTCCACTGGGTTCCTCCATGAGCATCTGCGCATTCGTGGTGCTTCAGAACCACAGCCAAGAAGGAAGGACATGCTCCACTTCCTTCAAGAGATGCTTTATTACAGAAAATCCACTGCACGCCTGATGAGAGGAAGCCTTTGATAAGTTGTTGTTTAGTCGCTAAGTTGTGTCCGACCTTGCAGCCCCATGGACTTTAGCCTGCCAGGCTCCTCTGTCCATGGATTTCTCCAGGCAAGAACACTGGAGTGGGTTGTCATTTCCTTCTCCAGGGGATCTTCCTGACACAGGGATCAAACCAAGTTAGACGTCTTTTATCAAAATACTTCATCCACCAACGACCCCTGACCCTCAATTCCTCCCGTTAATCCGGAGCAAAGTCCACCTCTAAAATCAATAGCCACACCCCCAGTTTGTATGCATTACGTTGTAAAAAGTGAATTCCCTGCGGCCCAAACCATGCTGCCCCAAGAACACCTGCTACTAAGGCCAGGCTAAGCACGGGCGGATGCAGCAGCGTGGGCGGAGCCTTAGCGCCATCACCGGTTGGGGGTGGGGCCTCCCTGGCTCAAGTCTAAGGTGGCTCTGCGTAAGGAGCGCTGCGGCCAGAACTATAAAGCCAGCCCCGTGTTTCATTTTGAATTTTCTAGTAGCCACGTTAAAAAAATATAAAGAGCTGAAATTAATTTCAATAGCTTGTTTTCTTCAAGCCAATACATCCAAAATTCATTATTTTAATGTGTACTCAATACAAAAAATGATTCATGGTGTATTTTACCTTCTTTTTTAAAAATCAAACTAAGACTTCAAAACCCGATGGTAATTTTGCATGTATAGCACATCTCACTTCAGATGGCCACATCTAAAGGGCCTGGTAGTCACAAGTGGCTAGTGTCACATTCTAGACAGCATGGCCAAGGCATCTACTTCCCACGCCCATTTTTTAATGTCTTTTTTTTTTCAAATTTATTTAATTGGAGGTAATTGTTTTATAATATTGTGTTGATTTCTGCCATGTATCAGCATGATACCACTGTATCGGTGTGAATCAATCATAAGTTGGTGAGAATCATAAGAATCAACCATAAGGGAACCGTAAGTCCCCTCCCTCTTGAAGCTCCCTCCCACCTCCTACCCCATCCCATCCCTGTAAGATGACAAAGAGCACTGGGTTGAGCTCTGTGCATCATACAGCAAATTCCCACTGGCTGTCTGTTTTACATATGGTAATGTATATGTTTCAACGCTACTCTTTCAATCTGTCCCACCCTCTCCTTCCCTCACTGTGTCCACAACCCACGCCCATTTCACTAGAACAAAGGAACACAAAAATCTTCTCTGAGCAGAAGATAATGGCTACCATTTACGAAGTATTTACTTGACCAGGTACCATAAAAAGCATGTTATACTAATTCTCTCATCTAGCTCACTTCCAGGTACTATTTCTTTGCATATTTTAAAGATCAGGAAACAGACAAGAGAGTGATGAGTCCTTGACTGAGGAAGAAGAACATCTCAAGTCCTAGACCCTGCATTCCAGAGCCAAGGATGCCCCTGGGATAGGACAGCCCCCGAGCGCTCTGCTGCACTAAGTTCCCCAGACGCACTCCACAGAAAGAAATCAGGAGATGAGAAGATCACTTCAATGTCTTTGCCCAATACTGACTTGTTAGCGTGAGCTCCATTTTGGATTTTCCCTCTTGGGCTTCTCATACCAAATAAAAATGGCACTGCTCCCCTGCCACCCAGCCTCCAATGCAGGAGCCAAGAGAAATTCCACGTGAGGACTCGATTATTCCAAGGGTAGACAGCCAAGTAGGTTGAGAAATTAGCTCCTGCTTGGATGCAGGAATAATGAACTTGGCATAAGGACTCAGCTGGTTGTTAATCTTGTGTTAACCAGACATTCTGGATGTGCAGCAGAATTTTCATCAGGCCTGGGGATCATGCCAATGTTAAAAACTGGGGCAACTTTGTAGGTTAGATCACTCCCCAGATAGCATCCATCAACACGGAGTCCTGTGATGGATTGGGCAAACCAACAAGGTAGACAAAGAAGAAGGATTTCAGCTCCCCTGGTCCCTGCAAGACTAAAAGATATTGGGAAGTGAGGTGAGCCAGATATCTGTTAATAACCCTGAACAAAAAAAATCTGTAGAGTCAGGATTTTTCATGTAAAGAATGTATTTAATCAGTACATAGCATAGTTTGAAACAATCAGGAAGACTGACGCCTCCAGCTTTGTTCTTTTTTCTCAAGTTTGCTTTGGCTATTGGAAGTCTTTTATGATTCATACAGATTTTAGGGCTGTCAGTGAGCAAAATTTCTTAAACAAGACACCAAAAGCAGTAACCATGATATAAAAGACTGATAAGTTGATTAATAAATTAGCCATGATAGAAAAGATTAATAAGTTGATCCTCATTAAAATTAACAACTTCTGGGAGTTCCCTGCAGGTTCAGTGGTTAGGATTCGTCACTCTTACAGCTGTGGCCTCAGTTCAACCTCACAAGCCAAATGGCACAGCAGAAAAAAAAAAAAAAGTTAAGAATTCCTGTTCAACAAAAGCCAACACTGAAAGGAAAAGGGCTAGTCACAGAGGGGGAGGATATTTGCAATCTCTTCCCAGATTGAGCTAGTAGTAAAGAACCTGGCTGCCAATGCAGGAGATACAAGAGACGCGGGTTTGATCCCTGGGTCAGGAAGATCCCCTGAAGGAGGGTGCAGCAACCCACTCCAGTATTCTTGCCTGGAGAATCCCATGGACAGAGGAGCTTGGGTGGCTACAGTCCATGGGGTCGCAAAGAGTTGGACACAACTGAAGCGACTTAGCATACATGCAAAATGTCTGATGAAGTACTCATTTCAGACTATTCAAAGAACTACAAAATAACAACAAAATTCAATTTTAACTTCTTTTTACCAAATGAGGGAAAGACTCAAACAGGCAGTTAACAAATATCCAAATAGGCAAAAAGTTCCCAAAAGATTTTGAACATTGTATATAGTCATCACTAAGCACAAATTAAAGCCACAGTGAGGTCTCTACAGCCCCACCTGAAGGGCTTAAAAGGGCTCACAGTACCAAGTGGGAGATTGTGAAACAAGTAAAACATGAATATACTACTAGTAGGGTATTAATGGAGAAGGCAGTGGCAACCCACTCCAGTACTCTTGCCTGGAAAATCCCATGGGTGGAGGAGCCTGGTAGGCTTTAGTCCATGGGGTTGCTAAGAGTCAGACACGACTGAGCAACTTCACTTTCACTTTTCACTTTCATGCATTGGAGAAGGAAATGACAACCCACTCCAGTGTTCTTGCCTGGAGAATCCCAGGGACGGGGGAGCCTGGTGGGCTGCTGTCTCTGGGGTCGCACAGAGTCGGACATGACTGAAGCGACTTAGCAGCAGCAGCAGCAGCAGCAAGGTATTAATGGGGGCAACCGCTTTGTAGAACAGTTTGCTGTGAAGGTCAAGGACAGGCCATGGTCATCTATGGTGACAGAAAAGGAAGAGCAGCAAAACTTTGCAGTGGTGGGAAGGAAGCATTGACTAAAGAGACAAGGCTGATAACTTTCTATATCTGCATCTGGGTGGTTGATCAGTGAGTATATATATGTTTAAAAATTATACCTGAAACTAACACAACAGTGTAAATCAACTATACTCAAATAAAAACTTTTAATAAAAATTCACCAAGATGTACACCTAGGATGTGTGCACCATATTATTTGTAAGTTATGTCAGCTTTTAAAAATTAAAGGAGGAAGAGAAGAGAGGAAGTGAGAGCAACACATCCCTGAGAATCGCTAAACCGAGTACCAGCCCTAGTGACAGGAACTTTAGTACTACTCTAAAAACAAGAAACCTTGGTAAGGAAAGCATGACACTCAGTCCTAATTAATTGCCTACAAGTGCAAGAACACATGCTAATTAGCTTTGTAGTGTGAGACAGAAGAAAGAACAGTGTTGAGTTTGAATGGGATTGAATTTCCCTGTCCCGTAACTGTCTTTCCCCTTCACAGATGTATTTTGCTTCTGACTCAGTTTGCTTTTGATTGAAAATATCAGAAAATCCAACTCCATCTGGGTTAAACTGCTAAGGAATGTACTGTCTCCCTAAATATACAAGCCTCCCTAGGATTGGCTTGGTTGGCTGACAGCTGCAACAAGGAATCTCGCCACTGTTCCATCTCACCTCTTTATCATCAACAGTGTGGGATGCAGTTTAAGCTGAATTACTTCATGGGGGTGAGACAGTTGCATGAAGGCTACATTCTTCCTCATCCTTGTGAGAAGAACTGCTCCTGAAGATCTCCCTAGAACCTCCAGCAAATCACTTCTTGTGTCTTCTTGGCCCAAGTTTTGTCCTAATTCCATCCAAACCAAGCACTGGCTGAAGTGGGGAGTGGGGCATGGGTGAATGAGATGACCAAGATGGGTTTGATCTAAGGAGTGCCAACCCTAGGTCTGATGATGGGGTGGAGAGTGGGGGGAAATGCAGGACTCTGTTTAGAAAGAGAAAGGCAGGGGCTAGAAAAGGCATATGCTGGGTTGACAACCAATGATACTCAAGACAGTTTCCTCAACAAGATTTTAAGCACCAAGGTAGCAGCAAAAGTGTTTATTCCCACAGTATGGTACTGTCTGAGGACCATGGAAGACATAGAACAGAAGACGGGTGTATAGCACCCCAGAGTTCCACACATCAGAGGAACAGTGGCTGATACTATCAGCTAACAGTCCAGAGATGTGGATAAGGTTTCCAAGAGTGCCCCAAAGTCTAGACGAATAAGGAAGACAACAGCTTCTACTGGCTAGAGCCCTGTCCAAATCAACCCTACTGTAGACAATGAGCTAGAATAAAAGTCACAGCCAATCAAGGAGGACCTGGTAACCTGCAATGGAGTCAAATAAGAAGGCAATATTTCTTTCCTTTCTCCCTGCCCTCTCAGTAAAGAGTCTGGAACACAGTAGGAGCAAAAGTCTAGCTTGGAGGTTGGAGTAGGCAAATGAATTGAACATGAGCTTGAAGTTTAAATATGAACAAGTCAGTGATAACTGAGATATACACTTTCATAACAGCCATATGTATGTATAAAATTCACACACCATAAACTTCACTCTCTCAAAAAATGTAATTCGACTATTTCAGTCTATTTCCAGAGTTGTGCAGCCATCATCACTGTCTAATTCCAGAACATTTTCCTCTCTCCAAAAAGAAACCCAGACCCATCAGGTACTCCTCATTTCTCTCTCCCCTTAAGCTTTGGCAGCCATGACCTACTTTCTGCCTCTGTGGATTTGCCTGTTCTGGACCTTTCACAGAAAAGGAATCATACAACACGTAGCCTTGTGCATCTGTCTTACATAAAGTTTTAGAGGTTCATCCATGTGGTATCATGTATTAGTACTTCACTCCTCTTTATTGTTGAATAATATTCCATCATATGGATGTACCACATTTTGTTTGTACTGTATTTTCAGTGCACAAGTCTTACACTAGTTTGTAAATTTATTCTTAAATATTAAATATTTTAGCCTTTTTATGAAGCTGTAGTGAAATTGTTTTCTTAATTTCATTTGCAGATTTTTAATAGCATACGGAAATCCCTGGTGGCTCAGTTGGTAAAGAATCCACCTCCAGTGCAAGAGATCCAGCTTTGATCCCTGGGTCAGGAAGATCCCCTGGAAAAGCAAATTGCAATCCACTCCAGCATTCTTGCCTGGAGAATCTCATAGACAGAGAAACATGGCAGACTACAGATCATGGGGTCACAAGAGTCGGACATGACTGAGAACTAAACCACCACCGTCACCATACAGAAATATAATTTATTTTTGCACATTCATCTTGCATCCTACACAGGGTACAAGTTTGCTGAAAGTCAGTGAATCTTACCACACATGCATTTCACTGCAAAACGTTTACTTCAATAAAAAAATAATATGTAATTTTAAAGCAAATAAACAGGACTTGTTTTTAGAATGAGACTGTTCTAATAACCGGAAATACTAAAGGTTTATATAACTGGACTGGCTCCTCACAGAGAGAAAGGAGTGGTGATGTTCAACAGAGTATAGCTAAGGGCTGTTAATGGAAAAATAAAGCCGTTCAGTATCGATTCTCCAACGAGTGAAGATGACCCACTACATCAGTAACCATGGTGATAGCAGATAGTGTAGGCTATTATCTGCATTATGCTGACATTTACTTTATCAGAGCACTCTCTCAATCAAAAAGGCATTTGTTTCCTTTTAAAAAATACATACTGTCTCTCTGTCAAATGCTTATTGAATTCACCTCTGTCATAATCAGTGAGTACCCAAGTCCCAGAATCTTTGTGCTCGGTACTCCTGTCTTAACCGCTCACATCTCCAGGCACCTGGGGCATGAGCAGTGCCTTTACTGTCCCTCTGGCCGCATTGTGAATGCTGAGCCTCTGCTGTTCAGTACTTATAAAGAGAGGTTTAGGCTGTCAATCAAGAAATAAGGCTCTTTTGGTGCAGATCTTGTGAAAATACAACAACTCTGACAAGTTTTCATAACTATTGAGATAGGCGGGTCTACTTCTTACTGTAATAAAATCTATTTCTTCTAAAGAGTTCATGACACTAGAGCTCACGACGCTAATGAACCTTAGTACCTGTACAAAGCTTCCTGGACCTTCCAGAATTTATAAAGAATGCTTCAAGACCAGAAGCTCCTGGAGACAATTGGTCTTTGAACTTTTATACCTTAAATTAAAGGAAAGAAGACCAAATGGATGAAATGGGCTCCATGAATCATGAACACTTTGTCAATGACAGGATGGTTCATCTTTCAAGTTCTGAGGCCTCAGCAGATCTTAGTCTAAGAAAATCTTCTGCAAAACTAGCCAACATTTACTTAAAACAATCTGTTGATCTTTAGTCTTCTAATGTTAACTGCTATCACGTAAAAAATCCAGGTATTCCTAAGATGATTACAAATAATCACCCTTCAAGTACATTCTATAAAAAATTATATTAACATTTGTTGAGTGATGCATTGTTCTGGTGCTTTTATACATAATCTTCAGCTTAACAAAATTTTAAAATAATGAAAGAAAAAAATGCACTTTACCTGCCAAGTCAATTCAATAAATTTATGTTTGTTAAACAGACAACTAAAACATTGTTCATTTATACTCCAGTTTTTTCTTAATATTTTAAACTTTCCAAAAATTACCTTAAAGGCATCAAAACCTAATCACAGTTCATCCTTCTGATTTTCCCACTGAAGGACAAGAGAAGAAAATTCCGTATCTGTCATCTAAAATCTATTAGTAACTATTTTGGCTAAGCCTTGAAACTGAGATGCCACAGATCAATTACACAGCTATGAGCTGACGTTTGCTTCCTGCCAGGGGCAATATGCACAGGTAGAAAGAACGACTTTTCTGAATCTTGTTGCAGAAGACAGTGTTCACGTTTGTAGGAATCCGAGATTTATGAATCTAGAACTAAAAGCTGTATGTTCCAAGAAAAGACTCAGGTGTGGGGAGTCTCTGGAAGTCCCACATTTCCTTGGTGTGGTATCTCTTCAGCTGGCTTATCTGGGTGTGCTGAAGCAAAGAGAATGTTCTTTCTGGCAGAGTTGGGCAGTCGTCAGGGGAGGAGGTAAATCGTTAATCCTCTCCCAATGTCTCCAAAAGAAGAAATACTGAAATGTTACACCTGAAAGAGCCCTGAGAAGCCCACAGCCCTTGTCAAACAGACAAGGGGATGAGGTAAAGACGGAAGGTGACCTCAGTTGAAGTTCCTGGACCCTTTGTCATCCCTGCATTTCCATATGTCGTTTAGAGATGATCTCCGAAAGTTTTGCTGGTGGGACTGGAACTTGGGTCCTTTTTCAGCTGAGACAAGGAAAATGCAGGAATGATGTCTCCTGTGTATGTTCTTGGGTGTGTATGTTTTTATGTGTATGTATGTGTTCCTATATATATGAGTGATAACAAAATAGCACCAAACACGCAGACAGTCGCTGACAGTAAGAGCAGAATCCCTTTCAAAGACCCTCTGATCCTCTCCACCGTGGCCCTCTAAGGAGTCACAGGTACACCCAGATGAATGGGTGTCGGCCCAAATGCAATTTCCACCTTGCAGGGCCATCTACTAAAGTAAGGTGCCCTCTGCTTCACAATGGGCTTCAGGATCTGCCAGCCAGCTAGATGGAGACCAGTTGCTTTCAAAATACCACTGAGCTGGACTTCCCTGTTAGCCCAGTGGTTAAAAATCCACCTGCCAATGAAGGAGACGTGAGTTTGATCCCTGGTCTGGGAAGATCCCATAAGCTGTGAAGCAACTAAGCCCATGCATCACAACTACTCAGCCCACGCATCTACAGCCAGTGCCCCCCAGCAAGAGAAACCACCACAATGAGAAGCCCGTGCACCGCAACAAAGAGTAGCCACCACTCGCCACAACTGGAAAAAGTCTGCATGCAGCAAGGATGACCCAGCACAGCCAAAAATAAAATAAGTAATTAATTAAAAAAAATTAATTAGCTTATACTTCCCCAGCGCTTCCCTGATAGCTCAGTTGGTAAAGAATCTGCCTGCAATGCAGGAGACCCTGGTTCGATTCCTGGGTTGGGAAGATCCACTGAAGACGGGATAGGCTACCCACTGCAGTATTCTTGGGCTTTCCTGGTGGATCAGCTGGTAAAGAATCCGCCTGCACTGTGGGAGACCTAGGTTTGACCCCTGGGTTGGGAAGATCCCCTGGAGAAGGGAAAGGCTACCCACTCCAGTATTCTGGCCTGGAGAATTCCATGGACTGTATAGTCCATGGGGTTGTAAAGAGTTGAACATAACTGAGAGACTTTCACTTTCATACTTCCCCAGATTTGATCACTGGGTCAGGAAGATCTGCTGGAGAAGGGAATGGTTACCCACTCCAGTAGAATTTCCTGGAGAATTCCATGGACAGAGGAGCCTGGTGGGCTACAGTCCATGGAGTCACAAGGAGCCAGATATGACTAAGCAACTAACACTTTCACTTTTCCACTTTTTTTCAGAATATTTACATTAATAAGAAGAGCATATGCAATCCCATCTAATGATGTCTTCCTGGGAATAAACTTAACTCATATGCTGGCAATAAAACAACCAAGTTCAGTTTTCCCTTAGCTAAGAAAAAGGTGTCCTTTCTGAGACCCCAAAATATAGAGAACCCTTCTTATCAAAAGTCTACATTTGATAGATTCCCAACATTCCAGTTTTCCAGCTCTTGCAGCAAAAGCAAATTTCTAAGCAATAGACCTTATGCCTTGTTGAAGCAATACATTTCAACAATACATGCAATATTTATTTTCTGGAAATTAGGATGTAAACACATGACACTTGGATTAGAAATCACAGGAAAGGTGTTTCCCCCTATTTCTCACATTTTATGATTTGAAACTATTGAGTGAAAGACTTATCTGTTACTATTTTTCTGTGTAAAGTGATTGTTTTTTACTGGCAGTGTGTAATAATGGATTCTGGTAGGAATGTGTCCGCTCAAATGGGAATGGCCTGGATACTGTCTATTATGGAGTAAGAGCGTCTCACTGCTGCCATCTTCTGGAGATTTCAGTCTCTGCAATATTGACCAGATGGTTTTAAAACTCAAATAACCTCTGAATAATTAACCTCACTTAATGAAAAAGCCAACATGGCTACACTTGTGGCTTCAGGTGTATTTATGGTGGAAAAGCTTGACTACATGAAACATGGAAGAAAAATCACACAGGATTGATCATTGAACAGAAGGTGAGATTCCTACTCTGTCCTTTAAGTGATCACCATAGCTCATGTCATGAGAGTCAACAAAAGAGTTCGAAATGCAGTACGTGGATGCAATCTCAAAAACGACAGAATGATCTCTGTTCATTTCCAAGGCAAACCATTCAGTATCACAGTAATCCAAGTCTATGCCCCAACCAGTAATGCTGAAGAAGCTGAACGGTTCTATGAAGACCTACAAGATCTTCTAGAACTAACACCCCAAAAAGATGTCCTCTTCATTATAGGGGACTGGAATGCAAAAGTAGGAAGTCAAGAGCTACCTGGAGTAACAGGCAAATTTAGGCTCGGATTACAAAACGAAGCAGGTCAAAAGCTAACAGAGTTTTGCCAAGAGAATGCACTGGTCATAGCAAACACCCTCTTCCAACAACACAAGAAAAGACTCTACACATGGACATCACCAGATGGTCAAATTCTTTGCATGGATGATGAAGAAGCTCTATACAGTCAGCAAAAACAAGACCGGGAGCTGACTGTGGCTCAGATCATGAACTCCTTATTGCCAAATTCAGACTTAAATTGAAGAAAGTAGGGAAAATGACTAGACTATTCAGGTGTGGCCTAAATCAAATCCCTTACAATTATACAGTGGAAGTGACAAATATATTCAAGAGATTAGATCTGATAGACAGAGTGCCTGAAGAACTATGGATGGAGGTGCGTGACACTGTACAGGATACAGGGATCAAGACCATCCCCAAGAAAAAGAAGTGCAAAAAAGCAAAATGGTTGTCTGAGGAGGCCTTACAAATAGCTGTGAAAAGAAGAGAAGTGAAAGCAAAGAAAAAAAGAAAGATACACCCATCTGAATGCAGAGTTCCAAAGACCAGCAAGGAGAGATAAGAAAACCTTCCTCAGTGATCAATGCAAAGAAACAGGAAAACAACAGAATGGGAAAGACTAGAGATCTCTTCAAGAAAATTAGAGATACCAAGGGTACATTTCATGCAAAGATGGGCACAATAAAGGACAGAAATTGTATGGACCTAACAGAAGCAGAAGATAATAAGAAGAGGTGGCAAGAATACACAGAAGAACTATACAAAAAAGATTTTCATAACTCAGATAATCACGATGGTATGATCACTCACCTAGAGCCAGACATCCTGGAATGTGAAGTCAAGAGGGCCTTAGAAAGCATCACTATGAACAAAGCTAGTGGAGATGATGGAATTCCTGTTGAGCTATTTCAAATCCTGAAAGATGATGCTGTGAAAGTACTGCACTCAATAGGCCAGCAAATTTGGAAAACTCAGCAGTGGCCACAGGACTGGAAAAGGTCAGTTTTCATTCCAATCCCAAAGAAAGGCAATGCCAAAGAATATTCAAACTACCACACAATTGCACTCATCTCACACGCTAGCAAAGTAATGCTCAAAATTCTCCAAGCCCTGCTTCAACAGTACGTGAACTATGAACTTCCAGATGTTAAAGCTGGATTAGAAATGGCAGAGGAACCAGAGATCAAATTGCCAACATCCGCTGGATCATTGAAAAAGCAAGAGAGCTCCAGAAAAACATCTACTATTGCTTTACTGACTATGCCAAAGCCTTTGTGTGGATCACAACAAACTATGGAAAATTCTTAAAGAGATGGGAATACCCAGACCACCTTACCTGCCTCCTGAGAAATCTGTATGCAGGTCAAGAAGCAACAGTTAGAACTGGACATGGAACAACAGATTGGTTCCAAATCAGGAAAGGAGTATGTCAAGGCTGTATATTGTCACCTGCTTATTTAACTTATATGCAGAGTACATCATACGAAATGCCGGGCTGGAAGAAGCACAAGCTGGAATCAAAATTGCCTGGAGAAATGTCAATAACCTTACATGTGCAGATGACACCACCCTTATGGCAGAAAGTGAAGAAAAACTAAAGAGCCCCTGGATAAAAATGAAAGAGGACAGTGAAAAAGTTGGCATAGAACTCAACATTCAGAAAACTAAGATCATGGTATCCAGTCCCATCACTTCATGGCAAATAGATGGGGAAACAATGGAAACAGTGAGAGACTTTATTTTGGGGGGCTCCAAAATCACTGCAGATGGTGACTGCAGCCATGAAATTAAAGGACGCTTGCTCCTTGGAAGAAAAGCTATGACCAACCTAGACAGCATATTAAACAGCAGAGACGTTACTTTGCCAACAACGGTCCATGGTCATCTGCATCACCATCTTCGTCATCACCTTCATCAGCAGCAGCACTTCCTCCTCCTCCTCCCTCTGTGCAGGTTACAGCCCATTTCAGGACAGCTCACTGGGGGAGTGGTCTGTGCCTGGAGTCAGGTTGGGGCGGCGGGCAGTGTCTGTTTCTGTCGAGGGCCATCAGCTCTGGCTGAATGCTCTCAGCATCACCGGGCGCTCTCTGGTAGGAAGAACCGCCACCCCATGCCCCAGGTTGGCCTCCGGGCCCCACGCTGCCTGGAGCCCATTTTCTGGGCCTTTGGAGCCCTCCTGCCTGATGGACCTGTGCGGCTCTTGCCTCTCCCTCATCTCTGAGGCCTGAACTCTGGGACTTAATTTTCTAAGGACTGCTGGGGGGCGTTTGCCACAGTCCTGTGGCTTCTGTGAAAGCAAGCCATGTAGGAGAACAGCATTTCCAGCTAAACAAACCCATGTTCCTCTGTCCATCAAAACACATACACACAAGGTTCTTTCACATAAGTCAGGGTGGCAAGCTTCCATCTCACCTTAGCTCCAGAAAGAAACAGAAATTCAATCAAATACAGGCAATTCAGTTCAAATTCAGTCCCAGGACACCAACATGTCACCTCTATTGCAGGGAAGGCCATCACTGGAAGATGGGGCTTCTGGCCGTGGAAGAGTAGGCATCCTTGTGCCAGACCTGGGATGAGGGGGCTGTGTCCATCCCATCTAGGCAGGGCTGCCCCAGGAAGCCTGCAGCCCAAAGGGGCCCTGGAGCCAACTGTCAAAGGGGGGCGGGCAGGGTTGCCCCTCCCCATGTCACCATCAGGACCAGAGTGGATGCTGAGGCTTAAACTAGGGCACTTCCTCCACCAAGAATGAAACATCCCACACGAGAAGGACCCTCATCCCAGCGCATAATATGCAGCTTTCACAAGTAAAGCAAGAGTTTCACCTTGAAACACAGAACTTAACTTCTGTGTCGAACCAGCCTCTTTTACTTGGTGGTAAATGGCAGGTTTGAAGTCGTCAACTGACAAAGACAGCAGGGGTTCAGAACCCCATTCTGAACAAATGGGGTTCTCTTTAGAGACACTTGTCTTTCAGTCATATGACCTCCCCCAAATCATCCTCCCTAAAGAAAAAGACTTGAGTTTTGATAAGCACCTTAGAAACACCAGTGTCAGCAGATGGTGCAGGGCACCTGGGTTTAGTGAGGGAGGGAGGGGTTTAGTGGGAAGGCTGCCAGGCCGGAAAGGCTGGTCCTGGTCTTGGCTGTGTGTGTGTGTGGTCGGCAAGTTCCTTCAGCACTGGAGCCAGGGGTTCTCAAACTTCAATTTGATGACAAATCTCCTGGAGGGTTTATTAAAAATGCAAATTCCCAAGCTCCACCTCAGAGCTTTTGACCAAGATCAGGAACCTGATTTTTAAATAAGAGCTCCCATGTGAGTCTTAGGCAGATGGTGTCTAAGCCTTGTATACATCTGTGCTCAGTGGTATCTGACTGCTACCCCATGGACTGTAGCCCACCAGGCTTCTCTGTCCATGGGATTCTCCAGTCAAGAATACTGGAGTGAGTTGCCATTTCCTTCTCCAGGGGATTTTCCTAACCCAGGAATCAAACCTGAGTCTCTTTCACTGCAGGTGGATTCTTTACTGCTGAGCCACTTGGGATGCCCCCTCTGGGCCACAATTTGAGGGAAACTGATTGTTCCTCGTGGGTGAATTTCAAACCAGACCTTCCCCATGTCCATCCCCTACATCTCTGTAACATCACCTGGGAAATTGCAGCCCCTGCACCGGCGGGATGATTCTGTGGGTTAAACTCCATTTTCTCCAGGATGCCTCCAATACCCTCCAGCAGAATGGTCTAAATTCCTCCCGGGGTGTGTAGAGCACATATGCGCAGAGTCTTGTGGGCTTTTTATGTCACACCCTGTATTCCATTCTCACCATCCTCTTTATGTGTCTTTCTCCATTTCCACCTAAAGCCAAATGCTTCCCTGAATTTGGGGTTTTCTGTGGTATCTGCCAGTCACATCTCAGCAGATTCTCTTCGAGCCCCTGCTGTGTCCAGGTCACTGTGAAAACCATCAACCACAGGCGCAGACTGGGGGAGGCCAGCTTTGCCATGGACTTGGGGTACCACAGCCCCTCAGAGTCCTCAGGGCGCGGCCCCGGCCCTCGGTCTCGTCCCAGCTTTGCTCGGTGGTGCTTTCACTCCTGGTCTGGCCGCCCCGTGCTCACTGCCCTGTAACTGGCTCTGACCTGGCTGACACCATCCATCCCTGATCTCTGGACGGGGACCAGGGGCCACACCTGCACGCTGGTCTCCCCCAGACACTTTCCCAGGAGCTGGCTGGGAACACGACTGATAGCCGATCTCATTTCAGTTCTTCCCAAACTTCCCCACACACGATACCCACACCATCTGTGTTTTACTTAATTCTCATCCTTTCCTCTTATTCTAAGTCAAATCTACTCCCCTGCCTGCTCCCACACATCAGTAAGCCAACAGGATGAAATAAATGTCTGCAGAACCAACAGGTCCTTGATTAAACAAGGTACTGATCAGGAGGGTCACTGATGTGGAAGCTAATCCCTGATGCTTGTGGCAATGAAGACCCCCTTAAAACTCCCCTAAACGTGCTCTTGATCTTGACCAAGTGTCATCAGCCCTGGGGCTACTCATGCTGGGACTTTGGAAGACCAAGCCACATAACTGTGCTTTGAGTAACCGTCATTTTCCCATTAAAATTAACATATTCACAGAGTCTCCTTTCTCTTAATAATACTCTTTTCTGCTACTTTGTGGCTGGGATACTTACAAGCTTGTTAGTTGGTACCAACACACAGAGAGGCCTGATGGTCCCATATTCCTGGATTTGGGGAGTTTTAACAAAGAGAACTATAGGATAAATACTATTTATTTATTCTCACAAATCCGTGGGATAGCTGTGGCTTGGGCATCTTGGAGCAAAGTGAGGTGTGGCCTGTGTCCAAGTGGCTCACTCAGAGTGGAAATGCTTTCATACCCTCCTCACTCGTTTGCTGCAGATAAACTGGAAGTGGAGGCATAATAGACCTGGGCTGGTGGGAGTCCTGGGGGAATGAGCCTACAGCATAAGGTTCTGTTGTGCTGTATCTATTCTGGGGGAAAATGACTCTCCTCAGTGTGTTGAGATCTGAGGATGGCTCTGAAATGCTATTCACATGAGACACTCCCACAATAGGAGGTGTGGCCTGAATCACGGGAGCCAGGGGGCAAATGGAGTGATTACTGAACTGGGATGCTCTGTGCTTGCAGAGTCCACCTTCCCGCTGCTGGGCAGGACAGCTGTGTGGATGGAGCAGAGGATGCTGCACACGGGCTGCACAAGACTTGGATCCTAAAGGCAAGACTTTTTTGGGAAGAGGGTATGGAGGCAGCGTGTCCTTAGCTCCTAGCTTCTCAAAGTTGGCAAAACCTGGGCTCTTTTTACAAGTGTGGTCCTGCTCAGATCCATAAAATTCAAAGATGCATTTCATCAAGACCTCCAAGCAGCTCACATGCACAGCAGTGCTGGCCCAGATCTGGGAAGAAGGCACAGCCAAGGATGGAGACAAGGACTGGCGGGGAGGGACCACTCGGATGAGCCGAGAAGATGCTGATGGAAAGGATGTCTGGAGCATGGGGGCATCTTGAGCTGAGTCACCTCTTCACACTTTTTCTGGGATCCTCACAGTCAGAAACCATCTGTCTCTGTAATTCCGACAACAGCTAACACTTACATGGTGCCAGACATGCTTCCAGGCCCTGCACGTGTATCAGCTCGTTTGATCCTCATGACAGCCATGAGGTGGTGACTACTATTATCCTGCAGATGAGAAAACTGAGGACTCCCCCATGCCCACACAGCCTGCAGTTAGACCAGGATTCAAACCTGGGTGCTGCCATCCTGATGCTATAGGTGTCACCGCTGTGTTCTGAGGCCAAGTAGGAGCTCAAGCTCTTTGCATTTGCTTTTTGTTTTCCTTGGAGTGTTTGTCTGTTTAACAGGCAAACAGAAATTTTGTCTCCTCCTAAGTTTCAGAAAGAGGAAGGGACTGGAGCGTCCTGGACCATTTCCTCCTCCAGCCCTGCCTGAATTGTGTGAGCTGGCAGACTAGTGGCTGAGTTTGGCCTCCAATGAGTTTTCCTTCACCACAGGTGTTTTAAAAACCAGAAATTTGCACACAAAAATCCCCCTGCTCACATCTCTGCCTCCAGATTGCCACAGTCCCCACCACTCCCTGATGTCCTACATGAGGCCACTTCGTGGGCTCATATTCTCTGCCTCCCCCTTGACATAGCATTTCCCCCACCCCGTGTTCTCTGAACTATGAGCTCATGAGAACTGTGTCTCCCAGTCATCCATGTCCCCCTACAGTCCAGCACAAGGCCTGGAGCAGCCAGATCAATGATCCCTGCTCTGAGCATCCACGAGGAGCCAAGTGGGCAGAATCAGGGCCCTGAGGAGTAGAAGCAAGGGCAGAGGAATCAACACGAGAATCCCTGACTCAGGGAGGAGGCTTTCGTAAGATGACTGTAAATGATGATGATCCAAAGATAAATCCTGACTTCAGAGCGAGCAGCTGGGAAATCCCTCTTCCCTTTGAGTCAAGCCCCACGCCTGCTCCATGGAAACCTGCCGTGCTGTCTCAAGTAGCTGATTTCTTAATAAGCGAATGCATTTTCTGCTGTCGCAGTCTCTCTCCTTCGCACACCATCTGTCACTTTGCGTCTCTACAAATGGATCCCTTCCAAGACATCACAGGTTTTGAAGTGGGATGAATATGCTCAAAGATGCTTCACTGCCAGGAGGACTGTTCTGTCCCCCACCCTCACCAGAGCCAGCAAAGACCTCCTTATCCTTCTCCACTTTTCTGAAGTGTGAGCATTCATGACTCATGTGCATGCTCACATGCTAAGTCACTTCAGTCGTGTCCAACTCGTTGGGACCCCCACGGACTGTAGCCCACCAGGTTCCTCTGTCCATGGGATTCTCCAGGCAAGAATACTGGAGTGGGTTGCAATTTCCTTCTCCAGGAGATCTTCCCCACCCAGAAATCGAACCTGAGTCTATTATGTCTCCTGTATTGGCAGATGGGTTCTTTACCACTAGCACCATCTGGGAAGCCCTCATGACTCATGTACTCAACACTAAAAGTGAATTTTTAAGGGAATATAGTCATGTTCTTTTAAAGGACAACACCAGTAAAGCTGGTGCCACTGTGATTCACTGTTGGAAAGACCAAAGTCTCCATATTTTCCACCTGTCAATTGGATTCTGGAATAAAGCTCTGATAATAAAAGATTTAATACTATTTGCCACTAGTAGCTAAGTTCAAAAGGGGCTTCTCTGATGGCTCAGTTGGTAAAAAACCCATCCACCAATGTAGGAGACAGGATCAATCCCTGGGTTGGGAAGATCCCCTGGAGAAGGAAATGGCAACCCACTCCAGTATTCTTGCCTGGGAAATACCATGGAGAGAGAGGAATGGTGGGCTACAGTCCATGGGGGTCACAAGAATCGGACACGACTTAGTGTCTACACTATCATGACAGCTAAATTCAAAAAACAAGTCTCCACTTAAAGCAAGTGATTATTAGAAATGGACACCTTTGTATACTGTTGGTAGGAATGTAGACTGTGCAGCTGCTATGGAAAACAGCATGGAGATTCCTCAAAAAATTAAAAACAGAATTCCTGTATGATCCAGCAATCCCACTCCTGGGTATACATTTGGAAAAAATGAAAACACTACTTCAAAAAGATACATACACCCTCACTGTTCCCAGCAGCATTATTTACAATTCCCAAGAAACGAAACAACGAAGTGCCTATAAATAACTGACTGGGTAAACAAGATGCCACATATGCTATATATAATATATATCATTATACATACATATACACAATAGAATACTATCTCAGGCATAAAAAAAGAATGAAATGTTGCCATTTGCAGCAAAACGGATGGACTTGGAGGGTATCATGCTAAGTGAAATAAGTCAGAGAAAGACATATACTGAATGATATCATTTATATGTGGAATCTAAAAAATACAACAAAGTAGTAAATGTAGCCAAACAGAAGCAGACTCATAGCTATAGAGAACAAACTAGTGGTTACCAGTGGGGCGAGGGAAGGACAGAGGGGCACGACAGAGGTAGGGGATTAAGACATACGAACTAGTTAGGTATAAAATAAATAATCTACAGGACATATTGTATAGCACAGGGAATAGAGCCAATATTTTATAATAACTATAAATGGACTATAACTTTAGAAAATTGTGAATCACTATATTGTACCTATTTAACACATAATATTGGATATCTATAATACTTCAATAAAATAAAAATAATAAAGCAAGTGATTTAGTTCACATAGAAGAACTGTGCAAGGATATTAAATATTCTTGCAGCTCTTTCTTCTACTAGGAAAATATCCAAAGAGAAAATCAGAGTCAGGTTATCATTTCTGGAAGGAATAAAAGTGAGCCTCCTGCTGTGAAACACAAGATGTTTATTAAAGCCTGAAACCCGAAATTCTCTCATTTCTGTCTCTTTGCCCCATCCTCACCCCCTCGTCTCCCAAACACATCCTGCCAACTAAGCCTTAAGACGTGTGTGTGGTCATGTTTACGCCGTTCTGTGCTGTCCTTCTCCGTGTTCCTGAGTTGTAGCCGCCTAAGCACCAACCACTGAGTCGCACTGTCCCGGCTCTACCAGCTGCGGTCAAGGGCCTCACTCTGCCAGCCGGGTGTTTCTCAATCTTACTCTCTGAGTTGTTGCAAAGCATCTAGAAAGGGACCTATGACTTGTTTTCTTAAGTGACCTATTAGATTAGTCCCTTTGAAAAGGATGGAGATTTTCCAAAAATAATCCTGACAGGACAAGACCCTATTTTTAATATGTCTGTCTCAGATGTGTCCTAGAACAATGCATTTTGAACTCACAAGTTCATTCACTAGAAAAAATGTTTTGAAGTTAGTGAGTTCTCAACCTGCGTTCCTGCTGTCTCTCATCTGTAAAATGGCAAGTTACATCCATCAAAGAGTGAGTGGAAGGAGAAAACAAGTGGACACGTGAACAGCATGGAAAGCACCACATGTCACCTTATGTACATACATGCTGCCTCTCACACACAGCTCTGCTGCAAAGTGCTCAGCATGAAAACCAGGGTCCGCACCAGGAACATATGACCCGCTGTCTGTGTAAGTGACTGGGGAAAAAGATACTCAGCAGGCATTCCGGGTATCAGTTTTCCTTAGTTCTCTGCAAACAGTCACCTGGCTGAAACAGCCGAGGTTAGGGATTCAAGTGATGGAAAAGCTGGCAAGGGTCTCCTGTCTGTTTGAGGAACCAGTGCGTGGAAGGAAAGGACATTGGTTCCCACAGACTCCGATTTCTGCCAAGGTCAGTGAGCTCCCCTTACTCCTGGTCCCATCATTAGCGATGGCATCGAGGAAAACAATGGCTTACATTTCCACGTCAATCTTCCCGCAAAAGAGAGCTCAATCTGATAAGGCAAAATGCTACCACATTTCAAAGCTCTCATTACATAATTCAAAGAGAGTTTAGGAGCTTTTTAAAATTTCTCTTCAATTATTCATAACAGACATCTTTGAAATATTTACACTCCTTTCTCCGGTGGTCAGAGGGGAATGCTGATGGAAGGCACGCTGCTGCCTGGAAGACACGCAATGTGATGCTGGGGGCTGGAGGCAGGCAGAGGGGTAGGGGGAGATGGCCTCCCCGCTGACCAACCTCCCCACCCAGCCCAATGCTTTTTGTTCTACAAAAGGCTTGCTCTGCTTTCTGAAACTAAGATCCAAGTTTTAGCAAATGGGATTTATTTTATCTAATGTTATTTTTGAGGGAGAGCCCTCAACCAAACCCAAGCAAACACGTGAAAAAGTGGGAAGGTCCTCCCCATAGCAAATGAGAAGCGGCTCGTTAGCAGATCATGGGGATGCTACTACCCAGACGCCAGTGCAGCTGGCACCCCTTCTGAGAGGGGATGATTCATTACCATGGTTACTGATGCCAGAAATATTACCTTCTGCAATCAGCACACACAAAGATCCTTTAAAGAGAGTGTAAAAATTAGAGCGCTGTCAACAATTAGTGAAAATTGCCAACGGGCACGGAGGCTGCACTCACACAATGCTGCTTTCAGGGCAGCAAAATGGGGTGGGGGTGGGGGGTTGTGGTGAGGGGGGATGCACCACGGCTGCATCAGCCAATCTGGCTGAAAGCAAATGAGACTCTCATGTTCAGGGAGGGAGCAGAAGGCCCCACCCACAAGCATTTCTGTACAATTTGCTACCAGTCGCATGGACAAAGTGAGAAAAAGGCCTGATTGGTCATCTCTGAATGATCAAGCTGCTTAAACCCACAGTCAGTTTATGTTAAGTTGTAAAAATGGATTAAATATCTTTTTTTAGACCAGTCTTAAGGTTACAGAACACCCCCTGTCCCCACCCCCACAAACTCCCCCAGCATCAACAACCCCCACCAATGGTCCCCTGGTAACTGGAGATCCATCATGAACACATCTTTATCACCCAGAGTCCATAGTTTACCATGGGGCTCATTCTTGGTGCAGTACGTTCGATATGTGCTCAGTTCTGTCTGACTCTTTGTGGCAAATTCTTTACCACTAGTGCCACCTGGGAAACCCGTACATTCTGTGGTTTTGGGCAAATGCATAATGATACGTATCTGCCATGAAAGTACCATGCAAAGTACTTTCAATGCCCTAAAGTCCTCCATTCTACTCCAGTTGATCCCTCCCTCCCCTCTAACTCCTGCCGGCCACTGTACTGTCTCCATAGCCTTTCCCAGAATGTCACAGAGTTGGAATCATGCTGTATGTAACCTTTTCACAAGGGCTTCTTCCACTTAGCACTATGCATTTAAAGCTTTCTCTATGTCTTTTCACAGCTTGATAGCTCTTTTTTTTTAGCATTGAATTATATTCCGCTGTCTGAATCGACCACAGTTTATCCATTTACCGACCAAAGACATCTAAGTGGTTTCCAAGTTTTGGCAGCTATGAACAAAACTGCTATAAACATCCACGTGGATGGACCTAGAGGTTATCGTTTTAAGTGAAGTAACTCAGACAGAGAAAGACAAATATCATATGCTATCACTTATTTGTAGAATCTTAATAAAGATGTAAATGAACTTATTTACAAAGCAGAAATAGACTCCCAGACATAGAAAACAGACTTATGGTTACTCAGAGGGATAGGGAAAGGGAGGGAGAGAGAAATTGGGAGTTTGGGATTAGCAGATACAAATGACTATATATAAAACAGGTAAACAACGAGGACTGGCTGACTAGCACAGGAAACTATATTCAGTATCTTGTAATAACCTATAATGGAAAAGAATCTGAAAAAAATCTATGTAAGAATATATACAGAATAAATAACTGAATATAAGAAGGTATAACTGAATCAATTTACTGTATACTTGAAAATAACAACATTGTAAATTAACTATACTTCAAATTTTTTTTTAATTTAAGAAAGAAATGAAAAAAAATATGCATGCAATTTTTTGTGCAGAAAGAAGTTTTCAACTCTTTCAGATAAATACCAAGGAGCATGATTGCTGGATCAGAGGGCATGGGGATGCTTAGTTCTGTAAGAAACTGCCAACTGTCTTCCAAGTGACTGCACCATTGTGCCCTCCCACCAGCATAAGTAAGAGTCCCCCACAGCTTTTGCAAAGTGCCTTGGAAGATGCAGTGTATTATAGTGATACATCATTACAGACCAATGCTGTTACATCTTAGTAACAAAATAAGGATAAAGTAGTTCAGGGAAAGGAAGTGTGGCTGCTTAATGATGACAGTTTCATTTTCAACTGTAATGGCTTATTTCCCAAGTCTTGAAATGGGAAGACAGATGAACTCCCACAAGAAAGTTTTGAATGGATGAGTCATTTCTGTGCTTATTTTATTCTATCTAAAGAGCATCAACACCTTGAGGCAACCCAGGCTTTCATAAACTCTACTCCAAACCCAGTACATCCCAAAGTCCCACCCTGCTCTACTGAAATGCCTGTGGTAGAACCTGGATTGCATAAAACTCTCTAATTCCTCTCACGATCGCTCACATGTTCAAAGGACAGAAGTTTACTTCCAGCAGCATCATTTCTTCACACACCAGTTGTTAAATCAATTTGTAGTATCAATAAAATAATGTAACTATAGGAAAAAAGTGATGTTGCATTTTGTAATATAATCTTCAAAGTTGGTGAAACTGTTCTTTATTTCACATTTATTATCTATTCTTTAAAGAAAGAACAGCAGTTTATCAATACTTTATTAGCTGCTAGGATGTGATTTGATAAATACAGGCACAGATACATTTTGTACGTGTGTGTGTGTGTGTGTATGTGTGCTCAGTTGTGTCTGACTCCTTGCAACCCCATAGATTATAGCCTTCCAGGATCCTCTGTCCATGGGATGCTCCAGGCAAGAATACTGGAGTAGGTTTCCATGCCCTCCTCCAGGGGGTCTTCCCGACCCAGGGATCGAACCCACATCTCCTACATTACAGGGAAATTCTTTACCGTTGAGCCACCAGGGAAGTCCCATTCTGTACACACACATACAAAAGTAGATAGATATATGTATAATGTGACCTCCAACTGAGCAATGTTTTTTCTTTTGTTTATATTATCCATTTATCCCAAGAACCTAGACAAGTGTCAGCACATCAAAGTTATAACCATATAGTTTTCTAGTATCTGCACACACACACACACACATACACACACATACATGTGAATGACTATGAAGTCTCCCTCCCTCCACCCTCGAATTCAAAGCTCTTCATGTTTTCTTTCTCTTCTTTCAGGGAGAACAGCAGCTCACCCTCCCTCAGGGCTATAACTGTGCTTTGCGGGTCTGGCATCCCTGGCCCCCAAAGCGCCCACCAAGAATCACCTGATTCTTGCTCTTGGATCTCAGGTTTGATTCTTGTCCACTTGTCCCTACCTTGGCCCGTGGGCTGCTTCTGCTTTGCCTCAGCTCTTGGGTCCCCAAAACCAGCTTGGAAAGGGCCCCTTGCTTCTTCTCTGTTTCACTTTGACATACTTCTTCAAAGCTCCAAACAGTAGCTGAAGATGACATTATTGATCTGGTCTCGTCAAGCCTTACAGCATCCTTGTTAGCTGTTCCTTGGTGCTAATGGTTGGTATTCAAATCAATGCAACTAAGCGCTCTCAGGGAACAAATGCCCTTGCACACCAGCGTATGGTCAGCCAGAGAAAGACTGGCCAAAAGCCGTAGACCAGCTAAACTGCTGGGCTTGCTAACACAGTAGCTCCCAAACAGAATCCACTCAAAGGGGCTGATTTAGCAGTCACTAAACTCTGCTTTTTTTTCTCTTTTAAGCAACTACATACATTCTGAGATTAACCAGGCTTGAATACAATCATGTGCTTCCTGCTGTCTGGGGCAGAGGGCCTGGGGAGTGGTATAGGACAGGATGATGGGGGTGTTTGTCTCTCCGAGGCCTGCTCTGTCCCCAACAAAGTCAGGCTGACAGGGCTTGGCTGGTGTGGACCCCCTGTAAGGACCCACATTTCTCTGCCTCAAAGGAATATCAGGCCACCTCTGGCCACGAAGACACCTGAGAACAGACAAACTCCCTGGTTAGGTCCTTCTCAGGAGACAGCTCCACGGAGCAGGCAGGGGCCAGGCTGGCAGCCTAGCACAGGGGGATTCCCGTCTCTGCTGTGTGCTACCTGCATCCTTTTAGGAAATTCATAACTTCTCTGGGCTTCGGCTCCTGTCACTGTAAAATGGCAGAAGTCATCGCCAAGCACATAGGCTGTGACAAGGCGGGTACCAGTGAGCATAGAGTTTAGTGTGCACAGAGACCCTGGGGTTCTGCCTGGACTGTTCACCTATGGTCATCATAATACCTGATGGACCAGCCCCACTTGGTGACCTCTGTGCACACTCCGTGTCCCCCGAGCGCACTCAGACCAGCTGCAAGGTGCAATAATGTGAAATGTGGGTTTTATTTAAGATTTTATAAGGATTCAGTAGAGAGGCCTCAGCAGCCAGTGCCCAGTTGAAACAATACAATTTCCCTGGTTAACACCTTGGAAGTTTTCCTTGACAGTCATCAGCATCACATCTGCTTCTCTCCCAACACAGATTTGAAAGACCTTGGTGATCCCCTGCTCCAACCAGCCCCAGGGTTAGCTCCACATCCCACACTGAAACACAGGGCTTAGGAGTCAGCAACTTCCTGTCTGTCTGGCAGGTGGTGTAGACTTGAATTCCCACAGCCTTGGCCCAAACTTCGCTCTGGGGCTCCTCAGCTCTCAGGGAAGGAAAACATAGGCAACTCCAACGTGACAAAAGACCAGCTTCCCTCACAGTTTTTCAGTTCGGTTCAGCTCAGTTCAGTCGCTCAGTCATGTCTGACTTTTTGCAACCCCATGGACTGCAGCACGCCAGGCCTCCCTGTCCATCAGCAACTCCCAGAGCTTACTCAAACTCATGTCCATTGAGTCAGTGATGCCATCCAACCATCTCATCCTCTGTCGTCCCCTTCTCCTCCAGCTTTTAATCATTCATTCCTAGCATCAAGGTCTTTTCAAATGAATCAGTTCTTTGCATCACGTGGCCAAAGTATTGGAGTTTCAGCTTCAGCATCAGTCAAGTCCTCACAGTAAGATGGGCTGAGGACTGCCCATGCAAGCCTACCGCTGCAAGTCCCTACATGTCCAGCCCCCTTCCTGTGTCCTGGGCTTTAGGAGCACAACTACTTTTCTGTCCCGCATGCCCTGCACTGGGCAGGTGCAGTTTAATGAGAATACTGGACGCGTCCAGATCCCTCCATCACCTATGACATAAAGTGAAGCAGAGTGTGAGACCTGGACTGCTTTTGAGTAATCCAGCCGCAGGCGTGGTTTCCTGGCAGAACGGAGCCCCTGGCCCTTTTCCCTGTCCCCCAGCCTCCCTTCTTCCCTCAGGTGTGTGGGCAGCTTATCTCCCGTTGCACCTGCTCCTGCCTGCAGGTCCGGGTCTGTGCAGTAGTGGGAGGTGGAGTGTAAGCATTGCATCTTCCTGCTCAGTGCTTGAATCTCAGGTCCCTTGCTTACTAGTGGGCCGGATCCTTAACCTCTTAGAGCCTCAGTTTCCCCATTTGTGAAACACAATAGTATTACCTCTCAGAGGGCTGTGGTTCAGACCCAGTGTCTGCACAGCACACTTCCCGACGGAGTGAGGATCTGTCCTGATTCGGGCAGAGCTGGGTTCAGGGTTCCCTTACTACCTGATGGGCTTTATTTCGAGGATCAGCCACACAGGCCTGCACGTCGTCCTCAGGGGTCGCCATCCCTGCCCCGACCATATCACTTCCTGCCCGTCTGGACCTCAGGATTTCTCTCTCATCACCCTTTGTTTTCCTCAGTGACGCTCAACTAGGGCAATCATTTTACCAGGTCCCCCACCCCAGAGGACACTGGGGTCTGCCTGGAGAGTTTTGTGGCTGTCACAGCTGGGGGGGGGGCGGGGAGCAAGATTGGTATGCTACCGGTATCTGGTGGGTGAGGGCATCAGACAGTGAACAGGACAGGCCCTGCCACCAAAAACTGTCCAGCCCCAAGTGCTGCTGAGCTGGGGGGTCCAAGACCTTGTATCCAGAGGTATATGCTCACAGATGAAATGGCATTTTTTATTAAGGGGGGGAAAAAATGTTGTTGGAGGCACCTATGCAAAAAGTGCATTTGTGGACAAATTCTCTGAAAAGAAAACCAAGACCAGTTATCGGAAGAACAAGATCTCCGGTGACTTTTCTTGATTTTAAAATCCTCCTATAAGGCTGTTTGGGCAATAAATAAAAAAGAAGAAGAAATGAATTATTCTAGAGTGCGGCACAAGATTCAGCTGATATTTAAAGATACTCAGACTTGGAGACTCAATGACATTCAGACTCTCTTCTTTCAATCAGTGGGTCAGTTTGTCCCCACCCCACACATACTAAGAGACACCAACATTGGCAGGGGATAAGGTGAGAAAGTCCATCCAGGTGAAAACAACTTAAGTAGGGTTTTTTTATTCATTTAATTTTAAATCACTGTTCATTAAACCAGAAAATGACAGTGATTGCCATGACTGGTTAGGTCCATTTGGACAAAAATTTTCTGGTTTGAGTGGTTTTTCCTTTAAAAAAATATTTTTTTTCCCCAGAAACTGTTTTGTCCTGTAAGTCATTAAAAACTGTCAAACCAATCTGTGTAAAACAGAACCTAAGAAATTTAGTAGCTCAGAGGGGGAAAGTAAGCACTTAAAATCCCTTCCACATTACAGACAGACAGCATCCATAATCAGAAAAGGAAAAGTAACAGGACCTTGATAGTGAAGTGGCTGAGCATGAGAAGATGTTATTAAATCGAGGTGAAAAAAGATTCCTACGTATAACACAAAACGTTAATCAGGGCAAGACATTGAAAAGTCCCATTCATTTGAGGCCACAGAATGGCTTAGATCTCAAAATACTATTAAAGAACCAGTTACATCCCATGTTTCTTGTTAGCCAAATACATGAGACTCGGTAACTGCTTTCAGCCACTTGCAGCATGTTGCGTGAATTTACATGTGATTTACATACATTCTTCTGCAGGCAGATTATGTTTTTCATAAGCCTGAACTTTTCATTATTTTTTCTCAAAGAAAAGAATCCATTGACTAATGGTGTGGATGTCTTTCAGCTGTTAGTTGTAGCAGCTTTTGTCGTTCTGCCTCTAACTGCTGGATATCAGCAAGCTCCTGAATTGCCCTTTTATTTACTAACACTGATCAAGGCAAGGTAACATGACACTCCAACTTTAATCTTTGAGATGGTTCTATAGGATAGGGATGAGCTTAGTTCCCCAGCAGAAAACACCAAGGTTATGAAATTATACACTGTATTATGAAAGAGGAATTTTGTCTTGACAAAAATTAGCTTTCAGGCAGTATTCTGTAATGGGTACAGTTAATTTGATCTGCTCATTCTACCCTGTCTTGCAGTCTTGCAGAAATAATCTATTTATTTATTCATTGATTCATTTTTGCACTACACAAATGCTTCTGGGAAGAACACACACATACAATACACACACACACACACACAGTACTTGATGTGATAAAATTGAGGGAAAAGTCTTAGGCCAGGGAGAGATTAGAACACAGAATTCAAGCCATGCAATGCTAGGGAGCTCCCAGTGTGGGCTAAAAATTCGGTGCCAAACTTCTCAGCAGCCAAAGCAAAAATCATACTCCAATTATTACAAGATTCAGAGAAAAAAAAGCAGTTGTTCAGAAGTAGAGTGTTTCTGGACTGTGAAAACTGAAAGAACATTCTTGTTGTGCCTCATAATGGTAATTTCTTGAGAGATTTGTCAAATAATAGTAACACTTGTGTCTTCTGTCTCATTACTGTCTGCACTTATCTGTACTGTTTCCAAAACAGGGTAATAGAACACAATTTTGAAAAAACACTGCCCTAGAGAAACCCACATATGTACCTAAGAGCATTGTTGCAAAGAAACAAAATAAATGTTCATCATTAAGAGAATGCAGAAATAAACTTTTATTGCCATACATGGGAATATAATACATAAGTTGAAATAAATGAGTTAGTTCTACATCATCAACATGAAGTCTCAAAAATATTGAATCTTAAAAAGCAAGTTGGAATATGATACATACACTTTGTCTCCTTGAGTAATACTAGATAGTGACTATGCTGCTGCTGCTGCTGCTGCTAAGTCGTTTCAGTCGTGTCCAACTCTGTGCAACCCCATAGATAGCAGCCCACCAGGCTCCCCCATCCCTGGGATTC
>NW_011494871.1:2594664-2609025 GCF_000754665.1 Bison bison bison
AAAAAAAAAAAAAAAAAGTCTCATTACAGTGCCAATGGACTCAACTGTGTATTTGTGCTATCTAACCTCAGGGCCCTTGCACAATCCTTTAATTCATATTTCAGTCCCCTCTTCTGGGTCCCCACTGGCTGTTTCAGACTGTAGGTCATCTGAAGTTCCTTCCACTCTCTGGTCCTGAGAGCAGAAGGCTTCCCTTTCCCTTTACTAAGGACATAGGAGCCCTCTTTGTGCTAAAGCGGGCTCACCCGTACTTCACACTGATCACCTGCCTCCTCGGCATCAGCCTCCTGCTCTTCCTACCCCTGAGGATTTGGTTTGACGTGGCTCTTGCAGTCTTTAGGGCTGGAACACAGGACCCAGAACTGACTCTTTTTCATGCTGAAACCCCTCAGCCACATGACTGGATCAGAGGCGGTCACATGTCCTGGGGGCTGGCCAATCAGAGCCATTCAAATCCCTAGGCACAGCGATGGGTTCAAGGATGAGCTCAAGATCTGAACTGGCCTAGTCCAGGCCAACACAGGACTGAGGCTGGACTTCCAGGAGGAAACCTCTCCTCTTGCTCTGTGCTTGATCCCAAGAGGAGGAACAAGGGACTGTCAACTGTACTGAGAATTGGAGCCAACATAAAGGAGGGAGGGAAAGAAGCCAGCTCTGATGGCCTTGTCTGAAGTCCTGATGCAGCCCTACCTGGGACTTGTTTTTTTTTTTTTTTTACTTTATATTGGAGTATAGTTGATTATCAAAGGTGTGTTAGTTTCAGGTGTCTAACAATGTGACTCAGTTTTACACATACACAAACTGACTAGCAGCTTTCCCTTCCACCTGAGCAGGGTTTCCTGTCCCTGTAGTTAGACAGGCCTGACTGGTCCAGCTGATCCAGGGCTCCCCCCACTCCCCAAGGCAGCCCCTGCCCTTCCTCTCCAGGCTCCGCACCCCCTCCTATTCACCCTCAGCAGGCACCTGCCTCCTCCTCCTCGGAGAAGAGAAAGCACCAGGCACAAAGAAGGAAGAAAATGAAGAATAAAGGAAGGGAGAGAGAGAAATGGAGAGAGACAGAGGGAGGGGGAGGGAGGGAGTAAGGGAGGGAGGATACAGAAAAGAAATGAAAATCACTCCCCTTCTTCCTGAAGATCAAGCTATCACCCCTTTCCTTCACTTCACTTCACATATTTGTTTCAAGAACATTCTGTACCCCCTCCCTTCTCATCCTCCATTCACTCCTCAGCCTGCTGCAATTAGGATTCTGCTCCTACTTTCCCGACATGGCCAAGTTCAGTGACCTAATTCCAACATCTCTCTACTCTGGAACAGTGATTCTGCTGATTTATCCTCCTCAGAATGGCCCCTCCAACAGCACCCTCCCCCCTACCCCAGAGATCTCACTGTTTCTCTCTAGGGCTCCCTCCTCCTCTCTCCACCCCTAAAGCCAACAGGGCAAAGGCTTTTAGGGATGACAAACCTGCTGAAAATTGGACAGAATCTATGGTTTTCTTTCCCTAGAAATGTGTGCTTCACACAGTATTGGTCAAGGTTGTTAGAAACAAACAAAGGGTCTTCTTGGGCTAGTTTAATCAGAAAGACTTTCCTAAGAGGTCAGAGTTCCCATAAGGGTTGGGAGGGATAAACTTCAGGAACCTGAAGCCACACCCCGAACCCCTTTGCCTTTGCCTGGGAAGAAGGAAGGCTTACAGACGGAAAGCCAACACCAAGTTGCTGGCACGAAATTGCCACCATCTCTGGCAGGGACTGTGCCAGCAAGGGGGCGTCTGCCCACCACTCTACGCTCATGTCACTCTGTCCCAGATCAATCACTTGTAAGGCTCACGGGGCCCCAAAGGTGACCCAGTTTCTCATCAAGTTTGTTACAGCTCCTCTCACTGGCAGCACCCGAATCTCAACCAGAATCCAGGCTTCAACTGGGAGCAGGAAACGTTTCCATCATCCCAGCTCTGCGCAGGAGGAGGGGCTGGTGGGGGAGTATTGGCTCACCAAGCGCCTGGAGCCCATGTGTGTGTACACGCAACACCCAAAGACCAGTTTGAGAACCACATTTTAACTGTTAATGCTTCCTAGTGCCTTAGTCAGGATCCTTTTTTTGGTTACAAGAGTCAGATCATTATTGAAATCAACTTGAGTAAGAGAGGGGATTTATTGGCTCAGTCACAGAGCGAGCTTGGTCACACTGTGTCTGTGAACTTGGGCACCAGAATTGCTCACTCACTCAGGTCTCTGTCACCTCTCCACCGTGCTTCCCCATGTATCTCTCCAGTAGGAACTCCCTGCCACAAATAGGAGATCTCTTCCCATGTCCCCAGCACCAGAGCAACCCTGGCAGACAAGGAGCCCCTTTCCCCAGTAGTTTTAGCAGAAGACTTAGGGTGATACCTCAAAGGACCAGGGAGCCAGGCACTCCTCCTGCACCCACCATGCAACCAGGGACTGCTGAGCTCCTGAGGAGCTTGTCTGGGCAGTGTGTCCAGCCCTGGTTCCAGAATGTGGGGCTGTCTCTATATGAACAAGTCAGACTGATGGGAGGGCATGGAAGTGCTCCCCCAGAAAACAGTACATTGTTACCAAAGTGGGGAGAGCAATGCTGGGAAGGTTAATTCAAGGGCTGTCCATCACACCAGAATTCCGTCTCCCGCCTCCTGGTCCACATTCCTTCTGGATAACCTCAACTACTTCTGTGATTTCGAGTGCTGCCTTGATGGAGGACCTGCTTCTCTGATCATTTTCATCCGAAATTCAAGTCACTGAAGGATACTGTCCAGTCCACAAGGGATTTTTGAGAAGGAGAAGGCACTGTGGTTTCCTTTTTGGTCTAAGACAACAATAAACAACACCCAGAAATGACTCCCACCACTTCTGATCCTCTGCTGGAAATGGGATTACATGTATTCACTAGTGGATAATCCAGTTCACCTTGTCAAAAGGGTGGACATGGGTGTTTTTGTCCATATTTTTAAAATATATTTATTACTGCTTCTCCAGGAACAGAACTCATTTTTTAAATTTATTTATTTATTTTTGGTTTCACTGGGTCTTCTCTGCTGTGCACGGGCTTTCTCTAATTGTGGTGAACAGGGGCTACTCTCCAGCTACAGTGTGCAGGCTTCTCATTGCAGTGGCTTCTCTTGTTGTAGTGCATGGGCTCCAGGCAGTCAGGCTTCAGTAGCTGTGGCCTGTGGGCTCAGTGGTTGTGGTTCCCGGGCTCTAGAGCACAGGCTCAGTAGTTGTGGTGCACAGGGTTAGTTGCTCCATGGTATGTGAGATTTTTCCCAGATCAGGGATTGGACCTGTGTCTCCTGTATTGGCAGGCCGGCTCTTTACCGCTGAGCCACCAGGGAAGCCCCAGGAACAGAACTCTTAATCCTTGAGATCTTCTATTGAAATATTTAGTCATTTCTCTCACTTAAAAACGTATTAAACTTGTGTGTTTATTTGTGTTCACTGTTACTCATCACACGAGAATCTGCTAAGATTTATGGTGTTGGGGATGTTACAATCTAACAGTTCATGGGGGAGGGAACAATATTAATGGATTTTTCTGATATGAAATAGAGTGGATAACTGAAATTATAGAGACTTTGAGTTTCCCTAAAATATGAGTTACTCTCACCTGAGTCTGGGCATCTCCTGACTGAGGATAGCTGGACCCCATGCTTTTCCCTTCGAAGCCCCTATAGAAAATGACAACCTGTCCATGCTACTGTCGGGGAGGAAGTAGGGAGAGCCTGCGGACAACCACAGGGGACTTGGTAAAAAAAAAAAAAATTACATTTTCATCATATTATACAGTTATGCCAAAAAAAATAAGATAGGAAGTATCAGGGAAAATATGTAACACTGATTTTCTATAAAACTTTTCTATAAAATTTCTTCAAGAACTTAGCTGAGAAAGTCCAGGTTGCTCTCCTGGATGTGGTTTGTGTCTTTCAGGGTTTCAGCCTTACTTGGCTCCACATTTCTTTTCAAACCCATGACAGTCACCATCAGGGAGAAAATGTGTTCATGCAGATGGGTGATAAAAAATTGAAAACCATTTTGCAAAGCTTTCAAACATTTATAACGGTTGAGATTAGATTTTAAAAGTCAAGAGCTCAGCCTTTTCTTTCATGATGGAAGTTCTCAGAAGAAGAGCAAGTGGATTTTGAACCCAATTGGACTTTTTGACACTAACAACTTTGAAATGTAGAAGCTCTCCTTTGTTTGTCTCGTGGGTGTGAAAGCATTCATGCTGGGGGCAGTCACTCTGCGGAAAGTGTCCTCAGTCAGAAACAGACAGAAGCACTCTAGGTGGGTGGACAGACAGCACTGGGCCCACCTGGTCTCCTCTACCCCAAATCTGACTGCACCCTGGGCTGTAGAGCCCAGCTCCCTGCCCTTTCCAGTCCAGAAATGCCACTGCATAGCTCTACCCTTTGTCCATCAAATGGGCAGCAGGTGACTGAACCTGGGTCACCTTGCCTGCTCTTTCTATCATGGCAGGGAGCCCAGGTTTTCTCATCCACCCTCAGACCTGCGGGTACCATATGATGATGTCATGACCCCCATCCTCTGCCCCAGCCACACTCTACAGACCTCCAAACCAGAGTCTGGTGAGTCACTCCAGACACTGCCAGGCTGCCCAAGGGCTGAGGGGATCTGGTCCTCCCAGTGGACCTCTGAGGACTATCCAGTTAAAGCCATAAGCAATAAATCTTTAAAGGCTCAGAGAAAGTCTCCTAAAATTAACTCAGCATCAAGCATAGCTGTTAGATCAACTAGGTATATAAGCTATAAGACCATAGTATCAATTTTTATTTCTTTTATTATAGATAACATAATAAAAATAACTTTTGATAAGGTTTTATTTGGGGCTGATAGAATCGAGGCTTTCTTTTAATTGTGTCCTTGCAATGCTGCAGTCCACTTCTGACAACTGAGCAATTTTGTGCTCTTTCTCTGCTCACCAACCAGGAGGCTATACCAAGAAGCCCCAGTGTCCAGGGATTTGACTGGGGCTCATTACACAGGTGATTCAGTCATTGGCCACATGGTTGAACTCAGTCTCTAGCCTCTTCCCCTCCATGGAAGTCAGGAGGGTAGCTCATATCATGGGGCTCAGAGCCCCAACCCCCCAATCACGTGGCCAGTCTTTCTGGGTGATCAGTCCCCATGCTGAGTCAGCTCATTACATAAACTCAGGTGCAGCTGGAAGACCCACCGTGAACAACAAAGACACTCTTATCACTCAGGAAATTCCAAGGATTTCAAGGCTATCTCCCATAAAGGAACAAAAACTAGGCATGTTCTTTATACAACAATCCCTGACTACACTAGTTTATCAGCACAACTCTCAGGACAAGCCTCCCAGATAAAGCAGACAGTACATTGATTTTTCCCTAAAGGAGAACAAATGAATTGTTGAGAAGGTGATTCTGGGTTAAAGATCAGTAGGCAAGAAGGTTATTAAGAGAACAAAAAGCAAAGAGGATAGTAAGAAAGAAGGAAAGATTTCAACCAAAAACAACCTGAAAAGAAGAGATCCATTAGAAGATACAAGTCCTTGGAATGGGGAAACTTACACCTTGGGGAAAGGTGGAGCCAAGTAGGGTTTCATCTGTTACTGCTGTTTAAAGACCTATAGGTGGAGGGGGATTACTGTTGGGAGGTCAGGACTCTCTGAAGCAAAATTCTCGGCTTGGACTCGCCAGTGGATGGGTCCCCCACTGAGAAGAAACTCTAGGACACACACCAACCAGACACATCCTGGTGAGTGTGGCATCAGGCCAAGAGTAAGACACTCTTGGTGAGTGTGGCATCAGGCCAAGAGTAAGACAATATGTGACAGGAGGCTTGTGAAATGCAGTCCCGTGGGCAGAAGAAAGATTTAGACACTTGTTAAGAAGCACCTTGCCATCTGGAAATAAGTACGTGACATAGATCGATGAGGAATTGGTGTCTTCCAGGAAACACTGAGGGGCTAGCTGCTAACAAAGAAAGATCTTTCTAGATTCTCACTCAGTTCTTGTGTGCCCAAGTGGAGGGCCTGGGAGATGAGCAAAGACAAGAAGCAAAGGTGTCAAATGTATAGGTTCTCATTTTCTTTCAAAGTGAGAAGCTTGAGAAATAACCTTCAGTTCAGTTCAGTCACTCAGTCGTGTCCGACTCTTTGCGACCCCATAAACTGCAGCACACCAGGCCCCCTGTCCATCACCAACTCCCGGAGTTTACCCAAACTCATGTCCATTGAGTCGGTGATACCATCCAACCATCTCATCTGTCATTCCCTTCTCCTCCTGCCCTCAATCTTTCCCAGCATCAGGTTCTGTTCAAATGAGTCAGCTCTTTGCATCAGGTGGCCAAAGTATTGGAGTTTCAGCTTCAATATCAGTCCTTCCAATGAACATCCAGGACTGATCTCCTTTAGGATGGACTGGTTAGACCTCCTTGCAGTCCAAGGGACTCTCAAGAGTCTTCTCCAACACCACAGTTCAAAAGCATCAATTCTTCGGTGCTCAGCTTTCTTTATAGTCGAACTCTCACATCCATACATGACTACTGGAAAAACCATAGTCTTGACTAGATGGACCTTTGTTGACAAAGTAATGTCTCTGCTTTTTAATATGCTGTCTAGGTTGTCATAACTTTCCTTCCGAGGAGTAAGTGTCTTTTAATTTCATGGCTGCAGTCACCATCTGCAGTGATTTTGGAGCCCCAAAAAATAAAGTCTGACACTGTTTCCAGTTACCCCATCTATTTGGCATGAAGTGATAGGACCAGATGCCATGACCTTAGTTTTCTGAATGTTGAGTTTTAAGCCAACTTTTTCACTCTCCTCTTTCACTTTCATCAAGAGGCTCTTTAGTCCTTGCTGCTACTGCTGCTAAGTCGCTTCAGTCGTGTCCGACTCTGTGCGGCCACAGAGACGGCAGTCCACTAGGCTCCCCCGTCCCTGGGATTCTCCAGGCAAGAACACTGGAGTGGGTTGCCATTTCCTCCTCCAATGCAGGAAAGTGAAAAGTGAAAGTGAAGTCACTCAGTCATGTCGGAGTCTTAGCGACCCCATGGACTGCAGCCTACCAGGCTCCTCCGTCCAAGGGATTTTCCAGGCAAGAGTACTGGAGTGGGGTGCCATTGCCTTCTCCATCTTTAGTCCTTACATTTGTGTAATTCTGTACAGACCATTTCCCTGAAGTTGGAGACCTTAGTTGTGTCTATTTGGCATAATCTTCACTAAGTAGTAATTGCTTCCCAATGTCTGGACATTTGGCAGCTGTGTTACCAAAACACCAAAGGGCTTCCCCAGTGGTTTAGTGGCAAAGAACCCACCTGCCAATGCAGAAGACATAAGAGATGCAGGTTCAACCCCTGGGTCAGGCAGATCCCCTGGAGGGGGCAAGGCAAGCCACTTCAGTACCCTTGCCTGGAGAACCCCGTGGATAGAGAAACCTGACTGGCTGCAGTCCATAGGGCTGCAAAGAATCAGACACAACTGAGTGACTAACATACACACAACCCTGTTTTACCCAAACGCCTGTCCATGTGCCCCATGCACAGTGAGGCCAAACCATTCCAAAACATGAGGAGTTGGGTGCCTGTGCCTGAAAAAGCCCAAACTCCCCAAAAGCTTTCACCAAAGCCCTTTTCTAGGAAAGGTGAGGGAGGGGCATGATTGTTATAAACCCCTTGCTATCCGATCCTTTATTCTTGAGGTCAGATCATGGTCAGGTAACCAAATGTTAGTCCCTGTTTGGACAAGAAAAAGCCAGGTCCCAAGCACAGCTGCTGCCCTCCCAGGTCCCAGTCCTGACTGAGAGGAGGAAGAGCTCAGCTGGCAGCTCCCTCAGGGCAAGGTCCCCAGTCCCTGCCAGCTGTCACCCCTGAGGGAGACAGGCTCCCAACCCAACAGGCCCTCGGACTCCTCAGGCAGCCATATAGTGGAGGCCAGGTCCAGAAGGATGCATGCTTATGTCTATGCTGTGAGGTGGCAGAGGCAGGGATGGGGAAAGAGTTAAGCACTTCAGGGTCTGGGCCCCGGTCAGAGGGCGGCCCTGGTGAGGGCTCTGGAGCCCCGCAGAACACAGCCCCCAACCTGTTTCCTGGGCTGCCCCAGCTCACCTGCTGGCCCTAGGCCAGGTGAACCAGAAGGACCCCAGGAAGAACGCTGGGGTCCGCCTCTTACCTCACTCTCCTCTTGAGGACCACTGTTCCACTGACGGTTGACAGAATGGGCTGCTAACAGTCGCTCCTAGACAGGTGGTTGCCCGTGGGAGGGGCTACTGCAGCTGCAACCAATGGCTGAGCAGGACCACTACCGGTTGCTTCTTGACAGTTGGTTGCCCGTGGGAGGGGCCCTGAAGCTCCAACCAATGGTTGAGCAGGACCACTAAGAGTCCTTAGGTAACCATTGTCTGGTAATGGGGAGGGGGTTTGTAAAGTCAAGCACCAAAATCCACAGTGCTAAGTAAGGTCTGGGCACCACCACCCTCTATGCCGGCTGGAGACTCAACATTTGTGTATGGGTACTCAGTCAGTCAGTCAGTCATGTCCGACTGTTTGTGACCCAACATTTAGATAACTGTCTTGACCACCATGGGTCTGGTCACGGCTCTTGAGGCTGCCAACTCAGCAACCATCCTTGATGTCCTCCACAAAGACAAGGTGTCGTCCCTGAATCTCTCCTAAACACACGTAGGCTTTTCATTTCAGAGCGATGTGTCTCAGAATAACACACTCAGACCTCTCTCCTTCTCGGCAGGCTTCACTCTCTTCATCAATTAAAGCAAGTTCTCTGTTCAAGAAAAGTTCAACTCCAACCCATCAAGTTTTAATTTTTATAAATGTCCCTTTTAGAAAAACAGAACGAGCTAAATTAACATATACAAAAATATGTATTATGTCTTTGACACGTGCCTTTCTGAAAGTTAATCATGGTGTAGATTAAATCTCATTACCCTCCTTTTATAGAGCAGGAAACTGTGGCTCAGAGAAGTTCAGCAAACTGCCTGAATTCACACAGCTGCTAACTGTCCAAAGTGAAAGTGAAAGTTTCTCAGTCATGTCCGACTCTTTCCACCCCATGGAGGTAGCCCACCGGGCTCCTCTGTCCATGGGGACTCTCCACACCAGAATACTGGAGCGGGTAGCTGGTCCCTCCTCCAGGGGATCTTCCCAACCCAAGGATCAAACCCAGGTTTCCAGCATTGCAGGCGGATTCTTTACTGTCTGAGTCACCAGGGAAGCCTGGAATTCAAATTGGATTCTGTTTGATTCCCAAACTCTGTCTCTTTTTACCAACCTCACCACCTCAGAGACTTTAGGAAAGGCACAGCATCCCTGGGCTTTAGTTTACTTATTTCCTCACGAAAGAGGAATTTGGTTTGTTCTTGCGAGGTGCCTTCTGTTTGAATTCTGGGAAAAGCAGAAAGAGGAGGGTCGAGGACAGCTGGGAGAAAGGGGAGCAGACAGGGCGGTGAGATTTAGTGAGTCTCAGGTCTCACTGTTTATGGCTTTGTGTCCACTTACTGTGACTCTTCTTTGTGACGAATCATAGCTCCCTTTGGAAGTGTATGCTCATTGTGTTCTATAGATAAATTTGAGTTTTTCTTCTTATTTAAGAGAAATGTAAGCAACTGCAGTATGGACAAGCCCATTCTAAGAGAAGTAGACTTTCAGACAATCTAGGCAGACTTGAATTCTTATTTTTCAAACAAAGTGGTGCAACCTCATTATTCATCACATTAAGTTTCAGAAGTCCTTGGATTTGAATTACTAGTCAGATTCTGTGAAAACATACCCCTCAAACAAAACTGAAAACAGCTCTTCAGAAAGATTCTAATTCGCTATTGCCTACAGTCACACGCAGCAGGTGAGTCCAGCTCACAGGGGATTATAAGGAACAGAGATTTTCCTAGTAAAGGCTCAGAAATCAGATCACAGTTAGAATAACAAACAAGCTTTCCAAAGGCATTTGCTCAAGCCAAACAGCAACTTTTCACCTGTTCACAAAGTGTAGAAAGAAATACGGGCCTCCTGTTGGTCAAACGTACACACTACACTTAGCACACATGCACCACACACCCCACACATATACACCACACACACAAACTGCACCCACACCACACACACATCACACACCACACACACACCACACACATTCACTACATACACACACCATACACACCTCACACACTTCACTCATATCACACACACCACACACACTACACACACACCTCACATACACCTCACACATATACACTACATACACACACCTCACACATACTATACACACCACACACACACTTCACACACTGCACACACAACACACACACACTACACACACTACATACACACCCATCGTACACATACCACACATACCATACACACTTCACACACACCACACACACACCACCACACATACTCCCATCACATGGTCATTATTGTCATCACTAGTATAAACTCTAAAAATTAAAAGAGAGTGGAAATAAAATTTATCCCAGAAAAATAACCACCAAAGAATTCATGTTTAATGTAAAGAAGCAACAAAATTTATTGACTGAATTAAACACATTTAAAATGGCAGTGCTGTACTTTCATTTTAAGATGTTTGAATGAAGAAAAGTGCTATTAGTCCAAGCTTCCTACGTTCATTAAGAGTGACTATCAAAACCAGCAACATGCACAGTGGTACATTTGCACGAAATGGAATTATATCAACAAATATACAAAATACCCAAAATAAAATATTTACAGGTTTAAAAATATAAACATTGGTTCATCTATCCCATTAAACCATTGGAGAGGAGAAAAAGAAAAGACCCTATTGTTATTTAGAATCCTTTTTAAAAACAAGTCTTAAAAACATAGAGTAATTTTAGGAGACAATTTCTGATGTTGGGGGAGTTTAACATTCTATTATAAAAATAATATCTATAAACCTACTAACAACTTTCCTCCTGTGCACAAAAATAATACAGCCAAAAGCTTGTCCTCAGAGATATGTTTGACTTTCAGGAAAACTAATTTTAGAAATATGGAGTTTCTTATTTGGATTTTCTTTGTCTTTATTTTCAACAACCTGCAATTCCCTATATTACACCGAGATATTTTCTATAAATAACTTGGGCAAAACTGAAGTTAGCAATGAGCATGGTATGTAGCTGGAGTCCATTAAAAGATGACAGGAATTTATTTTGTCTATAACATCTAAACCATTTCCCCTGATATTCTTGGAAAAAAATACCACCATCTGATCCTTCATGTTCATCTAAATGTATACAATGTTAGACATTATTTTGTTAGAGTTTTTCCTCTTCTATTTAGAAATAACTCTATAGTGGGGCATATTTGAGAAGGTTTACTAATTCCTCCAGGCATCCTGGGTCCATTTCATTTTATGACATGATAACGAGTCTTTCCTGTGTGTCAATTTAATGCCCCTGTGTCATTTGATCAGTTATTTTTAGTATTTTCTTTTTTAGTGTATTAGGTAGGGATCTGAGAAAATTTATTATGCCTCTAACAACCAGTGACCTAGGTTATGTTTTATTAAAAATGATCTCACATAGAGCAGAAAGTTACTCTACCTAATTATTGAATAACTTCCAAAAATTACCCCAGTTTACTATTCAACACAATGATCACCTGTGATTAAATTCTTTCACTGCTTCTCATTAAAAAAGCATTTCATCAAGCGTGGGCAGCCCATATATGAATAAAATAATCTCTTTAATTGTGACAGTGATGCATTTCAAAATGATTTTCCCTAAACACTGACACTTGCAACTTCACAGGATCAGAGTGAAAGAAAACAGGTTGTAACCTGCCAAATTCACTATTGAAATTGCTTTTCTTGGTTTTCATTATCGACAAAGCAGTCATCAGATTAATGCAGACCTGCTAGCATGCAGTAATTGGTGGATATGGCCTAAATTTTTGACTGGCCAAGTGAGGAAAAAAAAAAAACAACCCTGCTAGCTCCAAGATCTTCCTTTCAGACATGTGTGTACAAAGGCCATCAAATAATTAAAAAAAAAAAAAATCAAGTCCACTTTTAACTGAAACAGTCATCCTTTTAATGATATCCACCATCATAAAAATCTGGTTTGACTCTTGCAGTTCAGAATTTTGATCAATTTCTTAACTAAATCATACATAAATTTAATCAGATGTCTAAAAGAGACTTATAATTAAAGCACAAGCAATAGAGTTAGATTTCTGGTCCAGAGTCTGTCAGGGGCTCGCTAAATTGCTGCCATTTTCCAAAAGGAAAAGGTATTTTACCTTTTCCTCCTCCATAGAACAGAACCAAGCCCCACCTTGCCTGATTCTTGTGGACAGAATGTCAATGAAAACAGAGCACCATCTCAGCTCACAATAAATGCACAGCATAGGTTTAGACTTAGAGGTGTGCATGAAATATTAGTTGAATGAAAGAACAAATTAGAAAATCCAGGCCAGCGTTCAATGACCAGAGACAGAACGTGGGATGTACTACTTTCGAAAGAGCCAGGAGTTTGTCTCTGCAATTCAGAATCATGTTGAGGTGGGCGTCACTCCACCAGCTACTAGTTCAACAAACAACACAGGATACCCAGAACCAGCCTAGACTGGGCTTAAGGTAGAAAAACAAGTGAGACGTGCTCAGCATGACTGAAATCCTATCAGAGCAGAAGCATCACCATGACAACAGAAGAGAGGTCTGTCTACACTTTTGAAGTTAATCCCAAGAAGGTGCGGATCCCTCCCAAGCAAGGAGGATTGTCTGACTCTAAATGGTACCCAGCAGCAGCCTTCCCCCAGAATGATGCTGAATACCACCATTTCGGACACAAAACCCATTCTCAACTGCATGACATGCATGAGCTCTTTCTCTATTGAAAGTGAGCTGTTGATGAGATTTAGCAGTTCTTAGCGCTTGTATTACTGTAAACCATTAAAGAGTGTCTATCCTTGTCCTGGGTGAAGAGAGAAAAAGAGAGGTGTGGATGGAATGAATGGGATAGAAGTAAACCAAAAGGATGAATTAGATATGCTCTGTGAGGGAGGTAATATCTCTTAACCCACATGGCTGTGAGAGGACTGAGTAAATATTTATAAAGCTCCTGGAAGGAGTTGGCATGAAGTAAGTACTTGACAAATGTTAATTGTTTGTATAATTACTATTTTTATTTTTAGAGAAATACGTGTGTCGTGCTAAGTTGCTTCATTCGTGTCTGACTCTTTAAGACCCTCTGGACTGTAGCCCGCCAGGCTCCTCTGTCCATGGGATTCTCCAGGCAATAACACCAGAGTGGGTTGCCAGGCCCTCTTCCAGGAAATCTTCCCAACCCAGGGATTAAACCTGCGTCTCTTATGTCTCCTGCACTGGCAGGTGGGTTCTTTACCACTAGCGCCACCTGGAAAGCCCTTTTAGAAGAATATGTTTGACTTAATCCATACTGCCCTTGTTCAGTCTCACTGCATTCTGCTCCAACCCACAGACTATCAGCAAAATAAATAAATAAAAGTATAAATGAAATAAAGGTGTTTCTAATGAATATTAAGGATGTCTGATTCCAGTACAGCTATGTGTGAACTCTGAACTGAATGGGTTTTTATTAAGCACGAGATCCAGTATAAGCCCCTTGAATATGTGTTGCATTGAGTTAAAGTAAATATAAAAATCAGATGTGCCCACTTTGAATTCTGGAGGCTTATTGGCTATTTTAACCTTTTGTTTTTCAGTTTGAGAAAGAATTGCTTTCCATAATCATGAAATGATCATTCTGAATCAGTCCTTAGAAACATTGTCTGGGGAGATAACTTTCCTCAGAAGTGGCTAGTGTTGCAACAAATTGCCTCCTCTCCATGGTCCTCACAGTGAAAAGGCTGTGAGAGGCAATGCACGGAGGCCTTCAGACAACCTTCAGAGCAGGACAGGGTCTGCCTTGAGGAGGGACCACATGCCCAAATCACCTTCAACAAGTATTAATAAATGCTGGCCTCTGGTTTTCCCACCTGAGAAACCAGGCTGCCCTGTTAGTCTCTGGCTCCTAAACTCCTTTTAAATATTTGTGCATACAAAATTGAAGACTCCTAAATAAGAACTGTGCTGTTCATCCCTCAGTCTGCCTGGCTAGTGGAAGGGAAGCAAGAATTGGGCAGGGGTATTTCAGTTTCTCCTCTTATTTCACCCAGGTACTTCTAATGGGCCATCCTCAATCACATATGAATGTGAGAGCTGAACCATAAAGAAGGCTGAGCACCAAAGAATTGATGCTTTCCAACTGTGGTGATGGAGAAGACTCTTGAGAGTCCCTTGGGCAGCAAGGAGATCAAACCAGTCAATTCTAAAGGAAATCAACCTTGAATATTCATTGGAAGGACTGATGC
>NW_011494871.1:2609125-2613649 GCF_000754665.1 Bison bison bison
CTTCAGCCAAAATTAACTGTAAAAGGTTGCTGAAAATTAATCTGACAAAGTAAATAACAGAAACTCAAAGTTCAGCCAAAGACACCGCCAACCCTAATACCATCTTTCTACTCTGACAACTGTGAAGGTAAAGGGTTATGTGAATATTCATGCAAGTGCCAATACCTGAAAACTATTTCTGAGATTAATGAATAAACCCTTAAACTCCTGAGTTATCACTTTCATAGACATCACACAATTTGTATTTAAATAGGCAGATAATTTGTGGGAAATGGAGCTAAAGGAAGTCTTTAATGTTCTACATTCCATTGTTGTTATTAGATGACATAATGCAAATCTATTTCCTCTAGCGATGATTCAAAATGCTCTAGGGCTAATGGAAGCAAGAAAACCTTAGTAAGAAGCACAGGGGTTCGAACCACACTGCCTAGGTAACACAGATGCTGAAGTCAGGCTGTCTTTGTGCCAAGTTGTTAAAATGACTGATAAATGGAGGGGCAACAATTGATTTGGACCTAGAGGATGAGACGGTTGGATGACATCACCAACTCAGTGGACATGAGTTTGAGCAAACTCCAGGAGACAGTGAAGGACAGGGGAGCCTGGCACGATGCAATCCATGGGGTGGCAGAAAGTCAGACATGATTTAGCAAATGAATAACAAAACAATTGATTTGACTTTTTCCTACAGAATTTGGCCAACTCTTTGACTAAAGGGTCTCAACCAACTATCTTAGCATCATAGATTCACAGGAAAGGTGTCAGCAGCCCATATCCAATCCTTTCCTTTAAAAAACAGCAACTATGGCCAAATTAGGTAAGAGCATTAATAATTACTGGAATGTAAATCTACTAAAATTCTAGAATACAATCTCTATGAACATGACTAAGAGAAAGTAGCCCTTGGCACAAAAAGGCATGACAATCCCTTGTCTGTGGTTGGAAAAGGTTAAGACACAGCTCCCTACATTGGTCTTGATTTCCCATCAGTGACTGAGGCCATTTTATTCATTGCCTGAATCTTTCATTTGACTAGTGTGGATGGAATTCTTAAAGATAGTTAAAAAAAAAAAAAAAAAGGAAAATATATGGGAAAATAACGGAAAAAAATAGTTTAAATCCTGTATAAATGGTTCACTGACAGGCAAGGGGAAATTAAGGTAAACTTTGCTGACATTTTTCTTTGCTAATAAAAGAAGACACAACACAGAGGTACAAATGTAGAAACAAGTCCCAAAACTGTGAAAGCAAAACTAGTTTGTTCCAGTGCCTACAAAATAGATAAATAGGTTGTCCTCCTATTACAATATTCTCATCAGTCCTTCAGGGCTTTCTACCTTCCCTGTGCTACTGAACAAACAGAACTCTGTCAGGGATTCAGGCTGGGGAGACTATAACCCCTGCAAGAAGATGCACAGGAAGAAAATAAAGATCCTTTGTTTTACAGCTAGAAATAAAATTTATGTTCCCTCCCCTTCACTAGGGGGGAAATGGACATATTTTGAGTCCAAGTAGTATGATCAGTGTTGAATCTAATTCAAATCCCTTTCTCAAGACAAAACTAATCTCTAAGACATCTCCAAGTTCATGGTGAACGCCTTTGTCTGTTGGTTGTGCACAGCTGAGTGCGTGAGCACGTGTGAGCTGCTTTATGAATTCCTGGTGGTGTATTCAGAGTGCTTAAGGCTATGTCAGCCTACGAGATCTCATTGACAGACATAGGAAATTAAATATTAAAACACTACTTTGAAATAACATTAAGGATCTGACACGACGCAAGAAAAGCCAGTAATCTGAATAATAAATAAATTCAGTCAGTCTCTACCACCTCTTCTAATGGAGTCATTGCAGGTTTAAAATGGGGAACAACCTGCTTTGTGCTACTGGCTAGGATTTTTATCCCTTTGATGTCTGTTTATTTTGTGACTTCTTTCATATTATTAAAATAGATCTTCATATACTTGCCTTATTCTTTCTTTTATAAAACAGAAAACAAACTTAACAAGCATGTACTATCAGTTCATTACTTAGGGAACCTCCCTGGAAAATGAGAGTTGGAGAGAAGCGTGCATGTCTTTTATGTGTGTGTGGTTTCACTTGAATACGAATCTCCCCGATACCATGAACCATTTCCTAGTAGAAGCTCTGATCTTTTGATTAAATACACTGAAATGTTTCAAAGAAGATATTTTATAACCATTAGACCCTAATAGCATTCTAGGAAAGACTTCAGTTTATCATTCAAACTATCGAGGCATATGGTAACCCTTTCTGAAATAAATGCTTCATCTAAAATAACAGAAAACACACATATAAGTAAACCACTTTTCAAAAATAATCTTGGCACACAATGTTAACGATACATAAGTTTCCCAGTGTCATATTCTTAACATATGCGGCTCAGTCCTAAGACATAAAGAAGAAGTCAATGAAAAAACTACATTTTCTATTGTTTTTCTTTACGTATTCCTCGTTTTGGACTCCTCATACTGAGACACGGTTGAATCTGAAATTTTTATAACCAAGGTAAAAATCTCTGAAAACCAGGGTCCAGGGTGAGAAACAGACTTTTACCCAAGACAAGGCATTCCTTTGGGACATCAACACAATAGATTTTTTTTTTCCCCTACACTGAAAGGCAGAGAACCCTTATAAAACAAAAAGAGAACTGCTTCTGTTTACAGTACATAAAAGAACATCCATGGTTTGGGAGCGGTTACGGTGTCTAGCTATAAAACCAGATTTTAAACTGGAGGTTACTGACAGATTATAAAAGGTTAACAGCTGGATAATCTGTAAAAGATGCGTTATCTACACATGAAAAGGTTACAGTTCATAAATGCTAAAACACTGTGTCTGTTGGCATTTAGTGAAATCTTGCCCTGGTCCTCATCTCTGCACTGGGTGGGGAAATAAAAAAAGAGAGAGAGAGGAAAAAAAAAAAAACCCTGCTCTGCTGAGGTTTTTATTTCTCCCCAAACAAATGATCTAAATAAACCCACCAAACCCAAACTCTGTGATCATTTAGTGGTAGATATATATCTATTTGCATACCTAGCAACTGAAAGTACAGCAGGTTTTCTGCCCATCAGTCCTGCCTCTGCTCATCGGGTAAGTACCTGGCTCTTTCAGCTTTGTAGGTGTTTCCCACACAGTGATACAGCAAAGGGTGTTTTTTTGTTTCTGTTTTTTTCTTTTTTCCCCTGGAAAGGAAAAGGAAAATAAGGAAGTAAAGTGTCAGGAAGAGGAGGGCTCCTCTCTGGTTCTTCAGATGGTTCCTGGAGGCCCGCTGGGTGGTGACACAGCCAAATATCATGGCATGATGCTTCCTTAGGTTGGGTTGTCTTATTTTCTGCAAAGGCAAGTAAAGGTGACTTCCGAACGTTCGGTGCAATAAAGAAAAAAAAGAAAGTGGGGGGGTGGGGGGCGGATTTTTAAAAGGTTAAAAAAAAGGGGGAAAAAGTGCTTGAAAAGAATCCTCAGGGAATTATCTGGAGGGGGAATCCCGTTGTGCAGCATTCCCCTGCCTGGGGGCAGAGCTCCTGGGTCCAGGCTCTGAGTGGAGACTGTCAGCAAGGCCTTTCTCTGGGGATGCAATATTTGTCCTAGCAGTTTCCAGACAAAGTTGTATTCCTCGACATGCGGCCCCTCCACCTCGGCCTCGGAGACCTCACAACTTTTTGGCACTATCGTGGCACGCCGCGGCCCGGAGGGTGGTCCCAGCCAAGCCCCGGCTGCTGACCCGGCGGACCAGCACCTTGGACACCGGGATTTTGGTTCTGGGCAGCTCGCTCCTGGCTGGTGGCTGGTGCACCACCGGGTGGCTGGATGGCAGGTTCGCCAGATGCTTGATGCTGACCGGGATCTTGGAGTCCTTCAGCAGGCTCCCCGGCGTTCGCAGGGGGCAGGTGATGGTGACCGGAGACACGGGCTTTAACCGGGACGAGCAGGATGTCTCCTCGCTGGCAGTGGGGGCGGCGGGCAGGGCCGCGGGGCTTCGATCCGGCTCGGCGGCGCAGGGCTCGTGGAGCGCGTCGCCGCTGTCGCTGTCCCTGGGGATGCCCGTCTTCCTCGCGCCGCCGTCCTCCTCCTGCCTGGGGGTGGCGGAATCCCAGTAGCCCTCGTCGCTGTTGGGGACGCCTTCCTGCGGCTCCTTGTCCGGGTGCTTGGGCTCTTCCTTCGGGGGGAGCTCCGTGGGGACCCGGTGAAGCCTCCGGCGCTTGACCGAGGACGCGTCCTTGGTCACCTCCGCACACCTGGCTTCTTTGGGGGTCTCTGGAGTCACCTGCGCGTCGGAAGCCGCCGCCGCCGGGGCCGCTCCTCCCTGGGGCCCCTCTCCCTGGTCCTCGGTCTGGGACAGCATGTCCCAGAACTCCTGCAGGTACGAGTCGTCCGCCTCGGCCGGGCTCGCCATCTCCTCCCCGCCTCCCTGGTAGGCCACCACGCCCGGCGGCTTTGTGGCGGGGCCCGGCTGGCCCGGCCCGGGGGCGTGCTTGGCACAGCCGGGCCCGGCCTCGTCCTCGG
>NW_011494871.1:2613749-2614455 GCF_000754665.1 Bison bison bison
TGCTTTCCAACTGTGGTGATGGAGAAGACTCTTGAGAGTCCCTTGGGCAGCAAGGAGATCAAACCAGTCAATTCTAAAGGAAATCAACCTTGAATATTCATTGGAAGGACTGATGCTGAAGCTGAAGCTCCAACACTTTGGCCACCTGATGTGAAGAGCTGACTCACTGGAAATGTGTCTGGTGCTGGGAAAGACTGAGGGTGGGAGGAGAAGGGGGTGACAGAGGATGAGATGGTTGGATGGCATCACTGACTCAGTCAACATGAGTTTGAGCAAGCTCTGGGAGGTAATGACGGATAGGGAAGCCTGGTGTCCTGCAGTCCATGGGGTCGCAAAGAGTCATACATGACTGAGCGACTGAACAACAACAGCAGTGGTAGGAAAAAACAGGTAACTGTGATGCTTTTTCCTTATGCTTAATGGTGTAAGATTCTTGGATTAATTTTTTATCAGTGATAAGGGGAGCTGAGTATACATGTGAATGTAGAAGGCAAGCACAGGGGGCCACATCCACATAGACTTAATGTAAGAGAGAAATCTAGAATGTGAGGGAGGACCGAGCTCCACTGTGCAAGTGTCAAAACAGGCGAACACGGTGAACAGCATCCCAGTACTGCTCCCTGAGGTCACCACGGAAACAGGATGGAAACCAAAGGAGAGATCAGAAAGCTCGCAAAGCAGTCTCTTCAGCCAAAATTAACTGTAA
>NW_011494871.1:2614711-2627378 GCF_000754665.1 Bison bison bison
ACAATGCAAGTCCATCTCTACCGCGAGGGTCCCGGCCGCGGCCCGCGCCTTCCTCCCGCAGCCCCCCGCGGCCGCGCGCCCGCCGCTGACAGCCGCGCCGCGCCCGCCCGTCTCCATGGCGACGCGAGCAGCCCAGCGTCAGCGCGGCCCCCGCCCGCCCGCGGTCACCCGCGCTCTGCATCCGCCTGCGGAGCGCGGAGAGGGCCGTCTCCCCTCCCGCCGGGGCTTATATAACGCCCTAACCCACTTCGCGGCCGGCTCGGCTTTGTGCTGCGGCTTTTTAGCGGCAGAGCCGCGAGCTGATTGCAGAAATTAAAGGCCAGTAATCTCGGAATGCAAATTCCATCCAGTCTCACCCACCTTCAGAATCCTCCTCCCGGCTCGCTCTTTCCAGAAGCCCAGTCCGAGGATCGAAACCCCCACATGGACAAAGAAAGCCACGCCAGCACAAAACGCGGATCTCTCCCATCAGCCATACTGGACTTCATGACTCTTCATGCCTTTCCCACACTCTTCATGTCCCTCTTTATCACGGAGGTACCAAGTCCGGCTGCCCAGGTGGCTCAGTGGTAAAGAATCCGCCTGCTAATGCAGGGCATACAGGTTCGATCCCTGGGTGGGGAAGATCCCCTGGAGGAGGAAATGGCAACCCACTCCAGTATTCTTGCCTGGAGAATCCCATGGACAGAGGAGCAGTCCATGGGGTCACAAAGAGTCAGACATGACTGAGCAACTGAACAACAAACCACTACCAAGCCCTCCAGGCACAGAGGGTATCTGTTTACATCCGTCTTGTCCAGTGTGGAGCACAGTCTCCCAGGGGATATGGAGTCTATGTTACTGCAGTTCTGATTCTTGCCCCAAAGGCATGGGCCATCAGTCAGATACCAAAAAGCAACTCTCTGCCATGCAAGTGCAAGTTCTGCGAGGTGGAAGTTGACTGGTCCGGTGGTACAACCTTGTCTTTTATCCTAGACTCCAGATACTGGGGCTGAAGTCACAGAAGCCATTAACCAGTCTGACCAAGCTAAGGATAGAGCACTCAGTTGAGACTCTCAAGCCTCCTCCACAGTGCTCCATGGAGTCCAGGCTCTGCCCTCTCCTTTTCCATCCAGCAGGGCCCAGGCATGACTCCTGCTGCTGCTGCCAGCCCTGTTCACCATCTCCCAGGGCTGGTCTGTAGCCACCTCCCCTATGGGGCGAGAAAAAGTCTGGCAGGGTCCCTGAATACCATTTGGTCTGGCTGCTTGATCTGGAAAAAAGGAAATCTTGTCCCACATAACAGCCCAAACTAGAGATCTTTGCTATGTTCTGACTTTGAAAGTGGCTGCTGATATGGTAACCTTGACACCTGACTTGATGATCCTCGCTGAGGGATTATTAGCAAGTAAAGAAGAAAACTGGAGAAATGCATGAGGAATCATTTGGGAGCCCACCACTGTCATTGTCACCATCAATGCCATCAATTCTTTTCTCAGGTGTCTTCCAACTCACCTTTGCCCTGATTATCTTAGTGGAGCCACCAGAATGTAACGTGGAAAAGGCTGGGTGAGGTATGTTGGCTTCAAGCCACAGTGGCTGCCAGAGGACCTGCCCCTGCCACAGCATCCCTATTAGGGAGACTGAAGGCTCTGTCCTAAATTTGCTTCAGGTCTTTAAAGGAATAATGTTTAATCAGTGAAGTTTGAAGTGATCCTTGACCTGGGACAAACACCTCCCATCCTCTGACCATTTAGTTGCTCTGGACCCCAGCCCCATTGGAAATGCCAGCTCCCCATCCTTGCCCCCCTACAATTCCACCCCATGATTATCCTCCGAGGTGAGCATCAGAAGCCCTGTGATGTGAGAGAAGACCCTCAACTGTGCTCCCACCTGAGGTCCTTGTTCTGGGGACTCTCAAGGAGAGCCCCAACTTTGCTCTGATCCTCACCCAGGGCCCATATCCCAGGCCTGGCCCTGCCCTCCAAGAGATGTCGAGGGCCTCTTGTGAGGTGAGACCAACAAGGTGACATGCACAACTGCCAGGAGAACACGAGTGGGTGCCCCTTGCAGGAATCCTGGGCAGGGGGGTCCCCTGCCCTCATTCCTGGTGGAGGAGGGGATGCTCTGGGTCAGGGCTGGCAGGATGAGGGCTAGAGGGGTCTTGGCACAGAGAGTCTCAAGCTAGATTGAAGTCCTTATGTTTTCTTTCTCACATTTTGATTCCTGATGGCTTCCCTGGTGGCTCAGGCGGTAAAGAATCCACCTGCAATGCAGGAGATGTGGGTTCAATCCCTGGGTTGGGAAGATTCCTGGAGAAGGGAATGGCAGCCCACTCCAGTATTCTTGCCTGGAGAATCCCATGGACAGAGGAGCCTGGCGGGCTACAGTCCATGGGGCTACAAAGGGTCGGACACGACTGAGTGACCAACACTTTCACTTCACTCTCATTTTGATTCCTGACTTCCTCGAATATCAGCTTTCACTGTGGATTGATAGCTGTTCTGAGTATGTATGTATTCAGAGGAGAAACTCATTTTTAATGAGTAAATGCAGGTGTAAAAAGCCCAGCATGACTCATGATTTTCCGCATTAACCAGGTGCACAGCTGGGGCTACTGAGGGGACAGAGGTCAGCCTCGAGGAGCAGGAAGCCATAGGGGTTCTGCAATGGTCGGGGAGCTCAGCACACGAGCTGGTCTGGGCGCAACAGGTCTTTGCTCAGACGACGTCCCCTCAGCCCGGGCCCCATGGCTTTGTACCTGGATCCTGGAGCAAGAGTGCCCAACAGGAGACAAAATGAAAGCAAAATGAGTGCTTCTCTGCAATGCCCAGGGGCCCAGGCGCAGGAGCCAGGCAGCAGGAGGCAACGCTCCATTTGGGCAGTGGCCATGCCTCTCCAGTGGCTTCTGGTGATGACTGCAATCATAGCGTCCCTCAGCTTCTAGACACTCTGTGCTAAACACTGCCCCCATCCACACAGTGTTGTCTGCATCTCTTCTTATAAGGGCATCCGTCACGTGGGTCAGGGGCCCACCTCACTCATTCCAGCAAGATCTAATCTTAATTTATATCTTAGTCACATCTACAAATACCGTTTCCAGTAAGGTCACATCCCCAGATGCTGGGGGTTACGACATCAGCATGTCTCTGGAGGGACACGATTTCCCCCGGGACAAGTGTTTTCAGCAGTGCTGACAGCACCCACCACACCTCCGTTCTTCAGCTCGGTCACCAGTACCCTGGACACAGATGTCCACGTTGGTGACTTCAAGTGGGGCCTGGGCTGCTCCTGCAGGTGGGGGCCTTTGGCAGATGTCAAGGTCATGAGTGGCACTTGTGGAATTGCCAGCAATGAGGGGACAGCACCCCTGCCAGCCAGTGTAAGCGAGAAAGTGGGGCTGGGCTTGAAGAGTAGGTCTTGCCATCTGTCTGTGATACCCCCGGATTATCCAGGGGGAACTTAACCCAGTGATTCCCTTTTTCTCCTAGTCTGCTGTCTGGCTGGGGCTACTCTTACAGAACATTCAGTCCAAAACAAACACAACATTGTTAATCAACTGTACTCTTATATAAAATAAAAAGTGTTTTTAAAAAGAAAAAATATTCCACCCCAGATTGTAGGGTGGGGCAGGGTCTCTCCAGACTCTTGGCACCAAGCTGGCCAAAGGAGAGGCCAAAAACAAGCAGAATGAGGTCAGGTAGCAGAGGGTATGTGGATAGACGCCAAGCTTCCTGCGTGGATGAGCGCACGTTGGGGAAGGCCAGGCTTGGCCGCGGGAACCATCTAATCCTAGCGGGGATGCAAACTAGACCAGAGTTCAAGATGTGGGCCCACAGGTGTGCATGCGGAGGTAAGACACAGGAATTCACGAATGTGAGCCTGGAGGGGCTGCAAATGACCAGCCAAGCCCAAGCCCCTGGCTCCTCACTGAGCTTGTGCGCCTGGCAAAGGAACTCTGCTCCGAATCAGCTTCCCGCCAGGAAGCAGTATCACACATGGGGTAGGTCCAGCCTTCCAAGCAGACACAGGTCACCTCCAAGCCCAGGCACACCCTCTGCTGTCCCTCACTGCCACCTCTGCTGGGGGAGTCCCCTCGTCACTACCACCCGGAGGCCTTGGGTGGTCGTTGACTCCCTTTCACGTCCGTCTCAGAGATTCCAGAAAGCTCCCCTGCTTCCCCCACCCCTGCCCCACATGATACTACCTCATCCTCGCCTGCCAGGATGGCATGGGGACACACACAGGGACGCTCAGCCCATGGGGTGTCCTAGCCCTGCTCCTTTGGGGTTGACCTGGGTGCAGGGTTAGCCACATGCTTCAAAGTTTATTTTGCAATAAACTTAGCTTCTAAAGGTGAGTCTTCTCTGTTCTTCCGCATGTCTGCCTACCTGTTCTAGTTTCCCGGCTCTGTCCCATCCGCTATGCACAATATATAAACAGTTGCTCTCACACTCTGTGTTCCAGCGAGTCTGAACACAGTCCCTGAATAGGTGCTGGCCGTCTGCATCTGAACCACTGCTGCTGTCACCTGGGGTAGTATTGCCCCACCCCTACCCCATACAGCTTAGGATTCCTATGCACGCTTTCCACAATGGCGGGGACCCCAGGTCCTCTGGGTCTCTCTGAGCTGCCGCAGATTCCCACAACACCGTCAGGCTGTTTTCCACCCAGCATCCATCATCTTGCCCAGGGCCCACCCTCCAGAAGTGGGCTTTGACTTTGGGGAAGCGAACGCTGTGATGACAGTGAAGGGTGTGGTTCTTCCCCAGCAGGTACGCGGCTCTATCAACTCAATCAGAGGCCAATGAAGCTCTTTCTGGGGCCACCGTCTCCCTGTTTCGAGTCACACAGGTGAGTGGGTTACTTCCCTTGGTGTTCTAGGTGTTACTTGGAATTGTGCTGGCTTCTAAAACAAATAGCTCCCCAAATATCATGACTCAACCCTATAGAGGACTACTTCTTGCTCAGCCCCCGAGTCCCGGGCGGATGTTCAGGTCATTGGAGGCGGTCTCCTCCACAGGATCTGCAGGGTCCCAGCTGTCTTGCCCCCATCTTCTCTGGGGTTTGGTTGCCATCTGCATCCGGCTGATGGGAGGAGGGGAAAAACCCTGGGAGAAGCTCTGAAACGCAGTGCATTTCACTTCCTTTCAGGGTCTGTTGGTGACAACGAGGCATGTAGCTGCATCTAGTGACAGTGAGAGTGGGAGATCCCGTCTCAGCCGTGCCTGGCTGCGTGCCCATGACTGTGGAAGGAGAGAAGAGATTCAAGCGGACAGCTGGCAGGATCTGTCACCCATCTACCCACCCCCAGCCATGCGAGGAAGGAAGCCTCCCACCCCCAGGGGTTCACCTGCCTTCCTGCCTCCTCCTCCGTGAGCTGTGTGGGAGATCCCAGGACCTCTGGGCCCACCAGTTCTCATGCCCTGTAGCCTTCTCCTTCAAAGAGAATATTCTCTGTTAAAAAATAGTTATATCTAGGAAATGTTCCAAATGGGCTTCACAGGTAGCTGAGTGGTAAAGAATCTGCCTGCCAATGGAGGAGATGTGGGTTTGATCCCTGGGTCAGGAAGATTCCCTGGTGAGGGTTATGGCAACCCACTCCAGTATCCTACCTGGAGAATTCCATAGATAGAGGAGCCTGGTGGGCTGCAGTCCAGGGGTCACAAAGAGTCGGACATGACTTAGCAACTAAGCAGCAACAACAATAAAATATTTGAAATAGACTAAATTAACCACCTGACCATGGTTATCTTAGGAAGGGTCCCCATGCCAACTTAGCTGTGTCCATTCAAGTTTATGGAGCATCTACTGTGTGCCTGGAGGTTGGCAGAAATCAAGCATGATGCCAGCCCTGGACACTGACCACAAGACTCATCACTGTGACCCTTATTCAGTATGAAACTCTCCACTTGGCCAGACTGACATGACCTGGTTCCATCTCAGTTGTGGACCAGTGATGGGGCCTTGGCAGTTTGCATGTTAGATTTCTCTCCTTTGGGGGAAAAGGAAAAAAAAAAATCAAACCCTATGTTTACCTCCAGGGTGGGTTAATCCCCAAACAGCCCAGCCTAGTGCTTGTGCCCAGACACTGGCCCCTCCTGGGCTCCCTCGCTTGGGGCTTAGCCCCTGATCCGGCTTCACGGGGTTCCCATTTGTGTTTTCTTTGCCATCCACCACCACAAGCGTACTTTTTTCAAAAGACAGACATCTCAGCAGATGAATTCATTCTGGGATGTTTCCCGGACACACACCAGTGAGCTCATTAGCCCAAGCTAATACCAGGAGGCTTTCCCCCCTTTTTTCCTTTTTCTTTCTTTTTTCCTTTTAGTTTGCAGCAAAGAGCAGGACCACGTGATCTCCTCCTCCGGCTCTCACTAGTTTGGGCAACCAGGACTAAAATCACCCGCAAGGAAGGGAGGGCTGGGCTTTCTAAACACGCCCGCTTCTTAGGAGTGTCTGCTTTTGTTTAGCTGATGACAGAAGCACATACAGGAGATTTCTAGGTCAGCTACTCTCTGCTCTAATGAAAGAGAAATCAAGCCAAAGAGCACAGCAAAACTGTGGCCCCGCTTTCTGGAGTGCCTTGTCTGATTACCCAATGATTACGGCTCAGACAAGGCAGGGATTAACCCCTGAGGTGGGACAGATGGGGAGCACTCTTAAAGCACCCCACGGGGGCTGCAGACTGAGTAGCAAAGTGACCACCTGTCCCTGTCTCTTGGGTCAGCCTGTCCTCATTTGGGGCCCCAGGATTGCTGTCCTTGAGGCCCATGTGTGAAGCTAGTGACTGCCCTTGGCTGGCTCAGGACCCCTGCCCTCCTGTGTCTCTGTCCCTACGCTAGAATGACCTAGTAGAATTGTTTAGCTGAACTGCCAGTGACTTGGGGCTCGGGGCCTTTGGGACCAGGGCTGGGACACTTTATCAGATCGTAGCAGATGGGATGGTTTCCATCCAGGCCTCCTTTGCTTTGTGAGCTTCTGAGTGGGCAGCTCCTTCCTTTCCTGCCCTCCAGGGGCCACCTGGGCTGCTTCTGTGTCTCGGAAGCTAGAGACACATGAACTGAGATCCGTTTCATGTTTTGGGCCTTTTTGCTCCTGCATTTGGGAGGTCAGGACAGTCTGTTCAAGTCTGGGCAAGAAAGTCCAGGGTGACCGCACAGGCAGGAGGTTGCTGTTAGCAGCCCATTCAATAATCAATAAACCATCAGACTCCTTGATGCTATAGAAGTGGTGATGTTGACCTCGTGAGGATGGGTCCAGGAACATTCATGCTTGATGAGAAGACATTATGGGAAATTGAACATGTTGGGTGATCTCAAATTCGTAACGATTTAGCCAGATGAATATTTCTTTCTTATCTCTCTAGCTCACGTCCGCTCAGGAGTAGTGCAAGGAGCAAAATGAGGGCCTCTTCCACTGGAGACATGGGACAGAGGACCTCAACCCTGTGACCAACAGCCCATGCACAACTGCAAGGCCCCCAGGAAAAGGGCCTCTCACTTCCCCAGGCAGCTCACTCCGAGTCTGGAGATTCCACTAGAAACATTTTTAACAGAGTTGAATTATTTTGTATCTTATTATTATTATTTTGTATCTTCCATCCTTTCATTCTCATTCTACCCCAAGTTTTATGGAACAGGGATTCTCATGTGTTAAATTATTTAATCCCAACTGTCATCACATGTTTTACAGAAGAAACTGGGACAAAGAAGTTTCATGATTTGCTCCTGATCAAATAGCCAGAAGGTGGCTAAGCAGCTAGCTCCAGAGCCTAGCTTCCAAATCACTGTCTGGTATAGTTATTGCTAAATAATGTTTCTCTCCAAAACCTTAGTTGTTTAAAACAAGGCTCATTGGATTGGCTCAGAATTCTTTGGTTCAGATATTTCAGCAGGGCTTCGCTGGGTGGATCTTCTGTCCCACTGGTACCAACTGAGGTCCCTCGAGGACTGCAGTGTGGTGGCACTAGAACTGGCAAGGACAAGCTGAAAGGTTCCACATGAATTTTGCCAAATGACAAGTGAGTGCTTCTTTTCACGACAACTGGACCCCCAAAGCAAGCATTTCAACCTGCAACGGCAAAAGCTGTATGCTTGCTAAGACCCAGAAGTTACCTGACCCCACATCCACCGAATTCTATTGATTTAACAAGTCTCAAGGCTGCCCAGCTTCAAGGGGAAGATAACCAAACTCCACCGGTTTATCAAAGAATGGCAAGGTCATAACACAAAAGAACAGGTGAGGTGAGAGAGGCTATCTAGGGTGTGGGTGTCTAGGGAAACACCGTCACCAAAACCATGCCACCACACTGCATCTCTAGAAGAGAAGTTCATGCAACTTTCAAGTGATACCTCGCCAGGTATGCAAAACTCTCTCTCAAGTCTCTCTGAGCCTTCTGTTTGTCAGCTGAGCCTTCTACTTCCATCAACTGTTCCTTATAAGGATGGGACGCACACTGTCCTTCTTCTCTGACACACCCAGAACATAGTGTCTGGTTCCAGGCTGGGTCTCAGCTGAAGGACCGTCATCCGTGTGTTATAGCTGTGGATGCTGCACTGGGAATGGTACACTGTCTCACATGGCAGTTCTGTCACCTGAAATTCTCCATCCCCCATGTTGTACTTGTGCAGTTGTTTCCAGGGACCCAAGTTAAATTCCATCTCATGAAATCCAGCCTGGCCCTCTGATTCACTCAGCCTTTCTGGATCTCCATCTTGTCTGCCACTGTATTCACGCCCCTTCCCAGCTTTCAGTCAAATGTATGTTTGATTCACAACTCACCTCCTTCTTCTACATCTTCTGCCACATGACTGACAAACCTACTGGCCTGTTCAGAGACAAGAACGAAGCTCTGAGAACCACCACTCAAGCCCGTCTCCATGTTACAATCTAGCATGAATCCGCAGCTTTGCAAATGGATGGGGCAGTTGCTCGGGGAGTTTGGGCTTCAACCTGCCCTTGCCTCCAAGCCACCTCTTTCCGTCCTGGCATAAGAACCACTGCCGGCAGTTTGTTCAGGTTCCACAAACTTCCTGCTCCATGACTTCCCCCAGTGTGCAGCACAAGGAGTTTAGTTGGTCGGCCTGGATGCTTTATGGAGCCCCTGTGGACTCCTGGCGATGGCAAATCCTCCCCTCCCCCAATCATCTCTTTAGTATCCCACGCGGGACCGCTGCCCCACCTTGTTCACCTGCTGCCTTGTCTGGACGTCACCGCACTGTCCACCCATCTCCAGCCCTTCTCCTGGGCTCCAGAGCCCTTCAGAGAGAACCTCAGGGATGCACTCATGGAATTAATCACAGCGCCACTTCAAGTCTGATCCTCTTAAGAATTTGGGTCAGCAGACATAAAGTTAGAGTAGCAGGTGCTGCCAACTCTTTTCTAGAAACGTGGGTTTCTGCTCCCCTCAATGAGAAGGGCATAGGTTCTCCCTTCAAGCTGCTTACAGCCTAGTTCAAGGGCACATGCTAGTAACAATCATATATTTTAAAAAAGAATATAATTGCTACCTTTATGAGGGTGGAAGTGAGCCATGACACGGTTTATAAGACAAATTACTTCTACTTGGACAGAGAAAAAGCTTATTGGAGGCAGTGGCACGTGGAGTAAATCCTAAATATATGCTGAGCACTGGCAGAGATGCAGAGAGATGGCTTCTGCTCTGCTGCTTATAAGCCTGTCTGTTCACAGACATTCATGAGAATGGCCAGGTGACAATGTAGTAGATTTCTTTAACATGCTGCTACCATTTATCTAGTGCTGGGCTCCTCTGGTGGCTCAGACGGTAAAAAATTTGCCTGCAATGCAGGAGACCCTGGTTCAATTCCCGGGTCTAGAAGATCACCTGGAGAAGGGAATGGCTACCCACTCCAGTATTCTTGCCTGGAGAATCCCATGGACAGAGGAGCCTGGCAGGCTATAGTTCATAGTGTCACAAAAGAGTCAGACACAGCTGAGTGCAAAGTCCAAGGAACTCATCCACACACAAAGATGTTCAAAGTGTTATTAAAATGATATTGCTGTTAAATGGAAGGGCCTCCCCCGTGGCTCAGTGGTAAAGAATCTGCCTGCAATGCAGGAGACCAGGTTTGATCCCTTGGTCAGGAAGATACCTGGAAGAGGGCAGGGCAACCCGCTCCAGTATTCTTGCCTGGAAAATCCCATGGATGGGGGAGCCTGGAGGACTAGTCTAGAGGGTCACAAAGAGTCGGACATGACTTAGCCACCGAGCACGCGTGGAGGCTGTTGAATGGAATGCTAGGCAACCAGCAAAAGACCATGGTGGATGTAGACCTGACCTCAGCTTAGGGACTTAAGAGGCCCTTACTTGCTGACCTAGGTATCCGATTAACATGTTCTGACTCTCCACAACTGATGGAAATGCAATGCTTTCCCGATAATTGTGTAAATGATCAAGTATTTCCTTCCTCTCAGATGCTTTTTTCTGTCTATGCCCCCTGTCTGGGGCTGCCCAAACTCAGCTTCCCCAGTCTCTCAAGCACTTCATGCTTTGGGTGACCTTACTGTCATTGTGGGGATGTGCAAAGGGGCTCAGATGAGGCCGCTGGGCGCCAGCCCACTCTCAATTCCCTGGCACAACAGACAGGTCAGTCCCCATGCTTCTCCAGAGCTTTTTCCCCAAAAAGGAGGCAAATTTTTCCCTAGAAGGAATTCTTGTATCAGTTGCTAATAATATACATTTCTCTCCTTACATTAGTGTGTGAGGAATTTCTCGTGACATGGGAAAATGCTTATGATAACATGAGCTGTGTGGGTTAGTCGCTCAGTCATGTCCGACTCTTTGTAACCCCTTGGACTTTAGCCCTCCAGGCTCCTTTGTCCACAGAATTCTCCAGGCAAGAATACTGGAGTGGTAGACATTCCCTTCTCCAGGGGATCTTCCTTATCAGTGTGTATATATAATCCCAACCTCCAAATTTATGCCTCCCTGGTATCTTGCTGTCTTTATGTACATCAAAGATATAGCAAAAGGTGCTTACCCAGTAAATAACCCAAGCATGCATGTGTTATGTGCAAAACACACTTACTAGAGACCTCAGCCTCCTTCCTGAGTAGAAGGGTGTGGTAGGACCTGGGAAGAGAGACAGAGAAGCAACCAGAGCTTAGATGGTAAGTTGTGTCTAGTTCATTCCACAGAGCAGGGCCAGCTTTGTTGCACGGCCAGAATCACAGGGCCTTGCTGGCTAATGGCCCATCGTTGCATCTTGAAATTGATAATACTTTTTGCACAGGGGAGCCCTGCATTTACATTTTGCACTGAACCTCACAGACTCTGTAGCCAGCCCTGCTGCAGAGCTCAAGGTCCCAGGAGTAACGGAGAAGGTCAGTGGGGTCTCTCCTGGAAACATTGTTGGCGGCGGCACTATGGGTCCAAGCGCCAGGATCACGGGGTGTGGCCCCCTGGGTGGCCTGCAGAGAGGTCCGCAGAGATGAGCTTGGGGAGGGCCAGGGGCTAGCCAGACGGCGGGTGAGCTCTTCTTTTGAGGCCGGCGCCTGGGAACAGCTGCTCACTCTGCCCGGTTGAAGAATTTAGCTGCGAAAAATCTAATTTGGAACTCCCTAATTAAGCTAATGAAGTCAAGTCATTTTAATCTGTTCTCGGTCCAGTCCTGTGTCTAATCCTGCAATAAATAGATAATTGAGACTTTGTGGCATATGTGTCCTTTTTTTGTGATATGTGAGCCAGGCAACATCTTATTCGATTTTTTTTTTTAACGTTTAGAAAAGGAACTGATTTTCCTTAGCCTTGAGTGTTTGAGATGAGGTGAAATTGCAGTACCTTTAAAATAAGTCAGTCATACACTCATTTTACATTTACTGATGACTACGAACCAGTTATGCCCAAACAGTCCCTTAGTCCTGAGAGACCCTATGAGATCCGCAGGTTTTTCTTTTTTATTTTCTTTTTTAACTTTACAATATTGTATTGGTTTTGCCATATATCAAAATGAATCCACCACAGGTATGCATGTGTTCCCCTCCCCATCCTGAACCCTCCTCCCTCCTCCCTCCCCATACCATCTCTCTGGGTCGTCCCAGCGCACCAGCCCCAAGCATCCAGTATCATGCATCGAACCTGGACTGGAGACTCATTTCATATATGATATTATACATGTTTCAATGCCATTCTCCCAAATCATCCCACCCTCTCCCTCTCCCACAGAGTCCAAAAGACTGTTCTATACATCAGGGTCTCTTTCGCTGTCTCGTACACAGGGTTATTGTTACCATCTTTCTAAATTCCATATATATGCGTTAGTATACTGTATTGGTGTTTTTCTTTCTAGCTTACTTCACTCTTCATAATAGGCTCCAGTTTCATCCACCTCATTAGAACTGATTCTTTTTAATGGCTGAGTAATACTCCATTGTGTACATGTACCACTGCTTTCTTATCCATTCATCTGCTGATGGACATCTAGGTTGCTTCCATGTCCTGGCTATTATAAACAGTGCTGCGATGAACATTAGGGTACACATGTCTCTTTCAATTCTGGTTTCCTCAGTGTGTATGCCCAGCAGTGGGATTGCTGGATCATAAGGCAGTTCTATTTCCAGTTTTTTAAGGAATCTCCACACTGTTCTCCATAGTGGCTGTACTAGTTTGCATTCCCACCAACAGTGTAAGAGGGTTCCCTTTTCTCCACACCCTCTCCAGCATTTA
>NW_011494871.1:2627478-2639206 GCF_000754665.1 Bison bison bison
ACCTCATAGTGGTTTTGATTTGCATTTCTCTGATAATGAGTGATGTTGAGCATCTTTTCATGTGTTTGTTAGCCATCTGTATGTCTTCTTTGGAGAATTGTCTATTTAGTTCTTTGGCCCATTTTTTGATTGGGTCATTTATTTTTCTGGAATTGAGCTGTAGGAGTTGCTTGTATATTTTTGAGATTAGTTGTTTGTCAGTTGCCTCTGAACAGTCAATGTTCATACATACAGATGTCTCCTGAAATGGGCTGAGGTTAGCGGAAGAGAGGCCAAGCCCTGTCTGTCTTTTGGCCTGGAGTTCTACAAACTAGGAAAATTCACTCATTTACCTTTAAACTGTATCAAATTATTTCCCTGAGACACACACATCTTCATAATGTCAGGAAAACCTATAAAAACCAGAGACAGAGGGACCCTTGGTTTCATCTGTCCAGCTTCCTGCCAATCACAGTTCCTCCTTATGACAAATTCCTACCTTTCCTCAAATAACAGAGATGAAGTCATTCTCTCCCCTTTAGAGCTGATTGCTTCATTTTCTGAATTTTTTAATAGGAATCCAAACACTATGCTAGTTACAGGTATCATCTATTTCTCTCTTTATGCTCAATTGCTCAGTCATGTCTGACTCTTTGCAATCCCATGGACTGTAGCCCACCAGGCTCCTCTGTCCATGGGATTCTCCAGGCAAGAACAACTGGAGTGGGTTGTCATTCCCTTCTCCAGGGGATCTTCCTGATCCATGGATCGAACCCATGTCTCCTGTGTCTCCTGCATTGCAGGCAGATTCTTTACCTGCTGAGCCACTGGGGAAGCCCAAGGATCCCACATGCCTCCCAGCATAAAATAAAACAAGACAAAATATCTCTGTTGGACCAGGTTTCTATCACTCCACTGATAGAAAGCAAGTAGCATAACTGTGTATTTTGGAAGGAAGATGTCTCCTGTGTGTGGATGCTCTGAACAAACAATGGCTTGTGTCCAGCCTTCTGTGTGACCCTACGCAGGCCCATGGAGGGCGAGTGGTCCCCTAGATGAGCACTGTAATCAAGACTAACCTGTGAGCTCCGAGTCCCTAAGGACCCCAAAGTGAGGAAGGGCCAATTCAAGGAAGACAAGCCCAGAGGGGGACCTTCCGAAGCCTGAGGATGGACAGAGAAGATGGAGGGCAGAGCTGCCTGCAGGTGGGAGCACCCTATGGACTCCCCCATCATCCTGTGACTCCCCCCAGCGACACTGGAATCTTTCAACCGTGGACAGCAGGGACCACTGCCCTGGTTGACTGATCCAGGGCACTGCATCTCCTACTGGTGACCACAGAGTCCTGGGCTACCTCCACGCTCTGCTGCCCCTTGGGGGTGATTTGGACAAAGGTTGTGAGGGTAGACAACTTGGCGGGGGCACACTGGCCCCCAGGACAGAGGCTCCCTGGCCATCTATCTCTGGAGAAGCCGCTGAGCTTCCCTTTAGGTGGACAGAACCAGAGGGTTTTCATGAAGCTTTGAGAAGGAATCCTGGGGGACCAAAAATAACAGAGAAAGACAAATAGCTTTTCTTTTCTAATATTTGTCACTGAAGAGCCCCCTTGTTTATAACCCTCAGGGCATGTGCTCAGCTCCCATGATAATGCCACTGTGGAGCCAAAATGTGAGCTCAGACGCATTGTCAACCACAGATGTGCGGCAGGGTCTGGGCGGGGGTGGGGGGGTGCAAAAGGAGGGGCTGGTGTCAGCTGAGCACGAAGCAGTGGCACACTCTGTGCCATGGACCCTGATCACTGCAACGGTCCAGCTGGGGGCTTTTCACGTGCGGTTGGAGAGCCCGCAACAGAGAAGATTCTGGGGGCCAAGAGGAGAACACAGCTGAATTTGGGTGATGAATTGAGTCTGGTTTCATAGAGAGACAGGGAGCTTCTCTGCAGCCAAAGCATTTGCTGAACAAGAATGCGTTCCTGCTGTTGGCCAGTGGACACGTCGCAGTGTCCTCTGGGAGACGACAGATGCCCAGACCATATTAATATGTAAGCTGATTAAAGATTTGTAGTAGCTCAGTTTAACCATGTCACTAGACTCACATCTTTTACTTCTACTTTAATTTTGAGGTTAAAATGAGAACCGTTGTGAAAACAAGCATGGAATGAATTTCCTGTCATCTTTCAGGAGGAATGTGACATCACTACCATCGCTTGCACGGCAGGGCTGTCTGACTCAGTGAAAGTCGAGAATCAGGCACTGCGTTAAGGCTTTGGAAGGGTGACTCTTCTAGTGACAGAAGCTTCCCATTTATTTTTATCCCGTTTTGTTGTCTGTATTCACAGCTGAGCTGCAGATTTCAGAACAGGAATCAATTTGTCTGCAACTACGATGCCTTGCACAGTGCCCCAGAAGCAGACAGTAGTCACTCATAAATACTTGTTGAATGTACGAACATGAATGAACATAGTTCCCATGAGGTGGGGAACTACGAGGCATACTTTTAGGTCAGAGTTCCCATCTCCTGCCCTTAAAGTGGGCAACCTGGTATTCCAGATGCTTCCGTCACTAGGAGAGGCACGCATCGAAAGGCTTAACGTAGGGCCTGATGCTAGGCTTTCACCGAGTCAGACAGCCCTGCCGTGCAAGCGATGGTACTGATGTCACATTCCTCCTGAAAGATGACAGGAAATTCATTCCAAATGGACATGAGTTTGAGCAAACTCTGGGAGATAGTGAGGAACAGGGAAGCCTGGAGTGCTGCAGTCCATGGGGTTACCAAGAGTCGGACACAACTGAGCGACCAAACAACAAAGGAAAGAAAGATAATTTTTTAAAAGCTCATACAAGGCTGACCGACTTAACTGACAAATAGAAGTGTCTCACATTTGCTTATGTATTCAGTTAACGGACTTCCCAGGTGGCGCTAGTGACAAAAAACCTGCCTGCAAATGCAGAAGACATAAGAGATGTGGGTTCCATCCCTCAGTTGGGAAGAGCCTCTGGAGGAGGGCATGGCAACTCACTCCAGTATTCTTGCCTGGAGAATCCCATGGACAGAGGAGCCTAGAGGGCTACAGTCCACTGGGTTGTAAAGAATTAGATATGGTGAGGAAAGAAAATAAATAAAATATTTGACTGTAAAATTATTAATTTCTGTTCAGTAAATATTACTATAATGTGAAATGAAAATTATAACCTTACAAAATAAAATGATAACATCCTTAAAGTTTAAAAAACAAATCAACTTAAAAACATGCTAAAATGTTAACATTATAACATTTATTTTCGATGTTCCAAATGTAATCTCCCCATTGTGGGGATGAAGTATTTCCATCCCCACAATATTCACTGGGACACAAGCCACCTTTCTCCAAACCACCACCGTCAGCAGGTCCTCCCGTCTCCATGGAGAGGGGAGCTGAGGGAACCAGCAGGATGCAGAGCCCATCTAGGTTGAGCTCTGCATCCTGAAGGAGTGCAGCCCTCCACACCCAGAGCCGGGCTGCCTGCTGGCTCCTCCACCCTCTCTGGACAGGCCTTTCACAAAGCTCTTCCCTCAGCTGTGGTGCTAGGAAGCTTCTGTCCTGTGAGAAATGGTCCTGGAGGCAGAGGCCAGAAAGGGACAGTCTTCACTGGCTGAGATGCCAGCAGACCAGTGCCCCTGGCACTGAGAATTCTGCCCCTGTCTCTCACTCAGGAGTCTATTCAGAAGGGAAAATCATCTTTAAAATGGATTCTTTTAAAGGAGAGAAACCATGTGTGACATGAACATCAAAGGACAAAAATTATGTGAGTACAGAAAGCAGAACTTCTTTGGCATCTGGGCTGTTTTGCTCCTCCAAAAAATAATGCATTAGAGAAACACAACCGAGAGATCGATGATGTTGACACAGATATAGTTAAGAGGAGATTTCTTACAGGAACTGGCTCCCATAGTTATGGGGGTTGAGAAGGCTCAGGGTTTCCCAAACCTACTGGCTGTCTTTGGAGGCGGATAGGACATGTGTAAATTATTCTAAAGATGGAATGTAAAGGAGAGGATTTCTTTCCTGTACAGACCGTATTTCAGAGAAACCCAGCAGCTAATGGGGGAAAATGCTTAACAGAAGAACACAGCTAATTAATACGCAAGCAATTATATTCTTGGAAAATCACAATTTGGGGAAGAAACAGTAGAGCTTGGGAACAATCATCAGTGGCTGTTAAAATCCATGAGGAGTGATGTGAAGACCTGAGAGACCCATCCCACAAACAGGAGGCAAGGGGAGGTCCTGAGTGGGTCCTGATTTGAATAAATGAACCGAAACATTCATTTTTGAGTCAAGGGGAAAATTGAACATGAATTGCCTCCTAAATATTAGATGTTGTGGGAATATTACTAAGAGTGGTTGGGCTTGAAAACAGCATTGTGGTTATGCTTTTTTTAAAATGTCCATATGTATTAAAGACACACACTTAAGTACTATCAGTGTTGTGATGCTATGTCTGGGATTTGCTTTAAAATCCTCCAGAAGACATCGCACAGGGGAAGAGGCAAAACACAAAAGGTAGAATACTGTTGATTTTTAAACGGGGGTGGGGGAATGACTCTCTTCTGTCTACCTTTGTGTACATGTGAAACCCATTTCCACAATAAATTAAAACAAATTTTTGTGAACAAGGTAAAGCTTCTTTCCAGCCAGTTCAATTCCAGCCTGAGGACAGGAGGGTCTTCCATCTCATCTGGGGGTTGGGGACCGGCCCCTCCTCTGGCCAATATGGCAGAGGCTTACTCTCCCTGCCCCGCTCCCTACTTCCTCAGCTGGGGAGGAGGGCCACACTAAGGACCGTACAGCTGCCAAGCGTGGTCTGGGGTATGCACAGGAGAAAGCGGGGTGGGAAAGGGGTAAGGTGAGGGACAGGAGGGAAGGGGAGGAAAGAGAAAGGGCTCTTCCCTCTGTATTTGCAGGTAACATTTAGATTTTATGATACTTCTGTTTTCTGCTGCTGAACGCTTGAGCTTATTTTAATTAGTCTAAATATCCCTGCACTGGGTGGGAGGTTAATTTAATTTTCACCACTGTAATAGACTAATCGGATTCTCCTCCTGGGGAGTTGGAACGTGAAATACAGAGACAGAGTTAGCAGAAAAGACTGGAAGCAAAGTGAGGAGCTGACGGTACCAGGCTCTCCTGCCCTGAGAGCTGCCACACGTTCAGACTGAGAGAGTCAGGTCTGCTCTGTCCTCCTGAGACCAGGGACCCAGACCTCACGTCTCCATCTCGTCCATATCTGTTAACAAGCCCTCCTCACACAAGGGAACCAGATGAGAACTTTTTAGCACTAGGAGAGCTCACTAAGATCACTGTTCATTACTTACTGTTTTTTAACCTTCTTCAGCTTCTCAGGTGGTGCACTGGTAAAAGAACCCACCTGTCAATGCAGGAGACAGAAGAGAAGGTGGTTCCATCTCTGGGTTGGGAAGATCCCCTGGAGGAGGGCATAGCAACCCACTCCAGTATTCTTGCCTGGAGAATCCCATGGGCAGAGGAGCCTGGGAGGCTACAGTCCATGGGGTCGCAAAGAGTCAAACAAGACTGAGTGACTGAGTGCAGTTCAGTGACTTCTCAGTTTCCATCCTGAATGAATAAGTGAAATATGTCCCAGCTCTCTGCTCATGAACCACACTGTTGCCCAAGATTTGGTCTGGATGGTGTGGCCTGTGTGGCCAAAAGTGGAATTCACTCCTTCATTCCATTAGGGAACCACTGACCAAAACTGCCCGCCTTGGCCACAGGATGACAAATCACTTGCCCGAGTTGTCCCACAACAGAGGGGCTCAATACAGAGTGCAGTGCTGCCCCGAAAACTAACCCAGAGAATTAACCTGGAGAAGTCGGGGTTGGGGACAGGGGGCAGGGGAAGGAGGAGGGAGGAGATGATTTGTTCTGCTAACCTCTCAGAATCCTTTGTGCTGGAATCTGTCTTGGCTGAGAGATGCGTGAACCACCAGGAAGGACCCTGAGTCATGAGATACAGTCCAAGCAAGATGATTGTCCAGAGAAAATCGGGAAACCAAATTCATCACCTTAAAACCAAAGTCATCACCATAAAACCAAACCCATCACCATAAACCAAACCCATCATCACAAAACCAAACCCATCACCATAAAACCAAACCCATCACCATAAAACCCAAGACTGCAAGCCACATGGCAGAGCAGTCCTCCTGGGTTCCCTAACCCCAGGGCTCCCCAGACTCCAGGATCTAATGCCTGGTGATCTGAGTGGAGCTGATGTAATAATAATAGAAATAAAGTGCACAATACATGTAATGCTCTTGAATCATCCCAAAACCATTAAACCATCCCCTGAAGCCCAGTCCGTGGAATACGGTCTTCTCCGAAATCGGTCCCTGATGCCAAAAGGCTGGGGAATGTTGCTCACCCTACTGCTCTCTGTCTGGGCACATCTTCCCAATCTGCCCTGGGGGTCAGGTTAGGGGGTGTCTCAGGTGAGCAAAGTGGCATCAAGGTGTTACTGGTCTATCTGGAATATCTGACACTTTAGGAAAGAGCATGAAAAGACCGAAACCAAATACAAGTGAACTACTGGAGAAGAAACATTCAAAAGATCCTCACTGGCTCCAGGGAAGAGGAAGAAAGGAGAAAGGGGAACGAGGAGTCTGTGTCCCGGTGGGGGCAGGCAAGGACGTGGGGGTTATCCGAGCGTGCACCTCGAGCCCCAGACAGCCAGTCCTTTCCAGACAGGCAGCCAGTCCAGGGCACAGCCTGAACTGGTCCCGCCAGCATCCCCAGTGCAGGAACGCCCCTCAGCCCCTGAGGCTCTTAGGGTTGGAAGGAGGGAGCCCACTCTGTGTGCCCTCGGATGGGGGTGGGGTGTCCAAGGCCCAGGCAGCTGGAATGAGGCTGCATTCTGGACAAGGGTGGCCATGTGTTTGGCCGTTCAGTCTGAAAGATCATGAAGGTATTTTATAAGAGCCAAGTGCTGGTCATGGAGTGTCCGCAGAGCTACGTGGGGGGGTGAGGACACATGTGTGTGCCAGCTCCCAGATGTGCTCCGAGGGAAGGGTGAGTGGCTTCCTAGATCGAGGGCCTGGGCTACGGTTTCCTGGTTACATTTTAAATCATTAAGGAGAAGGATCTTCTGAGGATAATTGGCTCCATGACTCAAGGCCAAAATGGAAGCCTGAGCACCAGGCTCGGTGGCTTCCCTGACGTGACTCCTCAGGATGTGGCATCACTCAGAGGCCCACTGGTTCTGGACCCGCTCACATCCTTCAGACCAGGCCTTGGGGCATGGGCTCTGAGCACGCTTTTAGATAAGAATCACCAGAACGATTTTTCTTACTTTTAGCAACTGTTGGCCCTCACACTCAGAGAGTCTCCTGGTTCCAGGTAGACAGGGCAAGAGAGACAGTGGTTCCCACTATCCTTTGGGGAACCCCTCATGTGCCGGGCACCCCAAGAACTGAAGGAGGGAAGCTCTGCTGACCCTGGACAGTGAACCCTGCCCCCAGACCTAGCTTCCTCCGTCACAAACTGGGGACCAGGGCCCCTGAAAGGATGGGTAACTGAGGCTTGTCACATGTTCAGCCCAGGAAAAGCCCTGAAAGCTAACATCGAATAGGGCGGGGGGCGGGGCATGTGGGCCCTGGAGTGTGTTTACTGATTTACACGCATCCTCTTTACATGCATCCTCAGTGGACAAAGGAGGAAACAGGATTGGCGGCTGAGGGTCACACCTAGCAGGATGTCGGCCTGGTGGCGTCAGATTGTCCAAGTGTCGTCAGGGTGCTCTCAGCCTGTCCACCTGGCCTGTCCCCTGACACTGCAGTGATCTGAAAGAGGAGAAAACAGCCCCCTTTAGAGAGCGGCTGGGAAACGCCAGAAGCAGCTGCCCCTGGCCAGCCTCACCCACTCTCGGGAAATGGGCACCACACAGTGGGGCACAGCTCTAAGCTGGGAGCCCGGTCCCTCTGAGTATCTGATCCTTACATCAGGTGACAGCAGGACTTCTTGCACACATCATCTATGGGTGATGATCCAAACAAAGATTATGATGATCCAAAGACGGAAGGAGATGCTGAGCAGTACGGTTCCTGGTGAAGTTACACGGACGGTCTTGGGGGTTTATTCTGGTTTTTGCTCAGAGATAACTCTGAGCCATGGTTCCCACAGAACAACCCCAAGGCCTCAGTCCAAATCCCCAGCATCTCCCCGACCCTGCTTCCTCATCTGTGAGGTGGGCAAGAGCCTGTGAGCCTCAGCAGGCTCTGCTGTGAGCCCCAGCATTTACCCAAATACCACATGTATGCCAGGATTTTCCCTTTTTCTCCCTTTTGAGGCCCTGAAAATTGCACCTCTGTGTGCCCCAGAGCAAGGGGAGGATTGTTGCCGTTATTCAGCTGCTCCGTCATGTCTGACTCTTTGCAACCTCATGGACTACAGCACACCAGGCTTCCCTGTTCTTCACCATCTCGTGGAGTTCGCTCAAACTCATGTCCATTGAGTCGGTGACGCCATCCAACCATCTCATCCTCTGTCATCCCCTTCTTCTCCTGCCTTCAATCTTTTCTAGCATCAGGGTCTTTTCAAATGAGTCAGCTCTTCATACCAGGTGGCCAAGGTACCGGAGTTTCAGCTTCAGCATCAGTCCTTCCAAACAATATTCAGGGTTGATTTCCTTTAGGATTGACTGGTTTGATCTCCTTGCAGTCCAAGGGACTCTCAAGAGTCTCCTCCAGCACCACAGTTCAAAAGCATCAATTCTTCGGTGCTCAGCTTTCTTTATGGTCCAACTGTCACATCTGTACATCTCTGTGTGCCCCAGAGCACAGGGAGGACTGGATCTCTACAAAGGTCGTGTGTCTGTTCAAATTCCATCGAGGACCCTTTTGCACACATCACTGGTGCTGATGAAACAGGGCAGGGTTCGGGGTTTCCTTCCTGGGCTGTTCTCAGCAGAACGGCCCAGGAAGGGCATTGGCCTCCCCATTACGCGTGCATGTCCTGTGCGGCTGCACACGTGCCTCTGATCTCCCAAGAGCCGCTCCAGAGAGGAAATATCTGACTGATCAAATGCTCCTGGGACAGTGATTCCACACGCTTTGATATAAAATAACATTTATGAAATACCCCAGGCTTTGGGTTGGAAGTGAAACATGAGGGTCATGAATGTTTCATCTCCTTCATTAGGCACAGCGTCCCCGTGTCCCATGAAGCAGGTCTGCAGCTCCATCCATCACATTATTCTGTGCTGATCTGGAGAGCAGCCATGAGACCCTTCTGTGAGAGTGATGATTAAGGATGGAGTTTATAACCAGGAAATACAGAAGCCCATCTATCCTCTGATACAGAAGTGCTGGGGGCATGAAATAGGATGGTTTGGGGTTCGGCCCCCTGGAGCTGCGGTCTGGATGAACCTGTCTTGGGCACACAGGGCCTGGGCAGGGGACCCCCCTTCCTCTTCAGGTCTCCATCCCTCAGCTGCTTCCCCCAGGAGCCCCACTCTGCAGGATGGACTCTCCCTGAGCTCAGTAAATCCAGTCTGATGGGATCACTGAAGCATTACCCCCGGGTCTCTGCTCAGTCTCTTCGGCAGAAGGCTGAGTCCTCAGAGACTGTGCTTTCTTCCCGCCGTCCTTCCAGGTGGTGACGAATGACAGCACTGGTGCTGGGCAGCCTCCCTGGGGGTTCCAGAGACCCTCAGAGAGGCTGATGAGCCACCCCCAGAACAGCTGAGAACTTACAGGGCCTGTCTGGATGGATGGAGAGGCATTGTGCCCATACCCTCTAAGGGGTCCTCACTCCAGCCCCTTGTTCCATGTAGGCTTCTACCTGCCTGTGGGCTGTCCCCAGGGTAGGAGTGCACAGCTAGGTCCTGACCTCATGCCACAGTGGAAGGGGTCATATGGGGGACCAGCGGCTGGGGACCAGGCTTCACAGAAAAGGTGTCTGGCAGACGAAGCAGCAGACAAAGATCTAAGCCACCACTGGCGACATCTCCTGGTTTATCATGTGAGGTGGTGCCGACCAGGGACAAGTCAAGGGTGCTGGGGTCATTTTCACTCTCTGAGAGGTGAGTGATCTGCTTGCCATCAAAAGGATGCTGTAAAATGAAGATCCTGGATGGGACCTCTTTCATGAAGCCCTTCTGGATTCCCGTCAGCAGGCAGCATGAGAGGAAGGAAGCCTGAGAAACTATTGCCAGAGGAGGTTACAGGGACACGACCCCTAAATGGAACCTAGGATAGGGTCCTGGAACAGAGAAGAACATTGAGGGAGAAAATGATGAAATCTGAGAACGGAATGCAGCTTAGTGGTAACATGCGAATATTGGTTCCTGGGGCAAACCCCGCTGCAGTGAGATGCCAGCAATGGGGGAAATGGGGAAAAGTGTCTGGGATTCTCTCCGCATCCCTGCTGGAAAGCTAAGGTTATCCTAAAGTCAGGCATTTCCTAAAAAATTAGACGAAACTCAACAAAAACCAGTATTAAGCCATCTGCATAAGTAAGACTGAGGAGGAAATTCTCCAATGGGCCAGCGGTTAGGACTCCCTGCTTCCACTGCAGGGGGCACAGGTTCAATCCCTGCTTGGTGAACTAAGATCCCACAAACCACGTGGCATGGTCAAAGACAAACAACAACAAAATTGCCAAAACAAACAAACAACAAAAACTAAGGAATAGACAGACCAAAAAAAAAAAATCTAAGGTGAACACCACCTGCTGCTGCTGCTAAGTCACTTCAGTTGTGTCTGACTGTGCGACCCTGTAGACTGCAGCCCACCAGGCTCTCCCGTCCCTGGGATTCTCCAGGCAAGAACACTGGAGTGGGTTGCCATTTCCTTCTCCAATGCATGAAAGTGAAACGTGAAAGTGAATTCACTCAGTCATGTCTGACTCTTAGCGACCCCAAGGACTGCAGCCCACCAGGCTCCTCTGTCCATGGGATTTTCCAGTCAAAAGTACTGGAGTGGGGTGCCATTGCCTTCTCTGGAACAACATCTGGACCCTGTTATTTCCAAGAGCAGTTAAGACAACACAGATGGAATCAAATGCAGATAACAACTTCGCCAAATGCCAATTAGCTCAGATTTGGGACTCAGGATGCTCAAATGATTGGTGACTGTACATGGAGTAATTAATTATAAAAGATTAACTAGACTATGATTCAATTTAAAGTTTGAGTTTCCAATCATGCTGCCTTTTGTCCTGGGGAATCCCAGTTGAATGTGTCTCTGAACTGTGAATTGCACTGGCAGTGACAGCCCAAGAGTCTGAATGCAATGTCCTCCTCCAGGAAGGGGTGACCAGTTGGCCCCGCTCCTCTCTGCTACCTGACAGCAGCACCAGCAGCAGCAGCTAATCCTAGGTTGCAGGAGCTGAACCAGGGTTTACATTTCAGAGGGCTTCCCTGGTGGCTTAGCTGGTAAAGAATCTGCCTACAATGCAGGAGACCTGGGTTCGATCCCTGGGTCAGGAAGATCCCCTGGAGGAGGAAATGGCACAACACTCCAGTATTCTTGCCTGGAGAATCCCATGGACAGAGGAGTCTGGCGGGCCACAGTCCATGGAGCTACAAAGGGTCGGACATGACTGAGCAACTAACACTTTCACTTTTTAAAAAAAACATTTTAGAGCCTTAACTCTAAAAGTGCTGGTGCAGATGATGTGAGTGATGCTGAGGGGGAGGGATCTGCACTTTCCCAGGGCCGTTTCTCCGTGGAGATGGTCCTCGCATGCTCTCTG
>NW_011494871.1:2639306-2652622 GCF_000754665.1 Bison bison bison
GCCTTGGCAACAGGGTTGTGGACTTCCAGTCCTGCTTCATCTGACTGGCAGCTCAGTGGGAAACCCAGCTCAGCACAATGAAAGCCCTGGTCCTCCAGGCTGAGGCAGGAACACCCGCAGCTCTGTTCCCAGGCCTCCCACAGAAGGGGGCGGGGCGAGGCCGGGGTGCTGTGAAAGTGCCCTCCTTCCGGTGCCCCGCAATTCAATTTCCCATCACCCTCTCCTCTTCCCTCCCCTCCTTAAGCAAGCAAGCACTGGAACGCTAGAAGTGGTATTGCGGTTTTGACAGTGGGTTTGATTTTGTCTTCCTAAGAAAGGATTCGTAATGCAGACAAAGGCTCCTTTTATCCCATTCTGGCTCGTGGCACACAAGAGGACTGATGGCAGGAAAGAGGTTACATCCCCAGTCCCCAGTGAGGGGCTGGGATTTTAGTCCCCAGTGAGGGGCTGAGATTTTATTCCCAGTGGGCCAGTGGGGGCCGTTGGAAGGTGCAGTCATTCAAGAACACTGTGTGCTCAGGAGCACAAGAGGCTTGCTTGGAATGAGGGGAAAGTTCATGGGCTCTGTCTTCTCCCTCATGAATTTTCATGACACGGGAGGAAATTGGGGTCAAAAGAAAGTGACTCTTACCTTTAAGATCAGTTTCAAGCAGAGTGACTTCCCCAACCTGCCAACTGCCCTGTTGGCTGGAGTTGTGAGGTACACATCCCAGAATGAGGAAGAGGGAAAATCACATGGGTGGGAAAATTGTTGTTCAATTGCTAACTTGTGTTCAACTCTTTGCAACCCCATGGACACAAAGCATATCAGGCTTCCCTGTCCTTAACTACCTCCCAGAGTTTGCTCAAACTCATGTCCATTGAGTCTATGATGCTATCTAACCATCTTATCCTCTGCCACCCCTTTCTCCTTTTGCTTTCAATCTCTCCCAGCTTCGAGGTCTTTTCAATGAGTCTGCTCTTTGCATCAGGTGGCCAAAGTATTGGAGCTTCAGCATCAGTCCTTCCAATGAATATTCAGGGTTGATTTCCTTTAGGATTGACTGGTTTGATCTCCTTGCTGTCCAAGGGACTCTCAAGAGTCTTCTTTAGCACCACCATTTGAAAGCATCAGTTCTTCAGCACTCAGCCTTCTTTATGGTGCAACTCTCATATCTGTACATGACTACTGGAAAAATCATAGCTTTGATCTGTAACATTTTCTTAATGAAGAAGGCTCTGGTCCCACGTCTGAATTATGACAAACAATTTGTTTCAGACAAGATAAAAATGCAGCAGCTGGCTGGTGGAGAAGCAAGCTCTCAATTGTTAGTAATCTTGCATGCAGCCACTTTACTGATTCTTCATCAGGAAATGCTTCTTTAATTGATTATCTGGGGTTTTCATAGGTAGTCAACAATACTGTCTGTGATTTTCTGCTCCTTTTAAGTAATCATATATCTTATTTCCACTTGATCTAAGTGCATTGCCTAGAGATTCCAGGAAATGGTGAGCAATGATAGCCATATCAGACATCCTTGATTCAACCCCAGTATTGATGGAAATACTTCTAAGGTTTCAAATTGAAGTCAGCTGCTGTTTAATGAAGCTACATATTCTGTACAAATGTGCACTTTCAAATCTCTAGTGTTTTAAGGCTTTTTCTTATCTCAGTAGGGCAAGAGCCTTGAACTTCACAAGTCTCTTCAGCCTCTAATGAGATGAACTTTTCCTTTTTGAGTTATTCATTTGATTTATTAATATATTAATATTAGTGTAGTTATTCTTGTATTCTTGTAGTCAATTTTACATGATCATAATAAATGATTCCTTAAATGTGCTGTTCCATTTAATTTGCTAGTATTGTATGTAGGATTTTCACCTGTGTTTGAAGCTGAGGTTGGTCTACAGTTTCCTATTCTGGAATTTGGGGAAAATAAATCTTTAACAAAAATTTTGATAATTTTTAATTATTGATCTATTCAAGTTTCCCATTTCATCCAGTTAAATTTTTTTCCATTTATTGTATTTTATAATCTTTTCAAACTCCTCTATACTTATTTGTTCCTCCCTTCAACAACTATTGTGTTTTTAGAGTTTAGAGATCCAATTCATAAGGAGTCTGGCAGGGAGATGTCACATTTAGGTATAAAATCACTGTGCCTAGTGTTGGTTTAGGTGCTGGTGATACAGCTGTGAAAATGCCAATAGAGCTTCCATCCCAGTGGGGGAACCATAGACAAAGTAAACAAACTGACTATAGACAGGGGCATGAAGATGACAAAGGGGGGATGCATAACGGGGACAGAAGAGTGGCTGCCTGGTAGCCAGTGCTCAGAGGAGCTCGGGTTTCATGGGAGGCAGGCCTGCAAAGGCCTAGCGCCAGCACTGCCAAGGCTCCAAAGCCAGAAAAAGCATGGCAAGTTAAAGAACAAAAAGAGGGCAGGAGGGAGAGTCAGGCAGGTGATGAGAAAGGAGGCCAGAGACAGGCACAGGTGAAGTCCCTCTTGGGCATCACTGGAAGACTGGATGGCTGCTAAGGGCAATGGGAGGATGCCAGGGGAGTCTCTGCATGGCTGGACAGAAATCTCGTGCACACCTCGAGACAGGCAGTATGGCTGCTGTAGGGGTGTCGGGGCAGAGAACCAGAGTGGCCACGGGGAGACTCACTTGGGAGAGTGGGTGTCCAGGCAGGAGATGAGGGTGTGACCACATCCCTCCTCTCATTTTGTTTTAGTTCTTCTCCTACCAAGTAGTTATTCTGGAAGTTTGCCTGCTTGATCGCTTTCATCTAGGAAACAGCTCTTGGCTTTTCTGATGCACTCACTCTTCTGATGTTCTCTTGTCAATAATTCATCAGTGGTGTTCTGGGCTCTGTGAATGCTTTCTATTTATTTCTTTTGACATTCTGTTCCTTTTGCTCTTAGCTGAGTCTTAGCTCATATGTGTGTTGCTTTCTTTAAAAACAAAAGCATTTAGAGACTTCAATGTATCCCATTAGCTGATAGGTAGCAAAACCTTAGTTCAGCAGACATGCCAGTTGGGATGTTAACATGGAGGGCCCAAATTTCACTATATCAAGCTCTAACGTGGACAACTGTGGTTCTTTCTGAAAGCCCCCAGGCTTGGGAAATTTCCACCCTACTGAAACAGAGCAGGACCCTGTGGTCCTTGCCCGCACATCCTCTGCCTGTCTTTCGTTTGTGAAAAAACTTCAGCCAAAGAATAAGTTTAATCAGAGAAGTGAGGAAATGCAGAAACAAGGGAAAACAGTCCAATAAGACTAAGTGATAATAGTTTAGTCAGTGGTGGTGGTCAGTTCAGTTCAGTCACTCAGTTGTGTCCAACTCTCTGCAACCCCATGGACGGCAGCACACCAGGCTTTCCTGTCCATCACCAACTCCCAGAGCTAGCTCAAACTCATGTCCACAGTTGGCTGTGGTGGTGGTTGTGGTGGTGGTGGTGGTGGTGGTGGTGGTTTATTTGCTAAGTCATGACCGACTCTTGTGACTCCATAGACTGTAGCCTGCCAGAATTCTCTGCTCAAGGATCTTTAGTTCCCCCTCAAGGGCTATCGAAGAAGGCAATGGCAACCCACTCCAGTACTCTTGCCTGGAGAATCCCAGGGATGGGGGAGCCTGGTGGGCTACCATCTATGGGGTCGCACAGAGTCGGACACGACTGAAGTGACTTAGCAGCAGTAGCAGCAAGGGCTATAGATAATCTGAGCCATGTCCTGTGAGCTGTCTTATAGAGACTGAAATCCCCACCAGGTGGAAGAAGTTAGCTACATGATGACCACACCGTAAGTCACGACGTAAGCTGCTACAATTCTGAGAACTAGCTCCAAGGAAATAGGAAAAAAACAACCTGGAACTGAAGATTATATTTAAAACAATCAAGATGACACTGGTCAGACCACCCATGATCAATTTCAAGATGACTGTCAGAGCTGCCTGTGGAGTCTTCCCCGCCCACTTCCTGGGTTGCCAGCATCCAAAATAAAGCAAACTTTCCTTTCCACCAAACTGGCCTCTCTCTTGGCTTTTGAGCAGCGAGCAGTGGATCCCACTTTCGGTTACACTATGGAACACCAACAGTCTACCCCAAATTAAATGGAAATCCCAGATAGATGCTCACCTCTTTAGTGCCAGGAAATGCATGTTAGACTCTAAACCAGAAGCCAGGAACAGAAGAGCCAGGGCTGCACACACCTGCTGGGACAAGGCAGCAAGGCCACCCCCACACATGAGGCCACAGAGCCGAGGGGAGCCATGCAGGAAAAGTTCCATGCAGGAAGGATGACCAATCACATCCAAGGCCCCAAGAAGACAGATGGGGGGCAAAGAGAACTGGCCGTTGGAGGTGGCAATGGGGAGGCTGTGGGAGGGGAAGCGCTTTGGGATGGCGTGTGTTCTCACAGAACACACAGAAGCCAGGCCATCACCTGGAGGAAGGAGGCTGCAGGGAAGGTTGGAGATTTATAGGAAGGAGGCCCAAAAAGTTCTCAAAATTTTTTTAGCAATCAACACAGCGTGTGTGTGTGTGCTTGTTTCAGAGAATGCAGGAATACAAGTGAGATAAATTGCGCCCTAGTCTAAAGCCACTACCAGGAGAGAGAATCCTGGGTTGCCAGCAAGGTCCCTGGATCCCCAGGTCTTTGGAGGCAAATTCAGTACCCCCTCCAGTCCTGAGCAAAGCAGAACCACCCCCAAGCTATGGCCTCATCTCCCACCAGGAAAAAACACTTCACATGCTTGGAAATTGAATTTCATTGATGTGAAATACCCAATATAACTTTCCCCTCCGATGTAACTGTAAAACTAGTGGAGACTACTTCACAAACTCGCTTCTGCTTTTACTGAACATGACATGACTCCTCCCTCCTACTGAGCACACGTTTTTAGTGATCTCCATCCACAGCCCCTGCTTTCCGCTGTGGGTCATGGCTCCTCTTTGAATGTACCCCCACCCTACAGGCAGGCTGGAGAGAAGTCAAGGACATAAATATTTGAGGTGGCTAAAAGCAGGTTTTCCCTGTCAAAATACTGTACTCCACCACCCAGAGTGAATCCAGACGTTAAAAGCCTTCTCTTGGAACCCGCACGCCTCCAGACGACACTTGTAACCTTGTCACTGGCTTTCTGGGGACTGCTCTCTGGTGACCGACTCTCCATTACAGGAGTAAGCTTCTCTCGCACACACAATGTCAAGTCCCCACAGCATGCTGATTTTAGACAGAATCTACAGAGTGAATGCCAGATGCTAGAATCCTATTCTCATCTACAAAATAATCAGGTATTTGACCACCTGACGCTCATTCATTTTTTTTGACCATGTTAACCGTGAGTTGTGAACCTGAGAGGTTGACTGTTGGAAATAATGTTTGGTGTGGGTCCTTCGTCATTGCCACTGAGCTACTGCACAGGCTTCCTTGTTGGGACCTGCCATCCCAACCTGGGTCTCCCCTCCCTTCCCCCTGAAAGAGGCGTGATGGGCAGCTGGTGTAGAAAGTGGCTTTGGGAGGTACTCATAAGAGTTGGGGGAAGGGATTTTCCTGGTGACTCAGCGGTAAGGAATCCGCCTGCCAAGGCAGGAGACGCAAGAAACCTGGTTTCAATCGCTGGGTCATGACGATCCCCTGGAGGAGGGCACGGCAACCCACTCCAGTATTCTTGCCTGCAGAATCCCATGGACAGAGGAATGTGGCGGGCTGCAGTCCATGGGGTTGCAAAGAGTCGGACACGACTGAAGCGTCTTAGCACGCACACATGCGCTAGAGTGGGGGAGCCTGGAAGGAGGCGGGCAGAGCAAAGCCAGCACAAGGGTGAGTTCCTGGGGCCCCCTGGGCCTCTCCTACTCCTCAGGCCCAGGCAGGTCGCCTCTCTGGACTGTCCACCCATGAGGGGGCCAGGAGAGGCACTGACCCACTGGCTCCCATCCTTCACTGTGAGGGTGTGAAATCCTATGCCTCCCAGGTGGGAGAGGGGTGTGTGTGGAGGCACCAGGAGTGTCTGACACCTGCCCAATCACACCCTTCCTTCCCAACATCTTCCTAAAATATACACTGATTACACACCTCCTCGTGTAAAATTCCCTGATCCACAGCACCCACCACCAGAGCAGAGGATAAGGGCTGTCTGCTCCAGCCACCACTGCCCTCCCCACATCTCCCCACCGCCCCTGGCTCCGTGTCAGAGCACCTGTGTCGCTTGCACTCATCACCCTTGTCCAGCCCTTGTGTTGGTTCATCCGCCCACCTCTTCTCCACCACCTGGTGGACTCCACTCATCTGAAACTCAACTTCACCACCACTTCTGTAGAGCCTTCCTGACTGCCACACAGGCCCCCAGTTAGACCCACAAAGAACCAGCTAAGGCTCCCGCCTTCTTTCTTCCTGTAACAAATAGGAGGAATAATGTACACAACTCTAATTCCACCTGTCAACTGTCTTGATTACATGCCCGTCTCTCTCCTACCATCTACCCTTGAGTGCATAAACTCCTATGTCTTATTTTTGTTTTTTTAGTGCCTTGAATAGTGTTAGACTTGTAGGTCATGCACAAAGTATTTCTTGAATGACAGCATGGATTTGTCATGTAAGGAATCAGCCATTTGGCTAAGTATTTGATGCAAATATCACTCAAGTGCAAGCAGGGAGGAATCAGAAACCTGCCCAAATAAAATACACCTGGAAGGCACACCATCAGGAGGTGACCCGGCAGATATAAAGAGCTGAAAATTCATCCCTCTACTGTTTGTCTTCACTGAAGACTGCAGCTTTCCGCTTTTCTTATTCTACCCTTTAAAATATAGTCCTGTGAGAGCAACTGATATAAACTGTATTAGTTCAACATCCCCAAGAACTTGCAAATTCTTTGGAAGAGGCACTGGGGGGTAGGGTAAGTAGACATGATTACCATGCAGAATAGAAAACTGGATTAAAGCACTCCAGGTGACAACCAAGGAAAACAGCACCAAACACAGGGTCTTCATACAGAGGACAGTGCTTTGCAGCAGCTGCAAAGGAGGGGCATTAAACATTTATTAATGTTGCCAATTTTCAGAAGCCATTTGGCGAAGAGCCACCTGGCCTGCCTCCTGGAGCAGTGGCCCTGGCCCTGAGGCTGCCAGGTGGCTGCCAGGAGGCTGCCCTTGGAGCACACTTCCAAGGCCAAGTGGAAGCTGCCACACGGCATAAGGGCTTGGAGCTGAGCTGAAACATCCCTGCTAAGATCCTATATTCTCATTAGCTGGTATTAATACTCAAATTTTAAAATCCTAACTCACTGCCAAGCTCTGTAAGATACTAAAATATTTAGATTAAATACTCTGCTAGAATTATGAAGAAGGGAAGAGAAAGCATATTAAGAAACAGTCATCCTAGCAAATGGGGAAAATGACAGCCTAGTTGAAAATTAGAAGTATCGTTCTTGGTATGCATCAATATTTTAACATGATTCTGTTTAATTCCTTTTAATGCCATCTGAAACTAGAAAGAAATGACCCTAAAAAGGCTGGGGCTATATCTCTATATCCACCCACCCAATCAATAAAGCTCTCCTGTCCAACTGCTGGGAGCCTGGCCATGTGCCCTGAGCTGCGGATAAAAAGAGGAAGACGCCCAGTCATTTGAGAGGCTCGCGGTCCAGGACCAAGGGCCCTAGGAGCTGCTCTTCCTGTTCTGTTCCGTCCCCACAGGCTGTGTGTGCTTGGGTTTTAAAAGCAATGATCTTTAATATACTTCCATCCTTCTAATGGGGAAGTTATATACACAAGAATTTTGTTTCCTTCCTAGTCATAAGTGCAATCTGCCTCCGTGGTCTCTACTTATGCACCTCCCTTCAATCGTAAAACCACTGAAGTTTGATTTCTGCCTGTACTTTAAGGAGGCTTACGTTAGTTACGTTAAGTGGTTTTTTTTTTTTTTTTCAGGGAATGGGACACAAGGGGGATGGAAGGGCCGCGCAGAACAAGACCGAGGTGTACGTGAGCAGCTGGTGACGAGCAGTGTGCCTGACTCACCTCCCACAGACCTCACGCGAACAGGAGTGGAAGGAAGGCAGGCCAGACTCCCTCAAGTTCTCTCTCCATCTACCCACTGCTCAGAAGCCCTCCCTCTCTCCGGCTCCCACGAGCCTAAGACCCTGCACAAACCCCCTGCCTCATCTGCTATGGCTCTGCCCCAGCCCTCCTTTCCCCTCAGATGCCAAGACTGCGCGTCAGTTTCTGCCCGATGTCTGATAATTTCTAAAGACAGCATCATTGCACAAACTGAAGGCTCCAGGATTTACACCTATCTGCAGGAACTGTCTTGTGTACAAGCTTGCAGTTGGGTAATTATTTAACAACAGAGGGCAGGAAAACGATCAATTTAATCTGTGAACCTTTGGGAAAGTAAACAGAGGAACAGATCTTGGGCCAAGACCCCACTGGTTATGGTTTTGCTGCCCCAGACAGCAGGCACGTGTGACTATCAAGCATGCATGATGTGGCAAGCCCAGTGCAATGATATCTTCACCACACCTAAGATGTGTGTATATATATATATATACACATACACAAATACACACATTTTGAACTGTTTGGGTAAAAATAAAATACAAAATTTGGGTAAAAATTAAATAATAAATCACTGTTTTGTGATCATACAATGAAATAACTGATTCAGGCAAATATCAATGGGTAAATTGTTAGAGAACAGGATATCCATACCCTGCAGAGAATCTGCTAAATCCAGAGGGGGAAAATGCACCTTTATGTTGGAGAGATCAACCAAGTGACCAAATTCAGCATCAGCACGGCTGACAGTCTGATGCTATACCCTCCAGAGGGATTCAATATGCAGTGCACAGCATCCTTCCTAAATTGCTTAATCTGAATCTCACCTTGTGCCTACTTTACAGGAGGTACAGCCAACGGAGGAGCAAGCTGAACTACACCCAGGGGAAGAGTTGGACAAGTGCAGAGGGCAGAGTGGTACTTCACACCTGCTCTGGTTCAAAGCATCAATGCCAAGGGGCAAAGGTCAGGTAATGTCTGAGGCTGAGACAAAAGGGCTCCAGTGAAATGCACCACCTGAACCGTTACTGGACATGAGTACAAGCATCCTAAGTAAAAGGCCATCTAGGGATGACGAGGAAGTGGTCTTCAGATGGAGCCAGAATCGCTCCCTTCTTCCGTGTGTCAGTGGTTTCACCATTCCGGAAGGACCAGGTCATCTACAGTAACAAACAGCCCAAACTCTCAGTGGCTCAGAACAAAGGGCTCTCACTCTCACCCATGCAGCCACACACATGGAAGTTTCAGATGTTCCCCAATCTACTGCTCTTTGTACAAGAGCGATTCAGTTTTTCTTTCAGTAATGAGACACTGCTTGAGGATCAGGGTAGGTGATTTAGGGCAGTGCTCCTCAGAGTGGGATTCTCCTACCATTTCGCATCAGAATCTCCAAAACATTTTAAAATACAAATGCTTTATTGATATATAAATGTTTTTAACTCCACAGTCCCAACCCACACTTGCTGAATCAGGAGCTCAAAGCCAAGACTTTAAGAGTCAACAAACTAGATTCTGAAAGTGGCTTTTAGTTACACACTCCACTATAAAATTCCCATTTTATGGAAGTTGTAGTGCAGAAGGATATTCTACTTGCTCAGTGATGAGTAGCATTAACATTATAAAAATGGCAGAAATTCATGGTTTGTTTTTTTGTAAGATGTTCAGCGAAAAGTATATACCTTTTTTGAGATAACCAGTCATTCTAAATTACAGGCTTTTTTCTAGTATAGGTTCTTAAAGCTTATAGTTATCTTTTGGCTTTGTTTTTAATTTTTATTGGAGTACAGTTGATTTACAATGTTGTGTTAGTTTCTGCTGTACAGCAAAGTGATTCAGTTACACATATACATATATCCACTCATTTTTAGATTTTTTTCCCCATACATGCACATGTGTGCTAAATTGCTTCAGTCACGTCCAACTCTTTGTGGCCCTGTGGACTCTAGTCCGCAAGACTCCTCTGTCCATGGGTTCTCCAGACAAGAATACTGGAGTGGGTTACCTTGCCATCCTCCAAGGGATCTTCCTGACCCAGGGATCAAACATTATCTCTCATGTCTCCTACCTTGGCAGGTGGGTTCTTTACCACTAGCGCCACCTGGGAAGCCCCTTCCCTATAGGTAAAGGGACATGTTTTTAAAAATAGATTCTACATTTTACTTAGAATGTACATATTGAAGATATGCTGATGCCAACTGGATTACTACACAGAAGAGCCAACAATATAGCTCAAACCTGGGGAATGAAAATGGACCAATGTCATTAACAGTCTGCAACTGCTCTGCAGAGCGCTGCAGGTGACAGCAGGCATTTCATCTGACTTGGGATGCCAGCTGGAAAACACCCAGTATTCCAAAGCACAAGGGGGAGAAAAGCAAACACCACTGGCCACTACAGGAAGGCCAGTGTCCTGATCACTGACACCATGTACTGGGCAGGGTGTGAAGCGGCAGGAAGCCTCAAGTGTTGCTGGTGGGAATGCAGATTCCCACATGCAGAATGCAGAAATCCTTGCCGGTGGGAATGCAGATGCAGTACAGCCTCTCTGGAAGACTGACCTGCGGGTTCTTACAACACTGGGCGCACTCCTCCCTTATAAGCCAGCGGCCACGCTCCTCAATTCTCACCTGCACAGAAGCCTGAATACAGATGCAGATGTTCACAGCAGCTTTATTCCTAACTGCCGAAATTTGGAAAGCAACCCAAATGTTCTACAGTAGGTGAATGGATAAATAACCTGTGGCCCATCCAGATGATGGAATATTACTCAGTGCTAAAAAGAAATGAGCTACCAAGCCATGGGGAAAAAAAATACAAAACCTTATATGCACATGACTAAGTGAGCAACTCTGTAACCAACCTGGAAGGTTACGCACTGTATGACTCCTGCTGTATGACATTCTGGAAACGGCGACACTATGGAGACAGTAAAAAGATGGGTGGTTGCTGAGTGTTGGGGGAGGCGGGGATGAATGGGCGGAGCACAGAGGATTTTTAGGGCAGTGAGACTGCTCTGCGTGACACTATAAAGGTCAATACACACATTTGTCCAAATCCGTAAGATATGACACTGAGATGAACCCTAAGGTAAACTGTAGACTTGGGGTCATTATGATGTGTGTCTCATCAGTTCTAACAGATGTGCCATCTGGCGGGGATGCTGACGATGCAGGAAGCTGTGCACATGTGGGGCACAGGGAATACAGAAGAACTCTGGACTTCCCCTCCAGTTCTGCTGTGAACCTAAAACTGCCCAAAAAAGTAATGGTCTTTAAAAAAAAAATTTGAGGTTAACTATCCCCTGCCCTGTTACCCCGCCAAACAAACTGGAAAAATAAAAAAGGCCTTCCACCCATCTTTATTTAGTGAAGATTCCCCAAGCTACTTCTAGCCTAACCAACCTGCTCAAAACACCATCATATAAAGTCACACTCTTCTGTCAGGCACTTTCTTCTTCCTGATTACATGCAGACTGGCCTCTAGGGAAGACCCTGCCCCTCGAAGGGACACACCCACTGGACACCACCTTCCATCGACGTTGAGAAGGGCGCAGTAAAATACTGATGTGACATCAGAAGTGACAGGATCGAAAGGAAAATGCAGTGATATTATCAACTGTATCTGCTGAACCTTCAGCCCTCTATGCTTATTTTAAGTATTTTGGAAATGATTTCTATATATGTTATTATTCATCAACATTCACTTTTGAAAAGTGAAATGCTCAAACCTTGCACTGTGATGAATGTGTTATATGCAGGTCACTTTGCCTAAGTGAGGGAAAAAACCCACCACAACTTGATCCCATTTGTTTAAAAAAAAAAATTCAATGTAAAACATGAGCATTTAATTACTTTTAAATAATATATGTAATAATGTACATGCTATACACTCCCAAACACACTGAACACAAATCCAATCTTATAAGACACATACACAATCTACTTTTCACCAACACACACCCTGTAGGTCACTTAGGATGTTAATGGATTTCTCAGTCCACACATGAGCACATGAACACACATGTATATGCCTCAAGTGGAAGATGAAAACAATAAACCAAAGAGCTGAAGATAGAAAGCGTGCTGTGGAAGATCCTAAAACCACAGTCAGCAACTGGAACCAGGTAACAAGGCACAACAGCTTCCCTTCTGTGGTCACAGAGATTAAGTTTCTCATCCCAGGGCTCAAATATGGAAACAGCCTTGGCTAAACCACAAACTATACGTTACAGTGTGTTTCTATTACTGTTTAAAAACAAGTATTTTTCTTATTACATAATGCATTACAGAAAAGCACTGAAAAGATAGGATTAGATAAGCTCATACAATAAAGCCTGTTTTACCATTTGAAAAAGATATTTATGTTTAAAATCAATAGAGCAGATGTAGGTATAATAAAAAAACAGCAGAAGGGATCCTATGCAGATTTCCTAGTACCCCTGAATCACAGCTTGTGTCACCCACGTCAAATTTTCCATTTTAAAGCCAGCTGGGTGATACTGTCAATTGAAAGTAATTTTCTTTTATTTTTTCTTTTTCTTGTACTTTAATGATATGTACTAGTACAGAGAATAAACAGTTAACATAACATGGCAAAATGACACTCTTCCTAGCATTGAGTTTTTTTGTTAAACATTACCTTTGTGTTAATTTTCCTTTTTTCTCTTCTATGAAAACAAAGAAGAAAAAAATGTGTCATAGAGAAAAACTCATACAACCAAGCAAAATTTGAACTATCTGTACTCCCTTTTTTATACCCAAAGATTCTTGAGTAAATTGAAAACTTATTCTAGGAAGAACAATTCGTTGAGAGATAAAACAGTTTGCAAATATACATATATGTCCTATTCATTGTTTCTAATAACAATTTAGAGCTTCAGCTTTGTAAACTCACACAGTTATCCAAGGAATAAGGCCAACCACAAAATAAGAATCAATAGGATGCAGTAATCCGTTCAGAAAAGACGGTCAAATGTAAGCACAAGAAACCAACAATCGAAGCTGTTAATAATAGGTCATGAAATGTAGCGCTAAACAAATAGTAACCAGAATTAAACTGCCAGTTTGGTTGTTTTGACTCCGGAAGTGGGACCAGTCACACCTGAGGTTGGCAGTGTCCCTCGACCTTGTCTCCGTAGGGCCTGCAGCTCTTGCGGGTATGAGAGCAACCCTTCACAAACACAACCAGGCTGATCAAGCAAAACAGAACCAACCACTGCTCTCGGCTATAAAACCTAAGAGTGATGTAATGATTAATGAGTAAACTGAGGTTTTAAG
>NW_011494871.1:2652722-2671835 GCF_000754665.1 Bison bison bison
AAAATCGCTGAGGAAGGAACTCCTTTTGAGCGGCAACAATGATTTCTGGAGAAAAATAAATCTGGGTCCATGGGAACTAAAAATACCAAACCTCTGACCTAATGCTTTTGTGAAAGTATAAAAGAGAATCATAAGCTTGAAATAAACAGGCAGTCCAAGAAAACTGAGAGGCTGCTTCAGTTTGTCGCCGACACCGCTCACCCCTTCAGGTTGAATCCCTGGCTGCTGGAGCTGGACTCCGGCACCAGACCATGTATAAAAAGAGAATTCTGACATATGTAGCACCAGCCAAGGAAACCAACTTCAGCATCTGAAGTAACTGGCCCCGGACACCCGCCATATGATTAATGAGTAAACTGAGGTTTTAAGGCTTTCTTAGAAATATTTTTCATGGCACTTCAACAATAAACACCACTAATAGGCAACATTTGCAAACATTCATAGTTACATAATTGAAAGTACATGCCATGTCAATTATTAAGTGAGGGACGGCTTTGTCAGTTGAGTCTTCTAGCAATCAAATTATACTTATGGAAAGCTATTCATGTTTGGCTGCAATAACATGTAAATCATATAGACAGGTCACTTTACTAGTATACAGTACAAACTGTGTCTGGAGTACATTGGCCAATGTATCACCTGCTTCTTACAGAAATGAAAATCATTCATTCTTTGCTAGAAATGCAATTACTGACTTCTCTCACAAGAGTAGTTGTCACCCTGACTTCAACGATTAACCTATTAAACTCTAAGATCATTATTAGGCAAATTCCTCATGTCACGCACACAGACCACCCTCACAATAATCGCACCGCAGGCAGCCAAAAAGCCCTCTCCAAAAAGCCCTCTTCAAGCCTAGCAGGTCATCCTGGCCACGCCATACTCCAGGCTGACCACCGCAGGCTCGGCTTTGGAAAACTCATCTGCGTACTCGCTGTAGCGGTTATCTGCAAGGCTGCTGCCCTCTATAGTTCGAAGAACATTGTTCACAGGCAGCAGAGCCTGCTCCTTGAGACTCAGGGTGGCTTTGAGGGCAGGTGATTCAGGACGGACTGAATTTAACAATTCCTTGCTGAGAATTCCATCTGTTTGCTTAGTTTTACGTTGCTTAATTTGCTAGAACAAAGTCAAATTTGAAAGAAATTATCAGCTGCACACCCCACATGTTCAATACATACTAGATAAAAGCTAGAAAAAGATCCTGCTTTTGCAAATGCTCTGTTTATGTACAATGCAAAATTAAATCTCAAAAAACTAAAATCTAGGGAGGGGAGACAGGACTGAGAATCCGAACTGTTCACAGTTTTTGCAATGCAAAGTATATTTGAGAGAAGAGGGTCACTAGACCTTCATATTTGAAAAGCACATACACTTCCTAGAAAGGATAAAAAGTAAGCATTTTATAATGTAAGAAATATGTATGAGACGGTCACCCTGAAATCCCAGCTGTACAATGTGACACACACACACTCGTTTAGCTGAAGACCTGCTGGCCTGATGAGCTTTGTTTGTGGTGAGCCTGCGCTGGTCTGTTACGCGAGCACAACAGGTGCTAGCACACAACAGTTTTTTATTTAACAGATTTTAAAAGAATTCGTTGGCAGAGTTCACACTCCCCAGATCCTCGGACTCATCTCCAGATAACCTTCCTGTGCCACCTAAAACTGGGGCCTCTCCGACAGGTCACTCGCGCGGTCATGGCCTCCTTACCTGAGAGCCGACCAGCAACAGCCCTGCCTGAAAGGCAGACGGGACAGTCTCACTGAGATATAGCAACTGGTTAGGCTTTTTTAAAACATGTACTTACTGATCCTTTTTGGCTACATATAATGGTAAAGAAATGTTTTAGGGTGGGGAAGGATTTCTTAAAAAAGATATTAAAGGCATAAAACAGACTGATGAATTTGACTATATTAAAATTTACAGTATCTATATAAAACACACCATCAAGAAAATGGAAAAAACAAAGACTGGACAAAGCCATTAGTGATATATTTAACTAAATAAGAATTAGTATCTAGTATATAAAGAATTCTTAGAAACTGGTAAGAAAAAGGCAAATACGCCAACAGAACAATGAGTACAGGTTTGAACAGGCCATTCGCATGCAGAAAGGGAAAAACCAAATGGCCAACAAAAACATGAAAAGTCATCCAACTTCACCTGTTGTGATAGAAATCCAAAACTGCAAATAACCGAAATGTCTAGTGTAGCTGAAATGACAGACTGTGCCATAGTCATACAAGAGAATATCAGGTAGTCATTACTGAGAAAACAGATGAACTAGAGCTACATGTACCAACATGGACAAATTTAAGAACAATGCAGAGCCAGGTGAAGCATGACTGTGACAGCCTTTGTGTAGTTTAAAATATGCGGTTCCTGAAGTGGAGTGAAGGGACTGGGCATTCGTGTAGTCTGCTGCCCTTTATAGAAAACTGTTTTCTTCTGTGTTTTGTCAATACATAATAAAAATAATATATTAAGCCAAACAAAAGTTTGTGCATATATAGAGAAAGTATAAAGACATGGGCAGGAGGGACCAACACCAGGCTCAGTGCAGTGAGAGCGGGGCGGGGGAGGACACAGCAGGGGCTCGCAGGCTCTGCAAACACATCAGTAATGCTCCCTTTCTTCACAGAGAAACAGGAAAGACCTGAATCAAATACGACAAATGCTAAAATCTCACAAAGCTAGGTGGTGAATACCCTAATATTCATTATATCTCTTTTTTCTACATACTTCAAATATTTCAATATATTTTAAAATTCAGAAAATGCGATTTGAACTAACCTTCTTTTCAAGGCAGAGAAGATCTGATTTTGAAGCAACCATAGGTACTGGCGAGATTTCTATATATATTGATTTACACTGAAGGCACAAATAAGGAAATAAACTAACTTAATATCCCAAATATATCACATAAGATGCTTCAGAATACTTACAGATTCTAAGTCCTTGATATCTTTCTCTAACTGCTTATTCTGCTCATTCATGTTCATAATTATATTAAATACAGACTGCCTAGGATGCAATGTTCGATCAAACTGGTGGTACATGTTTCTCCAAAACCTTTATGACAAAAACAGACAAAAAAATAGAAAAAAATTTTTCAACAAATTGTGTCTGAGAAAAATTGAGTATAATTAAGTATTTCAATAATGCCACCTTACTTAAAATTGAAAGACACTGTATTTGGCTCCAGAACTGCCGATTTCTGAGACTGGGAACTGTAGAGAGGATTGAGGTACTTCTTCTGGTCGTCCAGAAGAAACGGCCACAGGGAGTATGTCTTCTCCTTCAACCTGATGTGATGAGAAAAACATGAAGACCTTTCCCAGAGACGCTGATACTCTCCTGTAAAGCAGGTAATCATTTCCCACATAGACTTAGTTTCCCCTTTTTCTTTTTGTCACAGTTTAACAAATTCACAAATTCACCTCTGAATTTTTCACACTTAGGTTATACATACTTGTCTGCACACACATCACACTTCAAAACAAATTTTTAACTATTAGCCGAGAACATGAGGGGTGCTCAGAGCTTACTCAGCTGCAGAAATACAGACAGCAAAATATTCATGTTAAGACCCAGTTCTATATCATATTGTCAAGACAGTTTAAGTTCAACTACAAGTTAGACTTCAGCTAAATAGGAAAAAAAAAAAAAGCCCATTTCAATCAACTGTCTTACTTGAGTTCTTCTCTTTCCTTCTGACAATTCCCAATAAAGTTTCCAAACTGGCATGAATGGATATGTTCATGGATCTGAAGAAGAAACGCTTCATTGAACTCGAAGGCTTGTGGAAACTGTTCGGTCAAATGCCACACACACTCCAAGAACTGAGTAAACACCGGCGAGACTTCCTTTGGGTCACCATCCAAATGGCCACACCTAACCCCCGAGAAAGTACAAGCTTTTGAAAATGCCACTGGAAGAGGTCAATTGTTTGGGTACTGTTAAATTTAAATACATATCCCCCCATCCAGGAAAAAAAGTCCTAAAACATTGTTATATTGACATTAAAGAAAAACCCCAAATCTGTCATGTTTCTGTTCAAAGAATTTATGAGTTTTTCAACCAGTTTTAAAGGATCTATTACATTCTAACCACTACAATCCAGACAAAAAGGAAGGTAATTAAACTGCCATAAGAATTAATTAAAGTATGAGACTTGAAAAAAAAATGACAGAAAAAAAATTAAATCAGTTTTCATACAAAAACCCACACCACTCTCATTTCCCATCATGAAGAACCAGAACATTCTGGTCATCTAAACTAGTTCTATTAATTTTACAAAATAACTGAACGTACATTGTGACTTACCTCTCTGAAAACTTATGTCCAAAGGAGATCCAATCTTTTTCTATTAAAACCTTAATGAGAAAAAGTAAAATCCATTTTACAACCCCCTTCAATTCCTTTTTTGTTTAGAATGGATTTAATCCTGTTATCTTAAAAACGCATTATTTTTTAAACTTATGGTGGCAAATAAAACTGTTTAAATTATAGGCAAAACCCAGCAAGAACTTGAGTTACAGGTTGGCCTAACAGAAAATGAAAATCATTTATAAAAGGAAGTATAGTGGTCTTGTGACTTAAGTTTATTTTTTTTTCAGTTGCATTTAAATACTGTATTTTAAGTGGAAAGCATATTATAAAACACTATTGCATTTTGTATGAGTGATGATGATATACATACAGAAAAAGGTTAGGAAAATGCAAACCAGGAGGTTACCAGTGGTTACTGGGTGGTAGACAGGGGTGGATGGTTTAAATCTTTTGGCTTACTGTACATCATTTCCATAATATTGATACTTTAAAAAAAGAAAAAATAATGGTAAAGAAACCAAAGAAAACTTTATATTCAAATTCAAATGTTGATATCTAACCTCTTGAATGAACTCTGTATGTTTTCTCTACTACAACTCTACTAAAATAACAGGCTTCCAATTATTTTCGGTCTAATCTCAACAATATTATCTTTGTAGTTTTTAACACACTTTCTAATTTCATTATATAATCACCAAGTACATCCTTTTCGATGTCGAAGTTGTCACTTTCAGCTCCTCTGACTTCGTCCTGAATCTCTCCAAGAGGCTACAGCACTCGAGGGGAAGGTGCAGACTGACGTCACAGTGCCCGGGCTCAGATTCCAGCTTCCCTACACTCACACCCGCAACTCCCAGCACCTGTTCTTCCTCCTGCAGCCCTGGACTTTACCGTGGGCTCCTTGCTGCCCTTTGACACACCCACCTCTGAAACTTAACTCAGTACCCTTCTCACTAAACTCACTCCCCTGCTGTCCAAGTGAAGAGCAGAATGGCACAATCCATCCTGCAACTGAGCCCTGAGCCTGCACACCATCCTAGAGGAGGACTCTTCTCCTGGCACCACCTCAAGTCCCAGAACAGCTCTTACTCTGCTGTCTGGACCTCCCCGGACGTGGACCTGGCACCGCCCCCCCTCCTTCCATCTGTCTACGTGGCACTGCCTTAGCTCTGCCCTCTTTTCTCCCTAAGCCGTCCTAACAGCTTCCAGCAAGTCTAGCCTCCATCCCCACCCCTCTGCATTCAAGACATCAAACCATTTTTTAAAAAACAGTTCTGAACACGTTACTCTTCCTGCATTTAACAGCTCTCACCACCCAGGGAGGGTGAAGTCCAGATGCCACACTTTTCTTCCTCAGGCCTGCAACCCACTCCGCTCTCCTGCACCCGGCCCACCCCTCGCACAGCCTGCAGGCCCCTGCAGGAGCCACGCTTTAGTTCTCACTGGTCCTTGGTCTGGGAGGTTCTCACACAGTTGCTGGTCACTGCTTGAGTTCATCTGGACATCAAGACAACGAAAGCGAAACACGGCCAAGGAAACATCTTGTCTCACACACTGGAGGCAGGTGGAACTGCACTTTATCAGCAGCACTTCCAGTTGGCCGGTCCCCAATTCAATATGTTGGCGCCACAAATACAATGATTCTGAAAGGGGTCTGAGGGTGTCCAACCTTCCCCTGCTAAGCTGGCACTGTGTGGAGTGTTTCTAAACCAAGGAAAACTGTTCACCAGCTCCTCATTTATATACCTGCCCTGAGTTAAGATGCAAAGTTTGAAACACGAGTTAATCTGATCATATGTTAAAAAGGCAAACAAAACTCAGGAGCCAGGACTTTAGGGCCACAAAACAAAATCTGTCCAACTAGAAACTGTCTCTTCAGATTTAAAACAAGCTTCCAAATGTGTACCTGGGCTTCCCTAGTGGCTTAGAAGGTAAAGAATCTGCCTGCAATGCAGGAGACATGAGTTCGATCCCTGGGTCGGGAAGATCCCCTGGAGAATGGAATGGCAACTCACTCCAGTATTCTTGCCTGGAGAATCCCGTGGACAGAGAAGCCTGGTGGGCTACAGTTCATGAGGTTGCAAACAGTCAGACAAGACTGAGCAACTAACACTTAACACTTAATGTATACCTACCACTGAGAAATGAAGGTGTGTTAAATACAAAGTTTCCTCTGGAATATAATTTATAGGGACTCTTATCTATGTCTTGTCTTACTACGTTAGTTACATTGTTAGATTAAAAACCAGGGAGAAATGCTGAATAGTTCTATTGCAATACTTTGCAGGGGAAAAAAAAGTTTAAAACTTTTTGTCAAAGAGATGGCACAAGTGGAAATTCGTCTAACCCAGGGTTTCTCAGCCTCAGCACCGCAGACATTGGGCCAGGTACCCCTCTGTTGAAGGGTTGTCCTGTGTGTTACAGGACATTACCAGCTGGCCCTCCACCAGCTGGAGCCCAGGTATACCCTGCTCTTTAGACGTAAAGATCAAAATGACTCCTGCTTGTCTCCGCTGGCCTGGCCAAGCAAGCCCTTACCATGAACCCTCTGATCGTCCTGTAGTAGGGATCCAGCAGGAGAGAGCCCAGGGAGCAGACCTGTGAGGTCCTGTCCCAGCCGTCAGAGCAGTGCACCAGCACGCTCGCACTCTCAGCCGCGATTGCCTGAAAAGACAGACCACACACTTCCATTCTACCAGGACACATTTTAGGTAAGTCAGTAAGTTCTACTTACTCAAAAACCAGATTAGCAGGTATGCATTATGAAGAAGAGCTAGGGCTGCAGTGACAATGCTGTCAGAGCATATTCTCCAAAATACAAGACAAAACACAAAAAAAACACAGACAGAATGTCATTTCAAAGTGCTGGGGAATTTCTTTTGAAGCTCCTACATTAACTGCTACATGATATTTTTAAAGCTCCAATTAAAGTAAATCTCACTACAGAGATAGAATGTAGTAACAGCGATCTGACTGTGATGGATATGAGCACCCCACAGAATGAACCCGTTCCTTCCCAACCACGGAAAGCCCATGATCGAATGTGAGTGATGAAGCGTTACTTTGGCTAAGAAGATTGCAGCATCCATCACAGCTTTGATGTGACGAAGCCATCCTGAGCTTTCCAGACCAGAGTAGAAATCGTTGACGGAAAGCCCTTTGGTACCGTTGACTGCAAGGGGAGAGACAGTCCAGTTAGGAAGGAGCCTGAGTCCCCACTTCTATTCAAGAGCCCCCCCAGGGAGCCAGCTGAAGAAGACAAAACAAACAGGCTAGACTCTTTACACATGGAGACATGCTATTAAAAGCTCATTAATGGATTTTTGGGTACATTTTTCTGTCATTCCTTGTGCTTTGAAAAGGAAAAAAGTGTTCCAATGTCCCTTTAAAAAAAATCTGCAACACAAGTGTTTAATTAAAAATAGTCTGATATTTTAGTTTTTAAAATTCCATATCAGGACTGGAAAGATAGCTTAATATTTAAACAGAATACTGTTATATATTAAATCCTCATGGTACTGACTGATGAAAATATCTAAACAATAGCAATTTTTTGTAAAACCATTAGAATTATACTGCCCAATAAATATAGTACTGCCCACTACTGAAATATCACTATTAAACACCTGAAATGTGAGTATTCCAAACTAAGATGTGTTGCAAGTATAAAAGACACCCTAGCCAATTTCTAGGTCTTAAAGAGTTTGAAAAAACCAAAACATACTATTACTAATTTTTTATAGTGATTACATGTTAGCATAATGTTTTAATATATTGTTATTAAAATTTATTTCAATTGTTCTTTTTACACGTCTGAATGTAACTACCAGAAAACTTTTAAGCATGTAACTTTAAATTTTATACTGTGACAAGCATTATGTTTCTGTTGAATAAAGCTGCCTAGAAGGCATGCAATAATCGTACCTTCCAATAATTTCTGAAGGCTGGACCGCATGACATGGATATTTTCAATTCCAACAAACTGAAATCTAATATTAGAATAGTTGTCTTCGTTTTCATAACCTTTTCCAGCTGCTCTGTTGGCCATTGCATTCAGCTAAAATTTTAAATTTTAGAATTTAGAGACAAATTGCCTTTCTCTTTTAACTTAATTTACCAAATATCATGAAAACACTAAATAAACCACCTTTTAGCCAGCAGAGTTTAAAAGGAAGTCATCAAACTGAATGTGCTACCATTTTTTAATAATCGAAAAGTATCATCTATATTATTCAAAATACAGAGGATCCTATAAAGTAACAACACGCTTGCTACATAAGGATCAGATAAGAAATTCCCTACGCATAATTCATGAAACTGATTCACATGTGTATTTAGTCAGTCTTCCATATGTTTGTAATATTTCAAAATTTATAAAAGAATTATATCCCATCTAAACCCTACACGATTCAGTGTTGAGCAGAGCTGTTACAGAATGAACTTTCAGACTCACTTCAAAACAAGCCTGGAGCACCTGATCACTCAGAAAGCCACAGGGACCCTGAAGCACAGCTGAAACATAGGTCAGGTCACTTGGGATCAGATTACACAGTACACCCCACAGTATGCAATGAGACAGCCTGATACAGCTCCAAGAACTGGGCCCCAAACAACCTGATTTCTAGGGAGAAAAGACCGCCTATGGGCCATGGTCTTAGGTTATTAGATCAAATGCTCTCAGAAGTTAATATCTGGCATGTTTAATTCTTTCAGACTAGGATTTCCTGTGGTATGTTATGACATTTGTCAACAGTCTTAAGGAGCTGGATGAAACAGAACTGGAAGAGAAAGCTGCTTTTCTTGCAGTGGACAGGGGCTCAGGTTGGTGAGAAGTACAGTTACACTGTCTACTGACTCACTGGTCACTTGGGATCTATGATAACTAAGGCAAGACTTAGATATTTAAAAAATGCTTCCACATTATTGCTACTCGGGTTTAACTAGGAAAACACAACAATCAAATAAAGATATACATTTTTTGTGTAGTCATCAATTATATAAGAGATATTAGGGCCTGAGAAACCAATCACCCTCAGACCTCATGTTCAGAAAGTCTTAAATTACAGTCATCCTTTATATCTAATATTACCTAAAAATAGTGCTATGCAATTAACCCACTCAAATTATACTGGGAAGTAAATCAAAATTTTTCTTACAAGGGATAACACTAACACTCTTGACTTCTAAGAAAGTCTCTTTTTGTTAAACAAGGATTATCAAACTATCAATCTCTAACTTTTAATAATTTACACAAATTACTCTTTTCTTCTTTTTCTCCATTATCTTTTGTAAAACTGCATAATGATGAGAATTACTTCTAAAACAGCTACGATTCCTTTCAACAAAGCTGCCTAAAATTGTGTTTTGTATCGCTCACTCGCTTTTTCTCATCGCTTTCTCTTATTTTCTCATCATTCCAGATTTTTGAAGAAATCCTCACTATAATTCTGCCAATGTCCTTTTGTGTAGCCCACCAGCTCTGCATACGATGCTACAATAAAAATTAAAAGTAATGTTAGCTATTACTGTTGAGGATTTGAATTATTTTAGTTTCAGGATCCTACATGAATTGGTTGTTTTACTGCATTGACAAAAGGAAAAAGGGATTCGGACATTTGTCCCAAAGATAAAAATTTATCCTGACATGATAGATACCTAACAGAACAATTGTTTATTGTTCACTAGTTCAACATTCAACGTTCAACTAGTTCACTAGTTCAGTTCTCCAGTTCAATGTTTCTTAAGTTAGCTCACTATTTTCCTTATTTTCTTGAATATTCCATATTAAGGAATGTCATTTTAACAAAGTGTTTTGCCAATTAAAAATTCAATGAAAAAAAAAGTAGTGAGAATTTCTAATTTTCACAATATACTTCACAATAACATAATGCTGATATACCACCTAGAGCTCCCAATATAAAATTCAGCTTTCCTAAACTTGTACATGTATCAGAAGACATAAAAAATCACAACCTGGGTTACCAGGAACTGGGTCTCCTAAGTTGGTATCCTGTAAAAGATTGATTTCCTTAGCATCAGTTCATTTAAAACTAGGATTCAGCATGTTTAACATGGACACAGCGCCCGGCTCCCACTAACTCAATCAGCAGAGACAGTGAACTGCCAGGCTGTACTGGACACATACTCTGGGTCTGGTGTCCATGACGTACATGTAGCGGTTGGCTGGGTTGGCCTTGCTGATGGCCTGAAGTAAATGTTCATCTTCGAGGCACCGGGCACTGAACCCAGACAGTGGCTGACTACAGCGACAAATGGCAGCCTAGTTACAGAAAGAGAGAAAGCAGGTTATCCAGAGAAGTCTAAAACACATCCTAAAAACATGCTTAAAAGAAAGAACCCACAGTTAAAATCAAATGTGCAATCTGTTTAAAAGCTGACAGGACGATTAGATTTCCTGGTGACTCAGATGGTAAAGAATCTGCCTGCAATGCAGGGACCTAGGTTCGATCCGTGGGTTGGGAAGATCCCTTTGAGACAGAAACAGCAACCTACTTCAGTGTTCTTGCCTGGAGAAGTCCACAGACAGAGGAGCCTGGGTTGCAAAGAGTCGGACATGACTGAGCGATTATTACTTTCACTTTCAACTTGGAAATCCTATTTGTATTAAATACTTTCCAATATTTTGACATTTACCTAAGTTTTCTCAATATTCTCTTCTACTAAGAAACCTGAATACCTCCTTACTCAAGAGTTTGATGGAAAAAAAAACAAAAACAAACTCTCTGGTCCTAAGAAGTAACAACTGTTTGATTCCCTACCGGGTAACCTAACCAGATACTTGCATTCTGTGCTCTGGGTTACAAGATTCTTTGAAGTTCAAGTAACTGATTTAGTCAATAAATGTAGAACAGAATTTTTAAAAATAGCAACATTTGAACTTTTACTTTCCAAAGTCATTCTGATATCTAATTAGAAATCACTGATGTTTATATATAAAGAGACTTACAAGAAAAATAAGTTTCAATTCAAATTTGGTTAAAATACAGTCAATCTAGGAGGGCAAAAATATCTATAATAAGCCATGTGTGTTGGATTATTTACTGTTGTTTAAAGTCTTAAAAAAGATTTCTAAGATTTAGACCCATATACTTTTTCTCCAATCTCATTCTTATTAACTCCAACTTGACCCTACCCAAACATTACAATTATAGTATCATGAAGGGAAAAAGTACACGTAAATTCACATTCACACAGTTTAAACTCACACACAAAATAAAATCATGGAAATATAAGAAAATAGTAGAAGAAAACAAGGATTGCCTGAGGATACAGACCTATTTTCTGTATTTGTTAACCTGGGCATTGAATATATATTTTCAGCCCTGTTTTCCCATTTAAAAAATGTACACAAACATGGGTGTGTCAAACAAAGGCTATAATGAGAGTGATAAAACCCCTATGACTTTTCTGTGAAAAGCTGATGAGGAACTTCTGTTTAAAGTTTTACTTTCTACCTCTTGCTCCCTTCTAAAACCCGACTAAACTTCTAAGGGGAGAGGAGGAAGACGACAAGTATGAAAGTTTCCGTACTGCAGGATAATTTTGTTTCAAAATTTCAGAAATGTAATCAAGGAAAGGTCAGCACTTCTCTATCAGCAACACTGATGGTGACCTCTCAGCGTAGAGATGGGTATTCTTTTGGACACCTAGACCTGCAGAGGACTCGTACCCCACTAATAAGGTCAGAACAGCTCCTTACCTCCTTACTCTGGTGGTAGTAGGAGAGAACAGGAAACCTCCCCTTGCTCCGGAACTTGGAACTACCAACAATTATTGGTTTGCTTGCTATTCGGGGCACATATAGTTCTCTGGGGTAAGTTTCACAAATCTGCAAAAATCAAACAAAACACAACGATTCTACTCACAGTTCTAGAACCAGGTTAAAAATCACCTTTAAAAACCTCTAAAACTCACTAAACGCAAGAACAATAAAAGTTACTGCTGTGACGGTCTCCGACTCCAGTACCTTGTATTCTGAGTACCTCTGGAGAGGGAGATGGGTACCTTGTACTCTCGGTTGGCGTCGGACAGCTGCCAGTTGGAATTGGGTACTCCCATCCTCTTATACTCCTCGGCGAGGTCAATGAGTTCCCACCCCCGCAGTCTTTCGGCATCGTTTTGTTTGGGATTATAAGAGAATGCATAGAGATCTTCATATTTTGCTACAGTATACAAAACACATGAATGTTAAGAGGCAACTTCTAGGACTTAGGACACTACAAATGAGAGTAATTTTTCAGTTTTATCTCTCTATTTAAAAAATCTTCAAAGAGACGGCTAACATCTGAACATACAACTTAACACCTCAGTTCTTTGAAATGGATGATTATACCTAAAGGCACACATATTGATCTGAGATTCAGTTTATAAAATCAGCAAGAGCTAGTAAACAATACACACACATTAAATACTACACTGCAATATTTCCTTTTTCTAAAAGTAAAATTTTAAAGATACAAGGAGACATCCCCCAAATGAGATGTGAACTGGAAGCCCAGTGTGCACTTAGTGGAAAGCTAGAGGTGGCATACAGAACGGGAGGCTGCACACACCCCACCAGGGGACAGTGTGGACCCAAACCAGCAAAGGCTGTGTAGAGCTCTAGAGATCACCTACTCCTGAACAAGGCCAAGCCCCAAAGTCACAGGGCCATTCCTGCTGCAAGACAGGCTGCCCTGGGGACACTGGGATCAATGGCATAGGCTTCCAGGGCTGGGAGAGTGGAGTGAGCATGGACCTGCTCCCAGACCACTGCCACCCAGGTGTTCCACACAAAGGAACATTCAGGAATCGGTGTGCTTCACCTCTAGGAGACAGCATGATTCCAGCATGTCCTGGAAGGAAGCCTGCAGACCCCAGGGGCATAAGCAGTGATGTGATTCTTCCTTAGGGTATGTCACAGCCTCATTGCCACCTCTGCTAAAGCAGAGGTCATGTCCTCAGGCTCTACTCCCATGGATTAAATGTACTAACCCCACTGCTATCAGAGGAGGCTGACTGCCCTTAACTTAATTAGGAATCAATTTCCAAGTCATTTCTCTCGGTTGTGAGATACCCACTTTAAAAAAAAAAATCTGTGCTTCAGGTGATCAACAGACTTTTAAAACATCCACATAAATCTATGGTTTTTCAGGGGTTTTAAATGTTTTGCTCTTTCCTTATTATCACCCCTTCTTTGGGCTCCCCTGGTGGCCCAGTGGTAAAGAATCTGCCTGCCAATGTAGGAGACCCAGGTGCGATCCCTAGGTAGGGAATATCCTCTGGATGAGGGCATGGCAACTCGCTCCATTATTCTTGCCTGGAGAATCCCGTGGACAGAGGAACCTGGCGAACTACAGTCCATGAAGTCACAAAGAGTCAGGCCCGAATGAGAGACTGAACAACAACAATACCTTCTTTGGAAACCAGTCTTATAATTTAGAAGTTTCTAACTACTTATAGGACAAATTTTTTGGAATAGAGTGCACATGACCTTAAGAGTAACTTAAAGTGCAAAATAACAATAATGAGATACTGAAAAAGCAGCTTAGAGAATCCACGTCAATTGAGAAGTAAGCTTTGGTCCTGAAGAACAGCACCTTGCTTTGACAGCTGCAACAGAGAGTTGTAAATATCGTGGCAGTCTCTCTCTCTGGGAACGATGAAGTGCACGGTCCGGAAGTTCTTGCACTGGATCACCAGGGGGCACCCAGAAGTCGTTAGAGCGAGCTTCTCCACTGAGGCAATATGGTGGTGCAGTATCTACAGCACAAGAAAACATTCGCTCATCATCAAACTAAAGCTTTTAAACGACCAAATGCCCACGCCAGAAACATGTCTGATACGTCCCCACCCCTGCACCCGTTCCACACACAATCACAGCTTGAGAACAGGACCTTAGAAACATATTTGCACCCTGCCCCCTTCTCTCCATCTCCACTGTCGTGGCCCTAGGTGCAATGTCCCCACTGTTCCACCTGAGCTACTGCAAAGAGCCTCCGCAGGCTCTCTCCATAGCCACTCCTGACCTTCTCTAAGCCATCATCTACAAGGCAGAGGAGTGACCATTGAAAAGCAATTAAACAGTTGACACATGACATAGCAATGACGCTCCTGGGCACATACCCAGACAAAACTACAATTCGAAAAGATACACGCACTTTGTGTTCACAACAGCACTGTTCACCATAGCCTCGACATGGAAACAGCCTAAATGCCCACTGACAGGTGAGTGGATAAAGACATGCATATATGACAGGGAATATTCCTCAGCCGTAGAAAAGAACAAAATAATGCCATTTGCAGCAACACAGACAGACCTAAAGACTATCATACTAAGCCAAAAACAGAAAGGCAAATACCATATGCTATTTACATGTGAAATCTAAAATACGATAAACATCAACATATCTACAAAACAAAAAAAGGCTCACAGACATAGAAAACAAACTTGTGTTTGCCAAGGGGGCAGAGAGGTAGGGGTGGAAAGGAGTGGGAGTTTGGAATTAGCAGATGCAAACTATTACATATAGGATGGATAAACAAGGTCCCACTGTACAGCACGGGAAACTATATTCAGTATCCTGTAACAAATCACAATGGAAAAGAATATACGTATGTATGTAAACATAAAGCTGAGTCACTGTGCTGGATGACAGAAAAAAACAAAACACTGTAAATCAACAATATTCAATGTAGTAATAAATTAAAAAATAAAAGGCAATTATAAAAAAACTAGACTTGTTGCCGTCTAGTCATGCTATTCCCCATTCCCCTAGCCTCGCTTCAAGTCCCCCCGCATCCCTAAGTTCTGCTGACAACAGCCGACTTTCGGGTCCTCAGGACGCGTCAAGCTCCTTCACACAGTGCTGCGCTGCCCCGACCTACTGGGATGAGGCAGCTCTAACTCTTCACCTGGGAACTTTGAGTGCGGTTTCTGGCCTTCGCTTAGACTTCACCACTGAGAAAGAATGCCACTCACTCCAGTGACACCACTGCTTTATTTAAAAAGGAGGGCAAAAAAAAAAAAAAAAAGGAGGGCAGATATAATCACATGACTGTGAAATTTCCTCAGTTAAGACAGCCAGCCAACAGGAGCATTTTTTGCACATGTTCAGAGAAAACATGGTGCGAGTCCATCACTATAAGTACAGTGACGAGCGCAGCACAGGCCCTCCTCACCCAGGTTTCTTTCTGATGAGCATCTATGAACAGCAGATGCGTGGCTGTGAGATACAGTGTTCCTGTTAACGACTTGTTGCTGGTACTGAACCGGTCAAGTAACTTCACTTGCTCAACCTGAAAAAGAGAAAGTGTTATTTCTCATTACAAAGTCATATAAATTCTTTTTCTTTTTATCTCAGTACTTAAATGTACAGTTTCAAACTGCTTCCTCCTTCTGTTCAAAAAGATGAGATTACTTAAGGTTGAAAGTTAAATTTTACATGTATTGGGTAATATATAAGCCACCAACAACATTGGTATTACTTACAGCAACAAATACAGCCTGTAGAGAAAAACTCTGTAAGAAATTTAACATAAATACGAAAGGGAATCAGGGAGGAGGGGTGTGGTATCAATAAGCATAATCATTTTTCAATATCCAAGAGTCAATGTATTTTGTACGTTGGCAAGTCAAGAAGTAAATAACGTTATTATCCAGGGTTAGGAAAGTAAACTACCACTGCTCAGGACCATTTCTTCCTTAAATAAAAATCTAACTTTATTATACCACACACTTCTCATCCAAACATAAACATGTTTAAAACAATGGAATCCACTACTGTTGACTCCTCCTCAACTGTGTGAGGCTCGGCTGAAAAAGGACACTCTGGTCAGTCAACAGTGATAACTGGATATAAAAGCTCATCTGTCTTATTTCCTGCAGCAATTAAAGCAAAGTGCTCTAAAGAAAAGAGAACTAACGCCTATACATGGAAATAAAGGTTATTATAAAGTATCAATGCTACTTAAGCAAATTATCTGTCTTTAGTAATAACCTTTGCACATGCATTTACAAAAAAAATGGGGGCACGTAGCAAGCTAAGAAGAAAGCATCACTTTTGAAATAACTCAGTTTGAGCCTCAATGGGATCAGATTTTCAAGGGATATTCCATTCTTTAGCCAGCTCTAGGAAGTGGTCTTTCATACACAGAGCGCCAAGGAAAATCTTCTCATTCCACTTTGTAACGTTCCACTCACAACGAGCAGCACAACACCATTTGGCATAAACATATGATGTCAGCCGAAGCACTGGGGCCTGGCGGCGGGAAAGAGGATGCATAAAAAAGGACCGTCTCAGCACAGCTCCCTTTGTTTCCTGGCAAGACTCTCATTAGGGGAAAGTTAGAGCTCAAAGTAAGAGACAGCTGCTGAGCTGCTCACAAATACAGCCTGGAAATGCACTTTCAGAAATGCAAATTCAGACTTGACATCTTTATTGACACTATACAGTTAGTAAGCCAAATGTGACCAAAACAGGATAATATATCTGATCCTAAATTTTAGAACTATAAAGCCATCTAATTAGTAGTCAGGTAAAATACTTTATCTGATACATCTCTGGTTAGTAAGCAATAATTTTTAAAATGACTAAAACAGCACAAAAGACAATACTATTTCTTTATTTACTTATGTCAAGAAGAAGTTTGGGGAAGAAAAAGCTCTGAACAGACTGAAAGCAGAGAGGCAATGGAAAAGCCACTGTGTAGTTTGTGGGTGAGACAGCTTTGAGGTAAATCCTGGCTCTACCTCTCACAGGCTAACTGGGAAGGTCGCTTAAACTCTTGAAGCTGACTTCCTCCTCATCCCTAAATGGAGATAACGTCCCCAAAGGCAGGGGTAAAAGATCAGTGATGATTTTGTATAAATTAATATATTTGGGAATTGTAAATATTGTGAAATCACGTTGTAGAGTTGGCTATTCTGACATACCCTTGCTCAATAACAGGTAATTATCACTTCTCAAATACAGCCAGTCTGAACAACACAGAACAAATCACTAGCTATACAGTTACTACTGACAGTCAATTCTTGATCGCGACTAAACTACACAGGTCAAAACAGCTAAATAAACTGAAAGCAATTTATTTTTAGTTTTCCAATACTTACAGTTACTTTTGCAGCAAATTAACTGTCCAGGTGAAGGCTATGTGTAATAGAAACAAAAGGTTGGAAACAAAAAATAGAAACAAAAACCTTTTAGGAATAAGCTATAATTTAGGAGGCTATCCAGTCCACCAAGCAACTCTCAGAAGGTCTGTCCAGCTCACTGCCGTGGGCCCGACACGTAACAGTACCTAGGAAGTATCTGTTTAACTGCAGTTCATTCACAGGCACTTAAGAGAGTAGGAGTGGTCTAAAGCTAGAAAAATAACCCAAAGAAATAAAGGAGCACACTTGAAAAGTAATGTTTATAAGAAATTAGTCAGAAATCTTTTAGTTTTTTAAAAAAATTCATAAAAAGACCTTACTAAACCACCAGTATGGGTCCACTGTGAAAAGGGAAGACAAAATTAAAAAATTAAAGTCCATCAACTGGTAGTTATGAAAGTCATGGGCAAGAAGCTTAAGAGCATGAGGGCTGCTACAACCATAGAAATAGAAACAAAGATATATAGTCATCATAAATTTCAAGTGAAAAGATTTAAAATAAGCCAAGGGATCCTAAACACTTTCTAACATTCTGTCCCCTCTAACCAATCCTGAGGAGTAGGGTTTGCTCTGATTGCTTCAATTCAGTTCACTCTTTACTATTTTTTCATTGTGTGCTCCACACTTTGGCCAGCAGGATGAAAGATGCAATGAAGAGGTGCAACTGGCCACTGAAGGAAGTCATGGTGCACACAGCTACTACCTAACACACACCTGGAACCTGGAAACCAGGACAAGACCCTGGTCTGAGGGTATGCTAGTCCTCTTCTCAACCTCTGCACCCTCTACGACTTTGCCTCTTTACTTAGGCACCCTTGTATCTTCAAACTTTAAGTGGCAGTAACTTGAATTCCAGAATTACTTTACCTTTCCTCTCTTAAACATACAAAGAGAAATTTTTTCCCAATGGGATTACTTTTCAGCATCTTTAATTTTATTAGATAGAGCATGTGCCATGTTTTTCTTTCTTTTTTTTTTTAAAAAAAAAAAAAAGCTTTAATATAAATCCGCCTTAGGAAGGTGTGAGAAACATTTTAATGATATCCATCTCAGATTCTCCCTGGGATAGATGAAGAAGACGGATGTCTGCTCTTTTCCCTACAGGAGCTGTAACTTGAGGATGGGCCACAAGTGACTGATGGCTTCAAACCCGGAGGGAGAGTCAAGGCTCACAGGAGGTCCTTGTCCTGATTTTGTTAAAGGCTCCGGGTGGGCCATTCAATGCTTCTGATCTCGATTTGTTTTCCCCTCCCCCGCCCTAAATTGAAGATGAACTTCACTGCCGACGGTCAAGCAAGCCGCCGATATTCTGATGTCACTCCCTTCCGTTTTCACAGCTGTCCCAGGATCACCCTAGTGAGTGCCCTTCACACACAACACTGAAGCGAGGGGTTTCGTGAGCTCAGCTGCAGAGCGTTTCCCTCAGGCACGTTAAGACGTGGTGTCACACTCCCCTTCTCCAGACCTCGTCTGTGCACCTGACTGGACTCTAGACACCCTTGAGGGTGAAGCGGCGCCGGAAACCGCCACCCCCGGGAAAGTCAGGTGGGGCAGGTGATCGAGGGGAGGCCGCTGGCCCCTCGGGACTGACCGCAGGCCCCCGGCGCCCAATGCCTGACGGAAAACCC
>NW_011494871.1:2672212-2673872 GCF_000754665.1 Bison bison bison
TGGCTACTGGCCCGCACTTCTACCCCGTGGACCATGTCGTGGGGACCGGCCGTGCAGAGCATTCGGTGGGTGAGGGAGAGACGGGGAGTCCCTGGAGCCCCTTTACCCTATCAAGGGACAGCACCAAATCTCGATACTTCCGCTTTTGTCTGAGCTGCAGTTCTTTCACGAAAATCTCAGTTCAGTCCAGTCGCTCAGTCGTGTCCGACTCTTTGCGACCCCATGGACTGCAGCTCTCCAGGCTTCCCTGTCCATCACCAACTCCCGGAGTTTAGTCAAACTCATGTCCATTGAGTCGATGATGCCATCCAACCGTCTCATAGTCTCGTCCCCTTCTCCTCCGCCTTCAATCTTTCCCAGCATCAGGGTCTTTACAAATGAGTCAGCTCTTCGCATCAGGTGGCCAAAGTATTGGAGTTTCAGCTTCAGCATCAGTCCTTCCAATGAATATTCAGGACTGATCTCCTTTAGGATGGACTGGTTGGATCTCCTTGAACTCCAGGTGACTCTCAAGAGTCTTCTCCAACACCACAGTTCAAAAGCATCAATTCTTCGGCGCTCAGCTTTCTCTGTAGCCCAACTCTCACATCCACACATGAATACTGGAAAAACCATAGCTTTGACTAGACGGACCTTTGCTGGAAAAGTAATGTCTCTGTTTTTCAATATACTGTCTAGGTTTGTCATAGCTTTTCTTCCAAGGACCAAGCATCTTTTAATTTCATGGCTGCAGTCACCATCTACAGTGATTTTGGAGCCCCCCAAAATAAAATCTCTCACTGTTTCCATTTTTTCCCCATCTATTCGCTGTGAAGTGATGGGACTGGATACCATGATCTTAGTTTTCTGAAAGTTGAGTTTTAAGCCAGCTTTTTCACGCTCGTCTTTCACTTTCATCAAGACGCTCTTCAGTTCTTTGCTTTCTGCCATAAGGATGGTGTCATCTGCATATCTGATGTTACTGATATTTCTCCTGGCAATCTTGACTCCAGCTTGTGATTCACCCAGCCTGGCATTTTGCATGTTGTACTCTGCATATAAGTTAAATAAGCAAGATGACAACATACAGCCTTGATGTACTCCATTCCCGATTTGGAAGCAGTCTGTTGTTCCATGTCCAGTTCTAATTGTTGCTTCTTGATGTGCATATAGGTTTCTCAGGAGGCAGGTAAGCTGGTCTGGTATTCCCACCTCTTTAAGAATTTTCCACAGTTTGTTATGACCCACACAGTCAAAGGCTTTGGCGTAGTCAATAAAGCAGAAGTAGATGTTCAGTTCAGTTCAGTTCAGTCGCTCAGTTGTGTCCGACTCTTTGTGACCCCATGAATCGCAGCACACCAGGCCTCCCTGTCCATCACCAACTCCTGGAGTTCACTCAGACTCACGTCCATCGAGTCAGTGATGCCATCCAGCCATCTCATCCTCTGTCGTCCCCTTCTCCTCCTGCCCTCAATCCCTCCCAGCATCAGGGTCTTTTCCAATGAGTCAACTCTTCGCATGAGGTGGCCAAAGTACTGGAGTTTCAGCTTTAGCATCATTCCTTCCAAAGAAATCCCAGGGCTGATCTCCTTCAGAATGGACTGGTTGGATCTCCTTGCAGTCCAAGGGACTCTCAAGAGTCTTCTCCAACACCACAGTTCAAAAGCATCAATTCTTCGGC
>NW_011494871.1:2674031-2674698 GCF_000754665.1 Bison bison bison
AGTTCAAAAGCATCAATTCTTCAGCGCTCAGCTTTCTTCACAGTCCAACTCTCACATCTATACATGACCACAGGAAAAACCATAGCCTTGACTAGATGGACCTTTGTTGGCAAAGTAATGTCTCTGCTTTTGAATATGCTGTCTAGGTTGGTCATAACTTTCCTTCCAAGGAGTAAGCGTCTTTTAATTTCATGGCTGCAGTCACCATCTGCAGTGATTTTGGAGCCCAGAAAAATAAAGTCTGACACTGTTTCCACTGTTTCCCCATCTATTTCCCATGAAGTGATAGGACCGAATGCCATGATCTTCATTTTCTGAATGTTGAGCTTTAAGCCAACTTTTTCACTCTCCTCTTTCACTTTCATCAAAAGGCTTTTTAGTTCCTCTTCACTTTCTGCCATAAGGGTGGTGTCATCTGTATATCTGAGGTTATTGATATTTCTCCCAGCAATCTTGATTCCAGCTTGTGTTTCTTCCAGTCCAGCGTTTCTCATGATGTTCTCTGCATAGAAGTTAAATAAGCAGGGTGACAATATACAGCCTTGATGTACTCCTTTTCCTGTTTGGAACCAGTCTGTTGTTCCATGTCCAGTTCTAACTGTTGCTTCCTGACCTGCATACAGATTTCTCAAGAGGCAGGTCAGGTGGTCTGGTATTCCCATCTCTT
>NW_011494871.1:2674798-2678315 GCF_000754665.1 Bison bison bison
ACAGGTCAAAGGCTTTGGCATAGTCAATAAAGCAGAAATAGATGTTTTTCTGGAACTCTCTTGCTTTTTCCATGATCCAGCGGATGTTGGCAATTTGATCTCTGGTTCCTCTGCCTTTTCTAAAACCAGCTTGAACATCAGAAGTTCACGGTTCATATATTGCTGAGGTAGATGAGTCTAGGTTAAGGAAATAATCAGATGTATTTTATATAGTCTTATCTGAATCCAGCACAATCTCCAGTATTATGGGATTGCGATGTAAAGCATGGTATCTCCATAGTTTAATATCATCATCTCTTAAAAATTATGTGATGAGTCCAAGCAAGTAAAAACCTTTCTCTGTATTATTTCTCCCCAAGGTTTTATCATTTTCTCCATTTCACATCCTCATACACGTGTCATCAAAACTCTATCTTCCCCTTCTCTTCTCCTGTCATTTCTCATCTTCTCTTTTTTCAGTTCTCATAGAGAGGTAACAATACTAACACTTTAATGATTACCAGGTGTCAGAAAGAGTACTAAGTGCTTTATCTGTATTATGGGGAAATTACTATTATCCTTCTCATTTTAAAGACGAGGAAAGTGAAATACAATAAAGTAACTTGCCCAACATCATGCAGCAGATAAAGCCTAGATTCCAGAGGTAAAGCCAGACAGTCTGACTCTAGAGTCTGTTTTCTTAACACTGTTCTGTATTGATTTGTTTTTCAAAATCCATTAAAAGTTTCATTTGTGGTAATTTGATAGGCTAGGAGATGAGTCTGTGTTTTTTTTTTTTTAAGTAAAATAATATCTAAAATAGAAAATCAAGGGACTTCCTTGGCAACCCAGCAGTTAAGATTTTGCCCTTCCAATGCAGGTGGTGCAGATTTGATCCCTGGTCGGGGAGCTAAGATCCCATATGCCTCCCAGCATGGCCAAAATAAATGTATGAATGAATAAATAAAATAGAAAATCAAATTCCATAAAGTACCAAATAACTAAGAAGAGAGTGAGGACTTACAAGTGCAAAATAGAAGGGAAAGTGTGTACGCAGAAAGGTAAGCAGGATGCAGAAATTCCTGCCAAAGGGCCATTTCCAAATCAGGTGACTTTAGTACCTCTTTTGACACTCTCGCAGCACCCAAAGTGCAGGAGTCAAAGTATAGGGCCCACCTCAGGTAGGGCGCACATTGGGAGATTCTATCTATGTGAAGCCAGGACCAGAAGGAGTCTCAACCAATCCAGTGCCCAGAATACTGCAGGAAATTTACCTTAACATTTTACCTTTACCTAAAAAGGTCATTGAATAAATTTATATAACCTAGATTCCTCCCACCTAAAAGACTTTCAAAAACACTTTCAGGTTGTGAATATCATTTTAAACGTTTGGGATTAGTGCCTAGGAATGTGAGGGCAATAGAGGATGAGATCATTAGATGACATCACCGACTCAAAGGACATGAGTTTGAGCAAACTCTGGGAGATGATGGAGGACAAGGAAGCCTGACATGTTGCAGTCCATGGGGTAGCAAAGAGTTAGACATGACTTAGCAACTGAAGGACAGCAAGGAATGTTAGCATAGCAAACACAAATCCTTTCTGTGTGTGTGTGTGTGTGTGTGAAATGCCACTCTATAATAAATTTTAAATAACCTTTACAATTAATTTTCCAGGGAAAATCATTAGCTACCATAAAAATAGCACAAGAGGAAACAATTCTTAAAGAGATAATTTGCAAGAACAGCATAAGTGGCAATGAGTTTATAATTACCAGGCTTAGTTTGTTAAAAAAAATTATGCTCATTATGTTTAAAGAGATCAGACATGATGAAAATATCTGCAGTGTATGGAGAAAAAAAAATAGTTTCTTAATGATCTAGCAGACATGAAGAAGAACCAAATAGAACTTTTATAAATTAAAAACAAATATTTTTTCCTTTAAAATAAATTTTCCTCTTTTTTGAAATTAATTTTTATTGAAGTATGGTTGCTTTGACTTCCCAGGTGGCTCTGTGGTAAAGAATGCAATGCAGGAGAGGCGGGTTCCATCCCTGGGTTGGGAAGATCCCCTGGAGAAGGGAATCAGAACCCACTCCAGTATTCTTGCCTGGAAAATCCTATGGAGAGGAGCCTGGCGGGCTACAGTCCACGGGGTCGCAGAGCCCAACAGGACCGATCCATTTAAACATTTCGAATATGCACACGCACAGATACATAGTTGCTTTACAGTGTTGTATCTGGTGTCGTCTTATTAGGGAACCAGTCCTGCCATGATGGTCCCACTCTCACGACCTCATTTAAGCCTTCAGTTCAGTTCAGTTCAGACGCTCAGTCGTGTCTGACTCTTTGCGACCCCATGAACTGCAGCACGCCAGGCCTCCCTGTCCATCACCAGCTCCCGGAGTTCACCCAAACTCATGTCCACCGAGTCGGTGATGCCATCCAGCCATTGCCTCCCAAAGGCTCCATCTCAAATAACTACCAGGACATTGGGGATTACGTTTTCAACATGTGAATTGCGGAGGGACACAGTTCAGTGCATATCAGGTAGCCCAAGCTCAAGGCAGGAGAAAATGCTGCATTAAGGGGAGCTTTGAGATGCCAGGTTATAAAGAGACGTGACTTATAAGCCACTGAGTGCCACAAGGAAAGAGTCATTGGGTTTCTGATCAAGGCAGTGTCCTGGTGGGAATTGTTTTGGAAAGCAAATACGGCGGTTGCTTAGAAAATATATTTTACTGGAAAAAACAGCAGGTAGGAAAATCCTTTGCAAGAGTAACGTGACAACCTCTGATGGAAAAACAAGGTGCACCTACATTTGGTGCAACTCAAATGCACCACAGCCAGCAAGCCTTTCCTCATCCTCCTGCCGGAGGGAATCTCTTTAAAACTCCGTTTTTCTTATGTGTAAGGTTTGCTTAACGGAACCCTTACATCGTTCTCGCTTCGGAACTTTTTTCGTACAGTCCACTGCGCATCTTCCCTGGCAGGCGGCAAAGATATAAGCAATAACTGAGATTCAAGAAAGCTGAGCGCCGAAGAATTGATGCTTTTAAACTGTGATGTTGGAGAAGACTCTTAGTGGTCCCTTGGGCTGCAAGGAGATCCAACCAATCCATCCCAAAAGAAATCAGTTCTGAATATTCACTGGAAGGACTGATGCTAAAGCTGAAGCTCCAATACTTTGGCCACCTGATGCGGAGAGCTTATTCATTTGAAAAGACCCTGATGTTGGGAAAGATTGAGGGCGGGAGGAGAAGGGGAGGACAGAGGATGAGATGGTTGGATGGCATCACTGACTCTATGGACATGAATTTAAGCAAACTCTGGGAGACAGTGGAGGACAAGGAAGCCTGACATGCTGCAGTCCATGGGGTCGCAAAGAGTCAGACACGACTGAGCGATTGAACTGAACTGAACTGACTGAAACTCAGCAGAACTGAAACCAAAGCCCTATCCCAGCAGGACCTCCGGGCACCACCCTCGTCCGTCCCAGGGCGCCTTGCGCGGCGCGCTGGTCCCGCCCCTTCCCAGC
>NW_011494871.1:2678555-2702724 GCF_000754665.1 Bison bison bison
GGGCCCATCCCGGCGCTCTACTGCGGCGCCCATGAATGTCAAGCGGCTGAGTGGATCTCAGCTTGTTGGGGTTAGAAAAAGACAATAGGAAATTTTAAGGGGGGACAATATGAAGTTTGTCCCCGATAATTGAGACGCCGTTGCAGGATATGTGGTTTGGGTCGTTAATGATTTCCTGGTTATTTCCAACACGGTTTCAAACCTTTTGTGCTTCATGGAACCGTATCTGAGCTTTTGTGGGGTTTTTTTGTTTGTTTCAAATACTTGTTACAAGCACTTATTGGTCGTAATTTCGAACAGTCTCTGCAAATTAGTATCACGCAGGTGAGGGCGTTGCGTCGACTCGCATTGTTCTTTTCTTGTCTTGTAAAATGTAGGCTCCATCGTCTTCGTTTTTTGTGGAGCCTGCTACTCACCACCGCCCGCCGCCCCCCCGCAAAGTGTGACAACCATTTGGCTAGCTGATCTCCAGAAAGAGGCAATTAAGATAAATATCTTTTTAATGATGTGAGATTTAATCTTAAACTCAATCTTTTGAACATAAAAGTGGAGGAGATCATTAAATCAAGAGGCGTGTGTAGAATGAATTACAAGATAGCTCCTGAAACTTGAAGAATGTGGTTGTAGATTATCAAGGCCAAAAAAACACACCAAACAAAACCAATAGTTTTGTCTGTACCAAAAGGGAGGGGGATACAGACTATGCAGTGAGGTCAGAAATCTGGAGTTTTCCCTAATAGCTCCTTCCCTCATAATCAGTAAGGCCTGATCTTTTTAATGCCTCACTTTGCATTTGCTTTACTTCCGGAGACACCACCCTGTTGTAGGCTCTTGTCATTTGTAGAACAGGCTCCTACGTAATAGGCTCTCTTTTAGGTGGTAAAATAAGTCCTGTTCTCCTGAAGCTTACATTCTTATGAAAATACTTAAGATTCCTGCCAAGTTCTCAACCAGTGACCTTTCTCATGTTAGATGAAAACTGCTTCCACCTTCTACTTTGATTAGTTCCCTGGGATCCCAATTGTCTCAGTTGCATTCACATCAGCTTTTTTTTTTTTCTAACATTATCGCCAGGGTGATTAAAAATTTTTGTTTCCATTGCCTTTCATCAATGATTTTCTGCTGTTCTCCAAATGAAATAAAAATGAATCTTAGCATGGTCCACCAGACCCGGTCTGGAACCTCTTCAGACATCCTGAGCCCACCTCATTTGTTTGCTCCAATTCAGTAATATAGGTCCACTTAAAAAAAAAAACAACACAAAAAAACACAAAAAGCCTGCAGGCACACCAATAAGTAACTGAAACAAAGTTTCAACAAAAGATACTACCCTTACACTTTGATATTTTCTATGCACTTTGATCTTTTGATCTTTTTCTTTTTTGACCTGATACTCATATTTTCTTTTTTTCCCTTTCTATTTTTAAATGCTGGTTATTCTCCTGTGGTGGATCCTGATCGTAGTTTGAAAAACACAGCTTGGGTGTTATCTCAGTTCCTCAGGTGAAGGCCAAACCCCTTCCAACTTGAGGGCAGTTCCCTCTGCTTGGAATTGCCCTGCCACCTGTGGTACTGAGCTGATGCTTGCTGTGGGCCTCAGGTGGTTACAGCCCAGGGAGGCTTTTCAAGACCTGTCAGCAGAGAGGGGTCTCCGTCCCTTACCTGATGTCAAAGCACTTAAACAGTTGTGGTCAGTTCATTTCATTTTTTGTTGACTTGTTTGTTGTCTGATCTCAGCAGTACAGTGTAAGCTCCATGATGGTGGAGATCTTTTCATGCTGGTTTTCCAAGAGACACAATGGAGCTCAGTACATACATGTTCAGTGTTGTGCGCTAAGTTGCTTTGGTGTGTTTGTCGAAACCCTATGGACTGTATAGCCCAGCAGGCTTCTCTGTCTGTGGAATTCTCCAGACAAGAATACTGGAGTGGGTTACTGTGCTCTCCTCCAGGGGATGTTCCTGACCTAGAAATTGAACCTGCATCTCTTACATCTCCTGCATTGGCAGGCGGGTTCTTTACCACTAGCACCACCTGCATGAATGATAAATATTTCTCTGGTTGGAAACTTCTTGAGGTCAAGGTCTTAAGCTCATTTATCACTCCAAGACCCTGTGACAGTGCCTGGCCATATAAAAGGGCTTTTATAAATAATTGTTGAATGATTAACAAACTTGAAAAATTTATACATGCTTTAGAAAGTCTTGGGAAATTAATAAAAGAAGAGATGGTCTAACACCTGCCTATTGAAGTACTGGTTTGGAGACCTAACATTCTTTTGGGAAATCATTTTGGGGAAGTTACTCTCCAAGCTTCAGTTCCCACATCTGGGAAAGGGGTATGATAACATACTGTTTATCTCAAAGGGTTGCTGGGTGAAATGAGCCGGTTTACTCTGTAAATGTCACTTGTTAGTTTAGCTCTGAAGTCCACAGTAAGGCCAGCAGGGAAGGTAAGATTCCATTCCAGATCTGCCTCAGTCTTCTGGCTTTTCTACAACACATTCTGTTGAGGAATTGGCAGATAATTATCTTGTTTAAGACAATAATTGATTAGGTTTGGGGTAGCTTTTTGTTTTTCTTTCAGTGAACTTCTCTGCTACAGGGAAATTTCTCCTTTGCTTCTCTGGTGAAGTAAGATTTCACTTTGATGTATTTTCTTTGGTAATGCTTTCAACTTTGTGAAGTTGTGAAACACTTCATTGTGTCTCCACTTGTCTTAAATTGTCAAGAAATTTTAAATACTTGTCTTAAATGTGCATACTTTCACTGTGTATCTTTTGTATGTTCATGGAAAAGCAGCAAAAACATGGAGTTGCTGATTTGTTTCGGAGCAAGGGGAGCATAATAAACATTTTCTTAATTTGATTCTGTTTCGTAGAATGTGGTTTGATTCAGTTGATTGTGATTGTGGATGAGGCCTTGCCGCCCTGCTCTGCCAGCCCCCTGTGCTGTGTACCAGGGGCACGCACGCATTGCTGATGAGGACAGACACAGGGTGCACCGTCTCCTTCCTGCTCAGAGCTGATGACCGATTTCAAGTTCTCCTTCCTTAAGAAGTTCTTCCCTCTCTATTCCTCTCGCAGTGATTTCCTGGTGTAATACCTTGTACATAGTGTGTTTAGTTGAATTTATAAGTGCTCCTTATGATAACAGTAGCAACAACATTTATTGAATGAAGTTAATGTGCTCTTCATAATCTCTAAATCTTTATAGAAAATCCTTGTTATTCCCATTTTGCTTATGAGGAAATAGAGGCTCAGAAAGGGTATGTCACACAAGTGCCAGGAGGTTGGAGAGCTGGTACTGGAGCCTGGCCCAGTCACTGCTGCCTGCCCCTTTAGTTGAAATGCCGCAGGCTTTGAAGATTCTTTTAAAACTGACCTTGGGTTGTGTTGTGGCATTTATGTCTATGTGGAAGGGGAGAGAGAGAAGAAATAAAGATTTGGGCATAGGATGAGCGGGATTTCCCTTTATGTTATACAGGTTATAATCACTCTCAACTCTACTACATAATTTTTGAAGTCTCAGATTGTCAAGATATTTTGGCTTGTTTTCGTAATTTGTTCTCCCATTTATAGATAGCAAATTTGAGCCTCTGCAGCTTGCTAAGAACAGTTGAAAAGCTGTGAACTTTGTTCACATTACTTGTCATTGTCAGCTGCTCTTTTTTAAGCTTTCAGAGGCTCTGAACAGCTCTGACCTCTGCCAGTTTCACACTGTTGTGGTAGAGAGTAGTTTTGCTTTGCAGGTTCCTTGTGCCAGGACACATCTGTTTGTGTCCCTCACCCCCAGTCCCAGTGGTGGTAATATAGTGATAGAGAGGTGGTGGAGACAACTTAGACTTAGTTTTCTGTTTCTGGTCATGTGTTTCCCGTAGCAGTTGGGGAAGGACAAATGAGCTTAGCAGTGTGAATTGTACATACTTAGTTCAAAAGGAGAATGATCCACATTTATAGGACTTCCTATGGTTGTTTTAAAATACGTCAGCTTTCAAACAAAAACTGGTGAGAGCAGAATATGTGTGATCCTGTTTATAACTCCTTGGGATCTGAAATCCTAGCTGCTCTAGATCCTACTTTTCTTGAAGAATGATGTTGCCTTTTTTTAAGGATAATTTTATATGTGGATTTATTATTAAAGAGATCAGAAAAATATTTGAGCTTGGTTGGTTAAAGGTAAATTGTTAGTTATTTTTGTAGGCTGTGGAGATGCGTGAGATACTAACTTCGAAGAGCTAGCTTGCATTTCTCTTAAACGAGTATTGGCTCTAGTAGACTTTACCTTGTGTTTTTTATAAACAAGCAACCCTACTGTGGGGCTCAATTTTGGGACCCTTGGGAGCACCGCCACTCCAGCTACAACATCTGCTTCTGGTGGATTTGGAACCAGCCTCTTCGGATCTAAACCTGCCACGGGGTTCACTCTGGGAGGAACGACCACAGGTAAGGGGGATCATCACATTCTCGGAGTGGGTTTGGGATATTCATTCTTTGCAGGTTCTGTCCTCTGTCTTCTCTCTTTACAAGAATCATCATTGGTGGTAGACTTAAAAAAATAGCAAATACTGATAGGAAAGGGCCAGAAATAGGGCCAGCCATTAACTGTGATTTACTTCAGTGAAGGAGGAACAACACACATACATCTAAGGATGAAATAAAATAAATCTTAAATATAATGAATTAAAGTAATTCAAAAGTTTGTTAGATTACATAACAGTGTTTTACATTAGTGAAGATTAAGTCAGGTTTAGAGTTGGGACATTAATTTAGCATATGTGGGACAGTCAGTTTCCTATTTTGCTGTAACATTATAATTTACATCCCAAAGAGATGTCTTAGATTTTTTTTTTACTGTTACAAACAATAGTTTCAGTGGGAAAGGGCAGGAGGTAAAGCTTTCTGGTAGACATTTTAATAATAATAAAAAAAATATTTTGTTATAAGCCAAAAATAGTTTCACTGGCACCACCATTTAAAAGTTTGCTTCCTTGCTTACCTTTGTCCTCTGCCCACAGAGCCTCTTGGTCTCTGTTGCCACCTTTGGTGTTGAGCTGCCAGCCTCACTGTGGCACTTCCCACAGCCGCACAGAGGCCACGGAAGGACTGTGGGAGTACTGTGAGTGTGCCTCTTGAGGCAGTGCTGATATTCTGTTGGGAGCAGCTTTTTTTTTTCTCCTTGCCTGATTTTGTTATAGGCAGTAGTTCCTGGCATTTTACAGCTCAGTCCCTAATTAACCAAACTAGATACAGCTTGTAATAAGGGAACCAGTGCTGTAGGAAGAACGCTAGTGTTAGATCGTGATTGTGGTGGAAGATACTTTGTTGCCCGTCAGTCTCACCAGCAGTGTTACAGCTCCTTCAGGGTGGTTTCAGATCCTCCCCTATGACAGGGCAAAGGAGTGCAGTCTTCCACTGATGCTTCAAGCTTATTTCTCTTTTTGTCTCCAGCAATAACAAAAACTATAACTCAGGATTAACTCTGGGTAAGGGTTTCTGAGGGGAGGTCCCAGATCTGTGGTTTCCTGCTCATTCTTGGTCTCTCACAGAGTTGGGCTGTAGAAGACAGCATGTGAGGACCTGATACGGATAACAGATACTGACTTCTCAAAGAGCCTTTCAGTATCTGAGTGTTTAAAAAATAAAAAAATTGATGACTGTGTAATCCTTTTCTAATTCAGAAAAAAATTTAAATACAGAATTTTTTGGTCAAAATTTATTTCACAGTTATATTTTTCAGTCATTTAAGCCCTTTTAGTGGAAAAAAGGTACCAAACTTTAGGCCAAAAGTCTTGGAATTAAGCGTTGGTTGTACCTCTAAATAGTTGTGAGGCCTCAGACAGTCATGCTGCTGCTGCTGCTAAGTCGCGTCAGTCGTATCTGACTCTGTGCGACCCCATAGACAGCAGCCCACCAGGCTCCCCGGTCTCTGGGATTCTCCAGGCAAGAACACTGGAGTGGGTTCCTTCTCCAGTGCATCAAAGTGAATGAAAGAGAAGTAGCTCAGTTGTGTCCGACTCTTAGTGACCCCATGGACGGCAGCCCACCAGGCTCCTCCGTCCATGGGATTTTCCAGGCAAGAGTACTGGAGTGGGGTGCCATTGCCTATCTGGCAGCTAGTTATCTATCAAAGGAGGGTATTGGAATGAAAGGTTTTAGATTCCCTTCCAGCTCTATACTAATAGTTCTCCATCATGATATGCTGCCAGGAATGAGGGTAGCCAGGGCGACAGTTGCCTTGACCTTGATGCCAGGGCATAATGCAAAAAGATGAGAGGACAGTGAGGAACCACAAAAGTTAATTCATTTAGTTAAATGCAGGTTTAAAATTGAAATAAATTAAAGATTTGTGGACTTTCTTTACTTGGATGCTGCTTGCCTGTTATCCACAGAAAGCATATCTGTTTACCACTGAAGTTTTAGACAGGATTGGTTACACGGTCAAGCAGTTGGCTCCTCTTGTGAGATTTTAGAACCTGTATGTGTCCAAAGCACATTACCCTGGCAGGGACTCCAGTTGTGGCGGGGGCAAGCCAGGAGCATGGTTTCTGGCTTCTTTTCTCTCAGTTTTCAGGAGAAGCCAAAACGCAGGTCATTCATAATTTCTTTGTGTAATAATTTTGAGCTACTGCTTCTGGCTGTGGCCTTGAGTCTGCATGATGCTTTCAATATTGAGATTTAGCGGAATGTGCTGGAGGTGGTGGTATCTCTGAAGTAAAATTGACAGAATGCAGGGGAGACTTTAGCAACCCAGTTGACTGTGGGGAGTTTAGGGAAGTTTTTATAGGGAGACATGTAGAGTCCAGAGGGACATAAGGCAGAGATAGCTTTGGAGACTCAGATAGATATCGACTTGGACCTATGAACCTACAGTTGAGATTCTGAATGTGGGCAAGAAGTTTTAGAAAGTGAGAGAGCAAAAATGGAGCCAGATAGAGTATGATTTAGTAAGTGAACAGAGATACACAACTGGTTTGTGTGAAGTATCAATAGACAGAACGGGAAACTAAATTCAGTGTCTCGTCATAACCTGTAATGGAAAAGAACCTGAAGAAAAAAATTATTTATAAAACTGAATCACTTTGCTGTACTCTTGAATCATTGTTAAATCAGCTGTACTTTAATTTAAGAGAAGTGAACTGAGGAAGGAGACAGACAGGAGAGACTGGAGGAGCCGCATGGCGAGGAGAAGAGAGGCAGCTGGGCACTGGTAGAGGAGCAGAGGAGGAGAGTTGCCAGCAGCAGAGGAGGTGTTTTAATTTAGTCTTGGAGAAGGAAGACTTTTTCTGTTGAGTATAAAAGAAAGGGGAAGCGCTGTTCTGGGTAAATCTGGAGGTGGGGCAGAAGGTGAATTCCAGTATCACCACCTCAGTTGGATTTTCCTCTTTGGTGTCCACTGTGATTTGGTGAATGATTTCTCTCTCGTTTATAAGTGTATATATCTGTTCTATCTACACAAAGTAGGATCTTAGACTTTCAGGGTCCTGATTGATACCAGTATGCATATGGTTATGGTAAGATGGGATTCTTTTTTTTTTTTTTGTTTTTTTTTTCTTTTTTTTTTTTTTGATGGGATTCTTTTTAAAACAGGAACGGCAGCCACGACATCTGCATCTACAATAGGCTTCAGTTTAGGCTTCAGCAAACCCGCAGCGTCCGCCACGCCCTTCGCGCTGCCCATCTCCTCTACCTCGGCCAGCAGTCTCACGCTCTCGTCTGCACTGACATCCACTCCTGCAGGTGAGGCTGTTGGAGAATAGTGGCATTTTCTAGTTTTATTCTCATTTCATTCAGTTAGTGAACACAGGTGTCCACCTTTAGAAAAGGTAACTTCAGTTGGGGAAAATTTTTACTTCAGTCATTCAGCAGTGTTGACGCACTGAATTACTGGTTTGTGAAGATCTGCCTTGAGCATTAAAGCAGCAGAGGCCCTCTTGGAAGTTGGTCTCTTTACAGAGCAAAGCAGGGTACTGGATGAGAGGTCACGTGTGAACCTGTTCCTGTCTGCTTTGTTCTCAAGGAACATTCTGGTGACAGGAGGATAAAGAGTGCATAAACCTTGCCTGGTTAGGAGTCATCTGGTTTTGAGTGTGGAGTTGGTAGTCTGGGTTGAAAACTATTACTGTCTGTACTCTCTCACCTGATACCATGCTAGTATTAACCAAAGCTTATGCTTGTCACTGGTTTTTGCTTTAAAGGTAATATTTCTCTATTATTAAGTATATGTAATGTTATCTTTAGTGAATAGTTTTCCACAAGAGCCAGTTATATCTTGACATCAGTTTAAGAAAATGCTTTGTATTTTCTATGATGTTCTTAGAAATGATGTTCTTTTTGAAGTCTTACAGTTTTCACTTTTTATAGCATCCACAGGATTTACCCTGAATAACTTGAGTGGAACAGCAGCCACAACTACCACTGCCTCAACAGGCCTCTCTTTAGGGGGGGCCTTGACTGGTTTGGGAGGCTCACTTTTCCAAGGTACAAGCACAGCATCATCAGGTAAGTGGTGATACCTACTCTCCAGAAGAGTGAATGATAAAGTTTTTAATACATAATTGGATATCTTTTATCCAATTTAGATATTTTAGATATCAATATTTTATATTGATATTTTAGAAATAAATTTTCTCAACATGACTAGATAAGGAGACAAAGAAGGACCTGTTTCAAGAGTCAGTAAACTGTTCCAAAGAAACTTGTCTTTTGAATAAATGGCACTTGGATAGTACTGAATTGTTTAGCCTCTAAATTCACTGTGAGAGAACTTGACCTCCTGACCCTGACCGGGTTCTGGGAATGGCTTTTTGTTACAGATGTTAGAAAAGGGTATGAGAGTGCCTTGAAGGCAAGACATTAAAAGCAAATATTAAATGATTTTATTAGTTTTGTAGATGTCTCCTTTTTTTTTTTGGTGAGTATCTTCTAATAACCAAATCACTAGATTACTGTAGCATACATTTCTTTGCAGGATAAATATTTAAACATCTTTCCCAAAGATTCCAGTGAGATCAAAACACAAAAACAATAGAAGAGTCAGGGTTGCTTTTGTATCTCTGTGTTGAGTTTCGGTTGACACAGTGTTCAATGCTTACTCTATGTTACGTTAACCTAAAAGTGCCATTGATTTTTTTAAAAATTCATAACATTTATCCAGCTGTGTGTTTTCCACACATTGTCAGGATTTAAATCCAGTTTTCATTTATCCCATGCTCTTATCCAGTACATTCTGCTGTTTTCTGTTTTTAAAGTAAATAGAGTCTTGTCTAAAAAGAACACACTTATGTCAGCTTGAGAATGCATGGACTTAAATGATTTACCAGGGCAGGGTCTTTGAAGTTTTAACTTGATTCAAAGGTGACTTAAGTTAACTTTGTTGACTTAAGATTAACTGTAGTCTAGTTCTTCCACGTCCTTTTGTCTGTGAAGTAGAATCTAAATAAGTGAAGTCTTTTTTGTTTGTTTGTTTAATCAAAAGAACTTGAGAATGTGAAATTTTGATGTTTCGACTGCAAGTTTCTATCAGTTCTTTAAATTTCATTAATAGTAAAACTGTTTGCTTTGTATTATACTAAAAACCTTATAAATTCATACTAGATTATTTCTTTTTCCCCAGCTTTGTTGGAATATAATTGACAAGTACAACTGTAAGATATTTAAATTGTACAACTTGAAGATTTGACTGAATACCTTATTTCCCCCATCAAGTTAATTTATACATCCAGTACTGGATGATTTTGAAGCATAGAATTCCAAAGCATGATTGGAAGACAAATAATCACCTGAAAAATGTGCACACTAAAACTACTTTGATATGCTTTAAAAACATCAAATATAATCTAGTGTCCATGTACATCAGTTAATAGATGTATTCTGGCCCTCTTGATAAAAATCACATCATCCAAACTTCATATAGCACTGAATACAAGTGAGATTATCAGTCTTTGTCCAAAGCATGCTCTGGACTTGTTTCTTTTTATTTGTCTAAGTCAAGCATGATGATAAGCTGGGATCCAACTTAAAGGCGTTGAGTGTGTTGGTCATTCGGGGAAGTCATTATGTATTAGGGTGATGAACTTTATCAGTGATGTTTGGCTTGTTTGTAGGACTTGGACAGAGTGCTTTAGGCCTGACTCTGGGAACTACAGCAGCTACTTCAGCTGCTGGCAATGAAGGCCTCGGAGGTATAGATTTTAGTAGCTCATCGGATAAGAAGAGTAAGTAATGTTACTGTAATTTTACATTCTAACAGTCCTATTGAGGGAATTAAATATGTGTCTGAAAAATTATTGGTTAAATATTCAACAGGGAAGTTTTTAAGTTTGTATTATATTTCACAAATTTTGTGTGTTATGCATTTAAGATTCTATTTTTGTAAAGGACTCAGATTTGTAGGTGTGTTTGTCTTATGTAACTATCTGAATGCATATATTAATACACATTTAAAAATCGGGACCATGGTCCATGTGTTGTTTTGTAACTTGTTCTTTCTTGTGTAATATATCACAAGTTTTAATGAGAGTCAGTAATTCTTTACAAATATTTTAATGTGCTTATCATCAGTTTTATGAATGGATGTATCATCATTCAGTCAGCCACCATCCTCCAGTCAGTGTTTGTCTCCAGACCTTTGCTTTGGGAAGTGTCACTGTACTGGGCACCCTTGCAGAGAGAGGCAGTGTGGTGTGGTGGCCAGCCCGTTTGCTGGCTGTACATCCTGGCTCAGCTGTTCACAAGCTCTGTGACCATATTCAACCTCTTTATCCTCTTGGTGCGTTATGAAGTAGGGGAAATAACAGTCCCTGCTTCATGGGGTAGGTTTGAGGATTGTAAAACCTTAGCAGAGCCAGGCACACAGAAAATGCTGTTTGATTTTATTATGAGTTTTTGTTCATATTTTGGTTATTTCCTTAAGGCAAATACCTAGAAATTGAATCATGGGCTTAAAGGGAGGGACATTTTGGAGTTCCATTGTATATATTGTGAAAGTGCTTTCAAAAAAGATTTACTCACCAACCAGTATGAAAATGCCCTTCTTGTGGTGCTCTTGGCATGCCCAATATTCTTTAAAAAATTTTTTCCAATCCAAATGCATTGTGAAGTTTTTTTTTTTTTTTCCCCCTGTGGTTGTTGGTTCTGTGTGTGATTTGTTTTGATGAAAGCATGTTCCTCTGGAGTGCATACATACATACTGCACTGAACCTCTTTGAAGAACTTAGAATGACATAATGCATGAAGCTGTAGGATACTGTGTCCTATGTCTGTATGGAATTTTTTAATTGGACATGGATTTTATTATTAGAAGATAATATTATAGGGTGAATTACTATCTTAAAAGTTGATAAAATCCTTTTAACCTTAGAAGATTTGGATTTATTTTTCTTTGAATGAAAAATTTTAAACACAAGGTCCTATCTTGTTTTTACTTAATTTTCTTTGTAGTAATTCCATAATTCAAAAATAGCCTTAGATGTTTTAGCAGCTTAGTTTTTTACTCAGATGGAACAGCCTGATAATAGGGCCTTAAAAAAGTGTCAAATAAAGCTCTCAGGAGTTAAACTCCTCAGCAAGATTTTTCAGGGAAGATAGATGAAAAAGGAAGATTCTTTACCTTGAAAGAAATACTTGCAAATCAGCTGCATAACTGTTTATATGTACATAAAAACAGTTATATATATGTCTGTAACATGCTGTGATTAGAGTGTGACAAGTCATGAGATCACATACTGTTTAAGAAGCAGTCTAAGAAATCCTTAACCATTTCTACTTTTACCTTAGTTTGTGTTAACTTAAAACTTGTATTTGGAATATACTGATAAATAGCATATTTTTACACTAAGCTTTTTCAATTTTCTAGGTGATAAAACAGGAACAAGACCAGAGTAAGTTTACAATTTGACTAATAAAATATTTTAATTAAAGAGTTTTACTTATTAAACTGTAGACAAATGGTATGGTTGGAAGTAAATGGAACCATACATGCATTTAGAAGAAAAGTTATTTTGAAGTTTTTGTGACAAAGTAATAAACATAGGCTGTGGAGAGATTGTGAAAGGTAAGATATTTGAGAAAATTATAACTGTTTCTTTCTACGAAGTAGTTGGCTTTTCCTCAAATAATAAAAACAAACACAAATATATGTAAAGTGTCTCTTTGCCTTCTTATAAGTATTGAACAACTCATGGAACTTTACTCTTAGACCACTTTTTATTTATATATACAAATTGAACATGTATATGTACCTTTTCTTTTATATGTAAATTGCTGTGCCAGCACCATTCACTTCCTGCTGTTGAAGAGGGAGAAGGCCTCCATGTACTTTATGTGTATGTTTGAAGAGTTTCATTTATTCCTGTCTTTATTAAGTAGTGTGATTTCTTTCAGCTACCCCCAGGTCTTATTTTGTTGAAGAACAAATTGAAGTTAGAAAATAATAAAGTAAAAGTATTGTGAGCATCTCACTGTGAGAAGTTTGGCAGGCTTTCTTTCTTTAATGAATGCTATAATATTTTTGAACTAAACGAAATGTCAGTCCTGGGATTTTTGAGCTGGAGAAACTTAGTTTAGTATCTCATCCCACCTGCAGTATTCTCTGATTTTGTTCTGAAACATTTAGTCAAATGCATCTATGTGTACTTGTAACAGATGCCAATCTTCTTAGAACAGAAACCTCCATGTCAGGTGAATTGTTAGTTATTGTGTAGGTTTATTACTCTTTATAAGGAACTTTAAAATCATCCAGGAAGGCTATAAATAAGGAACATTTGCTCTGTTTTCACATGCTTTAACACACACTGTAGTAGAATTCAACTGCCAGGTTCTTAGGATCTTGGGTGTTAATGGCCTGTGGCATCTTTCTCAGGGACAGTAAAGCACTGAAGGATGAGACTCTGCCTGCTGTCATCTGCCAGGATGTCGACAACCTCCAGTACGTGCATCAGGTGTCATCAGGAGCTGAGTCAGACTCCAGCGCGGCGGTGGTGGGGGGTGGGTGTGGATTTCAGGGGGACCATCTCCTCCTCCTCCTGAGCATTAAACTTGGGGAACATTGGAATGCCTGTAGACGTTAAAGAAGCAGAGCACTTGAATGAAGGAAATAAAGGAATTAAAATTCTGTAACTGCCATTCTGTGAACTGTAGATGAATTTTTTAATAGTTGCTTCTCAAAACACTCGGACTTAAAACTCTGACCTACATGTGGTAAATGTACTTTTTTTCTGTAGAAAATCAAAGGTGTATTTTTTTTAAAACTCAGTTTTCTTTTTTTAGGAAATTTGTGAAGGAACAAAAACAGGTTCAAGAAGAAATTAGTAGAATGTCTTCAAAAGCAATGCTTAAAGTCCAGGAAGATATTAAAGCTCTGAAGCAGCTTTTGTCACTGGCTGCCAGTGGATTGCAGAGGAACACGCTCAATATTGACAAACTGAAAATAGAAACCGCTCAGGTAAGCTTGAGTGTCATTTTGTTGTAGTGTTTTTCATTTGTTTGTTTGTTTGTTTTTTAAATAGAAATAGGTCTTTTTAAAATTATGAATTTTCATGGATAAGAAAACCACATAGCACATGTACTTCTAAATTACTGTAATAGTTACTGGTTTTTATTGAGTGCTTACTTGGTATGAGGCGGTATTCTAAGCAATCTAGATATATTAACCCAGTGATTTTCCACAGTAGCCCCATGAGGTGACATTGGTTAGAGAAGTAGAACCTGTAGCAAAGGGCCTGGTGCACAGTAAGTGCTGCTGCTGTCATCATCCTCAGGGTTATTTACCTTGTTTTTGTACAGCAGTGTTTTCTATGGTTGTATAGTACAGGTTTTAAAATAGTAATATCTGTATCTATGGATGAATAAACTTCATGAATCCTACATAAATCCATAGTTTAAGATAGACCAGCAGCTCATTTTATATTTATTATGAAATTTGTTCATGAAACTATAGTTTGTCCTGCCTGAAAGGAGCTTCAGTCATAATATGTTCTCACAGCATATGAAGCTCTGAAGAGTGGTTTTGTTGAAATCCTGAGATGGTTGGTATTTTCAGCCTGACTTTTAACTGGCTTTTTCTTTTTGAAAACCTCTGTTATATTAGGAGTTAAAAAATGCTGAAATAGCTTTAAGAACCCAGAAAACACCACCTGGATTGCAACATGAAAATACAGCTCCTGCTGAGTAAGTTAAATAAATGTTTGTCTTTAAAATAGCAGAACAGTAAAAACAGTATACAGGCCATGGATTTCTTAGTTCACTTTTTAGCAAAGTGGGTTTGCTAAAAAGTGGCAAACTGGGTACTTTGTGTGAATTTTTAAAATTTAATTCTCATAATAATTCTGAGAAAGTATATCACCCCCATTTTACTGCAGGGTAGGTGAAAGCTAAGGTCGAGCTTTTAAGCACTCTTCTGCAGTTGCACTTCATATTGCTTACAGGGTCTGTTCCACTTGATTACGTTGTGCAAATAATAGAAACTTATGATTATACCATAAATACTTTCAGTTTAAAAATATTTTTATGATAGTCTCTTCCTTAAACAGGGCATACTAAGTGTAGTTTAACCCTTTTATTTATTTCCATAAATTTATTTGCATCCATAACTTTTATTTGCCTACAGAACAATATTCAGGAAGAAAAATTGTCAAGTGTAGATAAGCAGCTTGAAAAATCCACCTGTACCCAGCTTGTATATTCATCTAGTTTCCATACATGTTATATTTATCTTGTTGTCTGTTTCCATATCCTTTTGTGTTATGCAAGATGATAATAGTGAACATTGTCAGGTGCTTGCCATACACCACCTGGGTGGCTTGGCTCTTTACTGCCGGATCTGACTTTGTGCAAATCCTCTCCAGCTGTCAGAGTCCAGTCTAAGAGATGGGGAGCCTGAAGCACGGAGATGGGAGTCCTGAGCTTCTGGGTGGGCGGGGTTCGTTGGACTCCTGGTCCCTTATTCTTTTTTTAAGTTTTGTTTTGATTTCAGATTTGCAAAAACATTTCAAGAATAAAACCAAGAATTCTCACATATCTTTCACCCAGATTCTCCGCATGTTAGCATTTTTATTTTGCAGTTGTTTTGTTCTTTGCTGTCCATGTTTTTAAACACATTTCCCATGTGTAGAATTGTTTGTCGAAATGATGCCCTTGAATGCTTGAGTGCTTCAGAGTCTATTTCTTCAACATAAGGATATTCTCTTTCATAACCACAGTGTAGTGGTCAAACTCAGGCAATGACAATGATGGTGATACTCCTATTGCCTTATTCAGATGAGCCTGGGGTGAGCTGCTTTGCCGGACTTCCTCAGTATCTTATCCTGCTGTCTTGTTCTTCATGCTGCCATCAGAGCTGATTCTGAAATGGGTTGAATCATGATTTTCCACTGTAAAAGCTTTCACAGTTCCCCATTTCTTATAGAATCAGTTCCAACTGTGTTTCGTGCTATTCAAGGTCTCTTTTTATCTTTCTAGCATTCTCTGGTTATGTTAATCAGAGTAGTAATTATAATTATATACTTCTGTAGTAAGTACCCTGTAGTGTTTTCAGCTTATAAATAGTATTTCCAATTATAAGAACTCTAAGTACTAGTGTACTTTTTCTGTTCTAGGATTCTTTTCACACTTCATTTAGTTGTTTTTTCACTTCCAGTCTACAACATTTATTCAGTCTTTTCTTAGATGACCTTGACATCTTTAAAAAATATTGTTATTTTGTAGATTATCCCTTAATTGAGATTTTTCATGATTGGAGTAAGGATATGCATCTATTTTTGATACCTTGATAACTTACAAATTTGAGATTTTGTTTTGGTAATACTTGTGTCACTTAAAGGTATATTGTGTCATCAGACTAATTCAAAGGCCATACTTAAACAGAGGCCTGTTTTTGTTGGAGTTTTGAATATGAAGGAAGCAGTGTTTTTACAACGTGGTCTGACTTGGTAAATGTTCTCGTGTAGCTACTTCAGGATCCTGGTTCAGCAGTTTGAGGTGCAGCTCCAGCAGTACAGACAGCAGATTGAGGAGCTAGAGAACCATCTAGCCACCCAAGCGAACAATTCACACATCACCCCACAAGGTAACATGCTTTCTGTGGTCATTTTTTTAATAGTGCTTTTAGTAGTCTTAAGCTGCCATAAGACAGTTTCCTTTAAAGTCATTGATTAGATCTTTATTTCTTACAAATATAAAATGCTATTATGAACGATTATGATATAATGGGCAGATGTCCTGGGGCCCACCTACCCCAGATTACTGATAGAGAGAAGTCCTTCTCTCAGTCTGCTCTGCTGTCTTCTCTCTTCCTTGGAAGTATTGGTGTAATTTTTTTCATCCTACACGTTAACTGTACCAAGAAATGGACTCAAGTAATAGAAGAATAATATTGGTTGTGTTATATATGTATTTGTGTGATAATATGATTTTCTTTTATAGATTTGTCAATGGCTATGCAGAAAATTTATCAAACATTTGTAGCTTTAGCTGCACAGCTTCAGTCTATTCATGAAAATGTGAAGGTGAGTTCTCATTCCGTATTCATTTATCTGGACATCTGCACCAAGTGAAGTATTTGTTCATTTGCAGGACAAAAGTGTCCATGCTCATCACAGAAATAGCTCAAATTACTTGTAAGTGAAAAAGACCAACTCTGAAATAATCTATAATATGCCCAGACACAACCGGGCAAGTGTTCTGTGAAGTGTGTTAACTTTTCATCAGCTTATTGTAAATGACTTTCCACATTCATACATGTACTTGTTTGCCATCATTTGAGTAGTTAAGCAGGATTTTGTTGCATGTATGTGCAGTTTGTTTAACCCATTGTCTTTTGTTGGACATTTTGGTTATTTCCATCTCTTATAGCACTATAGAAGGTAAACATTCTTAGTAGCAGAATCATTTCCCACTGCTTGAATTTTATGTGTGTTTTAAGTGTTTATTGGATCCTTCATAAAAAAAAACTTGCTAACATTTGTCCCTTCTAAACACAGGAAAATGTATTTATCAAAGAATAAAAATAAAAAAATTTGTCAGTGAATATTTTGAGTATTGTGTAATATATTCATTTTTAAAAATTACTTGGGCAAAATAAATATAGGTATACTTTACCAATCAAGCAAATATAATTGGTCTTTCTTGGATTTATATATGGTCAGAGAAAACCTTTAAAATTCAAAGCATCCAAACTTGAATCTAGATAAATTCTTAACTGTATAGATTAGAATTTCATGGAGATTACCAGTGTTTCCTTTTTTATTCTGATGCATGGTGATAGAATTTTTTAAAGTTAACCACTTAAATCATACTATTTTTGAAGTGATAGCATAGTTCAGACCGTTTGCTTTGATTGATTAAAAATTTTAAAGCAAATCTTTAAAATAACTTAATTTTTTAAAAATAATTTTAAAGGAGCAATTTTTATTAAATTCTCTTGAAACTTTGTAATAAGTGTTTAGTTTTTTAAAGTGCTGAAGGTGGTTCTGTCTTGGCACTTTGAAGTCTGTGTTGTGCAGATGTTTTTCTTTCTTGTCTTATTATGAAAGTTTCAAATATATAAAAAGTAGTATAAAGCTGATTTATTTAAGCTAAACTCTTAAGGAAAGTATTTAATAATTCCAGGGTGAAACAGAATCATTCCTATTCATAGCCTTAATTAAGGAAGATATTGTTTTGGGTAATCCTACCCATTTTATGAACTTGGTAATTTTTTCTTGGGCTTCCCTGATAGCTCAGTTAGTAAAGAATCCGCCTGCAACAAAGGAGACCCTGGTTCGATACCTGGGTCAGTAAGATCTGCTGGAGAAGGGATAGGCTTTACCCACTCCAGTATTCTTGGACTTCTCTTGTGGCTCAGCTGATAATCTGCTTGCAGTGCGAGAGACCTGGGAAGATCCCGTGAAAAAGGGAAAGGCTACCCACTCCAGTATTCTCTGCTGGAGAATTGCGTGGATTGTGTAGTCCATGAGGTTGCGAAGAGTCAGACACGACTGAGCGACTTTCACTTTCACCATGTTATTCTCATTGTAAAATAATCAAACAGTATTGATAAAGTATACCCTCCAAGCTCTCTTTGCTTTGGTGACATTTTAATACGTGTCACCTGCACCTTTTAAAAGGTATTTAACATATTTTATATATATGCGTATATATGTATTTAGTAAGCTTTTTTTTTTTTAATGCTGTTTACATCTAAGTTATCCAAAGGTTGGCCATTAAAGGGAAATTGTCATGAAAAATTAGAATATTTAAAATGGAATTTTAGATACTACTATGCTTGTCTGCAAGCTCTCTAACTTATTTTAAAGAGGGCCTCAGGAAGCCAGAATATGCAGGCAGTTGATTGTAAAGACATATGGCTAAAAGCAGGAAGACACTGTACAAAGGTGTGGTAGAACTCTCAAATTCACCACTTCCCACACCATGCATATGCTGGCGCTGCAAGTGCCATCATAACTTGGCATTGGCAAGTTAGATGAAGTACATAATGCTGGCAGTGTTTTTGATCTGTCTTTGCTAATTTATTGTATGGTTATATTCACCCTCATATTGTCAAAGTCAGCACAAGACATGATTAACACGTTCTATTTTTCATTCCTGTAGGTGCTCAAAGAACAGTACCTTGGCTACAGGAAAATGTTCTTGGGAGATGCTGTGGATGTGTTTGAAGCCAGGCGAGCAGAAGCCAAGAAGTGGCAGAACGCACCCCGAGTCACTACTGGACCCACCCCCTTCAGCAGCATGCCAAATGCAGCAGCCGTTGCCATGGCTGCAACTCTTACACAGCAGCAGCAGCCTGCTACAGGTCTGAATGCATTCAAGTTATAGCTTCTTACTGTTAAAGTGCAGAACACTGATGTGCATTTTTATGAGTCTTCCTTTTGTGTTAGCACTGAAGAAATTTCTGAGTAACTGTTCCAGTACAGTCTAAAAATTGTGATGGACACAATTATAAACATATACCTGATAAAAACACAGGGTAGTCTTAGCAATAATTAATTATACATCAATTAGATACTGAATATTGTGAATTTACTTCATGTTATTTGCTGTGTTGCTATAAATGCCCTTTAGAACATGGTGTTTCACTACTGAATTACATTTAAGAACCGATTCTAAATTTGTGACTGTATCGTATATTGTTTTAAAGTCAGAGGTAAAGTAGCCAGAGGTTGCATTCTTCTCTCTGTGATGCTGACAGGCGGTGTGTTCTCGCGTGCAGTGGTTACTGAATGCCCATACTCAGGATGAAGTATGTCTTTTTTGACTGAAGGTGTGTTGAGAGCAGTAGGTTTGTATAATGACTGGAAATAGAACAGGCCTTCTTAACCAAATTTAGAAGAAGGTACATGCTGGAATTGTCCATACCTTTTAAAATGAACAGAACAGTGGCAAGAGCAGGAAAAGGATGTTTTGAATTGCTCTGGATTGTGCATGAGGTATGTGCTGGGAGGAGCAGATGAAATAACTGGGGAGATGCTGGAAAGCAGATAATTGTAGTCCTTGGTTTAATTTCACTTCCTATGAGAGAGACATTTCTGTGGTCCAGTTCTGCATGTTTAGTTTGGTCCTGGGTCTTTCAGAGATGATTGTCTTTTTATTTCTGCAGTCCCTGTTTTGTTGGGCTTGAAGTGTGACATATAGAAATACAGTCTTAATGGATACTGATATTTTTTACTCATTCATACATTTTTGAACAGTGCTTATGAGTTACTTTGTAGCTTGTGTCTTTCTGAGAGTTCCATAGAGTCCAGTAGTAAGTTACAGTGTGCAAAAGCAAAAAATGTGCAGGTCTAGATTGCATTCAGGCTGCCTCTGCAGGGGAAGCATTCTCTGGGTTTTACTGTTGGCAATTTAAAAAATTGTTCTTCACACTTAGAGATGACAGAGTTGACTTAGTCATCAGTGAGTGGCTGATAATGGCTTTATGTCAAATCCCCCATGTTCCATGGCTGGACCCGTGTGGACAGTGGCCCACATAGGCACTGTGTAGTAGTTCTCCAGCTGGCTAGGGTGTAGGACTGCATTCTTATATTACAGAGGGAAAACGTCATTGTGGCATTGGTTCCCAGCGGGTCATTGTGGGGTGGCTAGAAATTGAATCAGCCCTGTACTGGTGCCTTCAGTTCTCCTGATGATTTATTTAACCAGCTCATCAAACTAACTGTAGTACCAGTTTACTTTTCAGAGCAAATATTGATTCTAAAATAGACCAGAGAAAGCAGGACTTAGTTAGGTATTCTTTAAACATAAGAGATTTCTATTCTAATCAGTAAAACTGGAGAAAAGTCAGTTATCTAAGCTGTTACACTATAAGGGAATTATGTTCTGTGGTGTATGCTAAAATAGAGGTAAAGTCACCTGTTGGATTTTGTTTTATATACTTTCTTATGTAGGCAGTCTTGAGAAGTTTGTAGGTTTCCCTGCATACGTTTTGGGCTTAGAAAGATACTTGTTCCTAGGAAGATACTTGTTCATTTTTTGAGTGCCTCCTCTGTGCCAGACTCCAGGGTTAGCAAGGTAAACAGTAGAGATGCGGTCTGGCTCTCTGTAGTGGTGGAAAATATTAGCTTACTTTAGAGGAACCATCCTGAAGCACCCTTTGCTCATGTGCTTGGGTTCTTTCAGACCTTTGCCAGGCTTTGGGGACACTGACTGCCTTGTACCTTCCCTGCATTTGTGAAGCCCATCTAGGGCTTTCTGATCAGGTGGCAGGAATTGTAATTTATTAACCTAAACAGTCTTACAGTGTTTTCATTTTGCATTGTATGGATTTTTGGACTGAGAAGCTGAACAATAGTGATCATTTTGTGCTGTCTTCTTGGTTCCCTTTTGTTTCTCTGAGGGTCTCCATGCTCCGTGGCCCATCCTTTTATGCCTGTCCAGGTCAGTCAGGATCCGCCTCTTTAGTCGTGTCACCCACCGCTGGAGTGAGACTGAGCAGCTGTTAGATGCACGCAGCCCATTAGAAATGCCCTCTTTATTGCATTGCGCTTTGTACCCGCGTCTTGTCCCTTATGTACTGTGACTGGTGAAATCTTTAAGTGCCAGTAACAGAATTTAAAGACCATCTAGATGAAGCTGGGTGAGGCTTGTATGCTGTTTTTAGTCAACCCTGTTGGTCTGTGCAAGGTTTGAGTTGTTGGGGGGCTTTGCTTCTGTTTGCATGTAGGTTCTTGACTTTATTAATGTAAAAAAAAAGCAGACTGCTTCTTAGGCTGCTACCTTCTGAAGGTGCATTCTGTGTAGTCTTTCTTGGAGGTGGAAGTATGGACGTAAGTGGACTTCATGATCCTCCTTCAATGTCTTTTAATGAAAAAATATATATAATAGACCTAAGGCCTGCGTGGTTTATGGTTATTGCTTCTGAAAACTGAAGAGAATTGATGACAAACTCCGCAGGCTATTTATGTATGAAATTAACTTCGTATGTGGATAGATTACGTGCTGGCAGAACTGGAGCACACTGTCCACCTTGCTTCTGAAGCCTCTTGAAAAGCTTAAGACATCGACATTAGGCTTTTCAGTGTAATTTTTACTTAGGATAGATTGTTTTAAGCTAATGAACTGGGATTAAGTTTTGCTGTTGTGTTTTGATGCTTTTAAAAGTTCTTGGTGTTTACATAAAAAGACTTTTCTCCTGTGACTTAACTGCTGTTTTTAAGGAGAGCTGAGACATTTTGTTAGGAATTCCTACTTTCTAGCTTTTAGTGTAGGTTTGGACATTTAAGGTGTATTGCTAAATAGGAAACTTCTTCCTTTGAGTTTCTTGTGGTTTTACAATTTTGTTGTATGTAATAACCAAAGGAGCATTCCCCACTAAATCAATGAGTAAAAATTTTCAAACGGGGGGAAAAACAGTTTTTGTTTTTTAAGAAAAATTATTACTTTAAAAGATAATGATTTAGGAATAACCATCCTAATTACGTTAGGTATTTTGAATGATCATTGAAAATTATAATAAAAAAAATTTAGCACTTTAGTCCTTTTCCTGTGAATTCAGTTTTACTTTTAAGAAAGTAGAATTTATCCTGAAAAATATGAATTAAAGTGCTAACTTGATTTTGTTATGTGTGAATATATTATACAGTAACTTTTGTAAAATGTTACTCTACATGAAGGTTTCACTTTGGGCAATCACTGGGATATGTTACTACTAACTGGGTATTATTTATGGAACTAAGAGCCTCTCGTTAAATGACTAATGACTATTCAGATTTTGAGACAGATTTCTTGAATTGTTTACGTAATCTTTGCCTGAAGGATGTAGATTCTGCTTTCTAATAGTGAAACTAATTTATATGGTGGCCAGAGTGTAATATATGCTAATACTTTGGCATGGGAGATATTTATCATGAGTTTTTACTATTAAAAAATGTTATACATTTGCCTACTAGTTTTATAAATGATGTTGCCTTCAGAATTTGTGTGAAGGTACAAAACTCAAAATATCATGTACCTGTTGTGCAATGGAAAGTCTTGTCATTCTTAGAGTTCTTGATTACCTATATCCTGAATATTAATGATTAGAGTTGCTCTTAAAAGCAGACCCGCACACAACGAAAAGCATGTTATGTGAGTAACTCTTGGGACTTGTAGGGCTGAGGGCTGTGGTGTATATTATGCTCTAGGGTCTTCCACCAGCAGTGCCTCCTATGAACACGTGACACTTAAGTCTCTCAATGTTAAAGAAACTGGACGTGTGTTTTCTACATAATACTTCTGTTAGAAATAAGAAGGTAATATGCTTAGTTTCTTTTTCATATAGTAACATTTTACAAAAGAGCTGCTAGGCAGGTATTTTATTCTCAAGTTGATCTCAAACTGGATGTAAAAATTTAAATCTTTTCTAATTTATTTTTTAATAGTAGTGTAAGAACTCTGGCTACTGTTGGTGTTTCTTTATTTTCTGGGTAGAAGCTATTTGGAAAGTCCAGTTTCTGTCCCAGTGTAGCAAAATGTAGTTTCTTAGTTTCTTTTTTCTTCTTTCTTTAATGTTTTATAATTTTACACTACCTTTTTGAATAAAGAAACCTCATTCTTCATTGAACAACTTGAAGGCTTTGATTTCTTTAAGAAGTCTAAATATCAGTCTGTATGTTACTTTGGCAGTTCCCTCAACTTTGAGATGCACTGATCACTGTGCTTGAAAAAGACAAGACTGAAGATTGTACTATGAAATTTATCAAATAATTTTCATAAATTATCAAATGAGAGATTTTTAGATTTTTGTATTCTGCTTAGTTTAAAAAAAAAAAGTAGTTAAAAAAGAGAGGCTAGTAAGTTTGATGCTATTCTTGCCAAACTCAGCCAAAATCTTTAACAAATGGGAAAAGGATGACTTAATCGTTTTGCATCTGAGTACATTTTCCAAAATGTTGAGAAGAAACTTCTGAATTGAAATCTTGAATGTATTGAATCTGTCAAGGTACACAGCAGTGCCTTTGTAAATGTTCATTCTCTATCTTATTTAATCAGGTGATAAGTGGTGTGATGTAGCAGAGCCTAATAGTAGAACTCAATTATCACTTTTTGTGAACAAGTTGGAATTGTCATGTTACTGTGTAATTGATTTGCTTTAAAATGAACAATAAATTTAATAAAATAAAACATTGTCTTGTTTTTTATCTATTTATTTATATCATTTATATTTTCTGTAAGAAATCCTGCCTAGTTTTTGGTACTTACACTTATGAAGTAACATGATGGTTTTGCATGTTAGTGTCAGTCTCTTTTGATCAATTGGGACTTGACTCTAACCGTAAGGAGCTTATTTTAAAAAGAAAAAAAGTAAAAACCTTTACTGATTACAGCAACTAATCTTAACAGAAAACAACTGGGGAGATCTAAAATCATTCTAGACGTGAAACTAAAAGAACTATAATTTACAATACATTAAAGATTTCAAATTATTTAGTAGGTTAAACTAACACTCTTTTCGTATGGTAAGCCTCTTTTGTCTTAAGTGTGAACAAGTTAATTTTTTTTTTAAATTTATTTTTGAATAGGTAAATCTGCTGGGACAGATAAATTAGGCTGGGGAGACATCCTGAAAACTAAGTTTTAGCAAATAGAATTTGTTAAAAATAATGACTGTTCATTTTAAAATTAATTTCATAAAGAAATTTAATCTTGAAAGAGTAAGGCAAATTTGTTTTTTTTCCCCCCCATTTTTTTTTTTTTTTTAT
>NW_011494871.1:2702824-2722448 GCF_000754665.1 Bison bison bison
TTTTTATACCAGGGCCACAGCCATCTCTGGGAGTTAGTTTTGGAGCGCCATTCGGCTCAGGTATTGGCACTGGCTTGCAGTCAAGTGGCCTAGGTTCTTCAAACCTTGGAGGTACACTTTAACTTTTCTCGTATTGCATTGCACTATGATACATTCGAATTGCTACTAGCCTGTGAAAACCTCTAAGAGGATCTGCTCTTTGGGAAGTTAAGGTTCTATCTGGCCAGAAAAAAAAGGATTCTCTAAACATATCAGTGCTTTCTAAAATTATTAGATCTAGAATTTTAAAAATCATTTCATCTCTGTGAATAGTAAATATAAAAATGTATTAAAATCAAATGGTAAGGGTGTTCATATTTTCAAAGCAATATGCTAAAACGTGAACTTGAAAATTGCTTATTTTTATTAAATTAAAAAGTTAGTTGGAATTCAAACTACTTCTGGACAGACATTCTCCTAATCATCTTTCTTTTCTGAAAATGCAGCTCTTTAAATGGGGAAATAATTGTATCATAAATTGAACAGCCCAACTCTGTCCATTTCTAAGCACTTTTGGCCTATTTGCCTTTATGTATACTTCTATACATAAGTTTATTTCAGTAGTTTTTATAACTAGTAAGGTAAGTCTTCTGCAAAGTATGCTGAAGTACAAATGCTTTCCCAATTCTCTGGTGTGGGTAATTGTAGGTTGATTGTATTTTGACAGGTGCATTGTCATGTAATGAGTATTGGATTAGAATATATCATCATAAGAGGTGAAGCCTGTTAGCTATATGGTTATGTAATATATTAGACTGTTAGGAATTACTAGAATTAATGGCAGACAGCATAATTCCTGTGGTCTATATTCCAGTTTGTCACCATATTTCATAGTTACAGGCAATAATACTATCAAACTCAATAATTTAGATAAACTGTTACAAAGTAGCTGAAGATGATTTTGAATTTCATTTTCTGAGCACTTGAAACAAGTCTTCAAGTACGTAGCAGACTCTGCTCCAGAACTCTGTATAATGAACACATGTTCTTTATTTAAGTTGTGACTAGTATTGTTAAGGGAGAAACCACGCTGCCCCTACTCCCAGTTTCTCAGTGTTGCATTGCTGGTAATGTTGCAAGAGCCTGTTCTTCCTTCGTAGAATTAGTGACTGACTCTCATGTGGTCATGCACTTTCCCAGTGCTGAACTTAAGTGAAAGTGTTTTTGTAAAAAGGAGAATAAAATTACTACGCGGTACATTGTGTTTAAATTGTTGTGCATGTGCTTATTTATGAATTTAGTCTTTTTTCTTTCCAAAATGAAATAACCCCTATAGATAACATGTATATGTGTTTGAGGAAAGTCATACTTGGATAGTCACTGAAATTTCTAGCCTGTTTGGGAGAGAAGGTACTATTCTTATTTTTTTATGGCTTTGTTCTTTAAAAATTACTGAGGGGTCGTAAGCTTAGTCTAAACAGATCTAAATGTTTTGTTTGAGAGCTGATCTAGTTCTTCCAGAAGCCTTGGACAAAAGGGTAAATAGCAGACCTCCTAAGCAGGGCCATGGTTTCAGCACTGTTTATTGTTGGTGTGGCTTGTCAGTATCCTTCACCTGTGTTTTACCTCCGTGTGTCTCTCTATCACCCCCACTAGGCTTTGGAGCTAGCTCTGGTTTTGGATGCAGCACCACAGGGGCCTCCACATTTGGATTTGGAACAACAAATAAACCCTCAGGAAGTCTTAGTGCAGGTTTGTGTGTTTTAGCCTGAATTTCAGGCCATTAGGTGCATTATTTTAAAAGTATAAGTGTTGTTACTTCCAATATCAAAAAGAGATCCCTGATTCAGTTTCTACCCCTGGATGAAGCCTACAAGCCTAATACTCATATAGCTTTCTCTCATATGCTAAAGGTCAGGTTAGTAGAACCTTTCTAACAACTTAAGTTTGATATAATAAATAATAACATATGCTGTTAATGATGTAGACATTATTTTGAATCCTAAGACTAGCTTTATGCTTAAACAGTTTTTCTTCATTATTACAAAAATAAACCCACTGTGAGTTTTAACCCAGTTTTTATCATTATTCATTCAGGAGAATAGTTGTTCTCCTGAGGAGATACTGTTACATAAGTTATACATTCTTTAGTTGCAAGTCCCTCTGATTTTAAGAATACCAGTCCTACAAATGATGATTAATTGAATGCTTTGCTTTTGAAGTAGGTATAATCTTCTGACACTTCTAGTAGAGAATTCCAAATTCCATCTGCTTTTGCATTTTTCTATATTTATAAATAATGACTTGTTATATTTTATTTCCTTTTTTAATTTATTTACTTTTTGTGGTCTCGCAGCACAGCTTGTGGGGTCTTGGTTCCCCAACCAGGGCTGAGCCCAGGTCCTTGGTAGTGAAAGTGTGGTGGATTCCCAAGCACTGGACCACCAGGGAATTCCCAATAGTGACATATTTTATTGTACAATGCTTAGGGATTAAAAGCATGCCTAAAATAACAATAATTTAATGTGGATTAACTTTTTAATTGAGGAAATTTTAAGGAAATTCCATTTAAATTAAGTAGTATTTAAAAATCAGTAGTTCTCAGGAAGTAAGATAATAGAATTCAGTGGTATCAGGATTATAATTTAAATATTATTTGCTAACATTAATTAGCTAGGCAGTATTTGATCTTAACTGTGTGAAGGCTCTTATAAAATAGTAACAATTGGTACTGCTGTTCCATGTATTCTTTGTCCTGAAAATTGTGGTTTGAGGCTTTCTTAGAGGACTTAGAATTGCCAGGGTAGGTCCAAAGGTCGGGAAAGTCTCTCCTCTACATTTTGATAAAGTGTATATGGATGGCTAAGGGGGAAGGCACTTGGCATATTTAATTAACACAAAAGTGACTGCCAACTTGAAGTTTTCTGTTGATTTCAGTTACTTGTGTAAGGTTTCTCTCTTGGCCTGGATCATTCAACTTGTGTCTATAATAGGGCCACTTAGCTGTCAGCTAAATTATTTTCCTGTAAAATTCCATGTTAGAAATTTAGGGCCCTAAGACATTTGCTGTTTTCATGGGTTATATATTCTTTCAGCTAGAGAATTATCCCCATTTTTTACATTTGTTTTTGTGACTTAACTTCTGATATGAATATTTTCTTCCCTAAACATAAGGCTTTGGCAGCTCAAGTACATCTGGGTTTAACTTCAGCAATCCTGGCATCACGGCATCAGCGGGTTTGACATTTGGGGTGTCCAATCCTGCCTCTGCAGGCTTTGGGACAGGAGGACAACTCCTTCAGTTGAAGAAACCTCCAGCTGGAAACAAAAGAGGAAAAAGATAAACCTATGGGTTGATGTGCTGAGAGAACCCATAGCAGCATCATTCATTCTCTGAGTCTATTTTTCTAAAGTTGATGCAGTAAATAAATTGCATCCCAGGAGATTTATAAAGTTTTGATATTTTTCCTTACTTCTGGAATTTTGAACTCTGTTCTTGTTTGCCATGCTAAACAACTTTTCTCTTGTGAATTTGAAACCTAGTTGTATATCTTTCGTTATTTTGATTCTCAGTGTAAGAAATATTCTTATTACATCACTGATTGGTAAAACCTACTACTATTTAACCTAGTGTTTTCGCAATGTTTTTGTTGATAAGGTTTACATTATGTGAATATATGCACATTTGTTTCTTATATGGATGTTATGAACTCTAGGGCCTATATTAGAATCTGTGTTCCTTGACAAAAGGCCTTTTGAACTACACTGCAGGGCATCTTGTGAATATGTATGTAAAATATATACAGGAAAATACACACAACCGTGTGTGCATATGAAATATATATTTACAGACCTACAACTTTTGCCTCAGACTGTTTCCCTTTTCTAAGGGTGTTCCATTTTTCACCTTTTATGCTTCAAATCCTCAGTGCTTGTAGAATGAGGAGCTAGAGGTACCAGGTCTTAGAGTTACTTGCTTCAAGACTTAGTGAAATGGTTACTGGTGTAAATATTGGCCAACTCAACAGCATTGCCCCCAGTCTTCCCCATTTTTGTTTCCACCTTAATCTCAGCAGCTCCTCCTGTCGAAGGCTGCTGTGAGACTGAGCAGACATATCTGTCAACAACTTAACTCCCCTATGTATTCTTATATCTAAGATGAACCTTCAGGAGCACGTTTGAATTCCAGACTGGTGTCTGGGGGCAAAGAGCTTTGGAGCCAAATTGATTCTATGCAGGTGTAGGATGCACTGTTATTTTAGTGGAAACTTTTCTAGCTATTCCAATAAAGAGTTCTTTCTTACAGGGCTATTGATATTGACACCAAATGGAGTGGCTTATCAGCCTCTTTTATGTCTTAAGTAAGTGCGTAATTGGAAATAGAGAAACGGTATATTTTAAGGAAAAAAGTATTCTCTGTAGCAACAGTAAACTATCCCCTGTTTTAACAGTGAACAGAAAGCTCCAGATAATAACACAGAAACATGTCAGGTTGCGTCTGTGTATCATTAGTATTAGTGATAGAGAGTGGGTGAAAAAGAGAGCCCTTGGAAAGAGAACTGCCTTAGCCATGATTTCAGACAGAAACTGTTATGTAGACCTATTTATCTTTCAAGTACAGTTTTCAGGTGAGATGCTGAACATGGAATTTCATTGAAAATAGTTTAATTTTTTATATAGAAGGTTTTGTACATAATGTGCATCAAGTGAATATTTTCAGAATCATTTTCACCAAGGCACCTTTTTTTCTAAAATAGGTATTACATACAATATATATACATATATATATATTTTAGTATAATGTTAGTTGGGTTTGACAAAAGTGTTATCAAGTCTGTTTTATTTATCTGCATATATCAATGATTGGCTTTTGGAGTTGAAGTTTTTGCACCTTGATGCATTAAAATAAGGAAAATGCTTTGTTTCTGAGCACTGAAGTTGTTTTTATTTTTTGCATACTTCTCTAATACTGCAGTCCCCAGATCCAGGTTTTGGGGAAGGGTAGGAAAACATGTGTTTAATTAAATACACAATTACAGCAAGCTTTTTTTTAAAAAAGGACATTACATTGTGCTGCAAAAAATCTGGATATTTATATTTCTTGGATTTTTTCTTTGTATTTTACATTTTAATATGTTGACCATTGGGACTTTGTAATGAATCTGTTTGTGACAGGAGTTTAAATGTGTCGTCCCCGTGTTCACTGTGTCCCTACTCTGTCCAGAGCCTGTCATGATGTAAACAATAAACTTTACTGTGTCAGCTGCTTTGAATCTTTATAGGCGTCAGTAGTCGTTCTTAATACATAATTTCCTTATTATTCCTTATTATTTCCTCTTTCATTCTCTGGTTGTTTTTTAGTGTTTTGTTTTCACTGGTTTATACATCTTGCTTTTTTAAAAAACAAAAAAGGCTGAGTACAAGATAGCAAGTACTTCATCACTCGCTTTTGTGTTTGCAAAATTATAAAAACATTTAAAATTATAAACAAAAATACTGAGTGAAAAGTGAAAGTTGCCTTCAACTCCTGGGCCCCAATCTGACTCTCTTCCGCACAGTGTCCACTCTTTGTAGTTTGGTGTGTATCCTTTCAGACCCTTTAAAGAATGCCTTTCACTTGTATACAGATGTTCGTTCTCTTTCTCTCATTTTCTCACATTTTATTCTCTTAGATCCTTTTCCTTTTTTTTTTTTAACAAGTGGCTTAAAGGTCTGTGTATTCCATGACTTGCCTGTCTCTCCTTGAATGGTGAATCAGGGACATCTCTGCACGTCAGTCCGTGGAGACTGACTCTTTGCTGACTGACCGTGGCACAGACGCCGGGTCATCCGCTCTAGCTGCTCCCTGTTCTTCCCAGTATTTCACTTTTACAGAAAGAGCTGCAGTGAATATCCTTAAACGTGACAGTTGGTGCTCATGTTTAATGCTTCTTTGGGATCGATTCTAGAAGAGGAATTGCTAAAAGAAGCATAGAATGTATGTTTTAATGTCAGACTGCCTTCCATAAATGCTGTATAAACAGATACTCCTGCTCTGTGAGTACCCACTTCCTGTCTGCAGCCCTAGATAACCATCAGTCTTTTAAGTCCCTGTGAGCTGGAGCTTTTTAGCATAAATGTTTTTATTAATAAATTATTAATTTATTAATTTTAATAAGTATCAATAATTCCCAATTATTAATGTAATTGCATATTAATATCCTGTGTCCATTTTATACCAGATGACTTGGGAGTTTTTTTCTTAATGATGTCCGTAGGTAACATAATCTAACATTTTTCTTTGGAGACAAATGACTCCTAGCTGACTTTCTGGGAGTCATCTCGGCTTCAGACCCCTGCCTGGAACCTGTGTGGTCTCTGGCAAGTTTCTCTTTTAGACCTCAGCTTCGGCACCTGCCAAGTGAGGACAGTACAGACGTGTGGTCGTATGAGGGTTGTGTCTACATGAGGCACCTGGGTGCAGCCCCTGCCCCTGTAGAGCCTTGTGTTGGGTGACGGCTCTAGGACCTTTAGAATGTATCTATTTCGTCAAGGTCAATTTTTTCTTAGGAAAAATACTTTTGGGATTTTTTTATTAGGTTTATACAAATAAAGTCTGTACCTGGGGAGAATCAGTGTCTTTCTATGTACAGCCTGGTATGTGCATTTGTTAGGTCTTTTCTTTCAGCAAGGTTTTACAGTGTGTATTAGCTCCCTGATAGTTTCCCCTAACAGCTTCTTAATTCTATTTCTCATTGAGGGTCTTCATCCTACAGTCAGTACAAGGTCATTCACATTATTACAGATGCAGATTAACTGTTCTTTTGTGATAATATAGTATGCCCAAGTTAATGTACTACTAATCTCAAATAGGGGCTTCCCAGGTGGCTCAGTTGGAGAGAATCTGCCAGTGCAGGAGACGTGGGTCCAATCTCTGGGTCAAGAAGATCCACTGGAGAAGATGGCAATCCACTCCAGTATTCTTGCCTGGGAATCCCCATAGACAGAGGAGCCTGGTGAGCTACAGTCCAGGGGGTTGCAAGAGTCAGACACAACTTAGCAAATAATCAACAATCTTAAGTAGTGTCTTTGCAGCAAGAGAATCTGAATGGTGCCTTCAGAAATTTTGCAGTGGGGATATTTCTGTGTGGGACATACTCGAGTTGGAACAGTTTATCAGAAGATAGGCAGCATCACCTTCTATGAGCCTTGCTGCAGCCTCACTGTGGATGAGCCTGGCTGCAGTGTGCCTACTGGAGCACACACCACAAGGTGTTACTCGGTAACATTACTGCGTAACGTGGGCCAGTGTCCTGGAAGCACCAGGGAGTGCAAATCGGAATCTCACTCACAGTCGTGTCTTACTTGTATGTAGTCTGTTACGGGCAGCACACTCAGAACTTTATATACTCAACCTTGTATGGCCTCGTTATTTCTCTCAAACGCAGAAATCTTCCGTGTCTAGATGAAGGAACAGGGTTAGATTAAGCAGCTTCCACGAGGTCACATGGCTGTTTAAGTCCTGGAGCTGGGGATTTTCTGTGATACAGGATTTTCATGTCCATCCTTTCCATAACACTAAAGGTCATGTGATGATTTTTACGGTGGAGTTACACACCTGCAATAGACTAGATCATGGCAGGTGAGGTGAGAACAAAGGTCTCTGGGCTTGAGGGAGCGTGATCATGTGTGGGGTCTAAGGGGTGTGATGAAGACATGGGAGTGCTTCACAGCCTGACCTGTACTCCCAACCCACCCCTTGGACACCCTTGCACATCACAGCCCTTCTAGGACACCTTGTCCCTTCCACCACTCCACTTGTGCACCAGCCATTTCTGTGATAGTGAAAGTCACTCAGTCACGTTCAACGACTCTTTGCGACCCCATGGACTATACAGTCCATGGAATTCTCCAGGCCAGAATACTGTAGTGGGTAGACTTTGTCCCTTCTCCAGAGGATCTTCCCAACCCAGGGATCGAACCCAGGTCTCCCACATGGTGTGGAGTAAATGTTGGCCTTTAAGTGCCATCTTTTCTCACCCTGAACACACACCTCCAGTTCACGTAGACTTTGGGTCTCAGGGTGCAGGCCTCCTTACATGGTTTCCTTGATGGGTCTGTTTGTCTCCCACTTTAGATTGAGTAATCCCAGAACAGGAACCCTGTCTTCTATTGTTTCGGTTTGGTGTTGTATCATCAATACTTACCATCTAATTGAATTTCATAAATAACTTCTGAATTAAGTAATTAGTGCAGTGGGGAAAGGTTAGTTAATTTGGTGACCCACTGCCAACCTTTCTCTGGACTTTGGAACCATGCTGCTGGTGTAGAATTTTGCTCCACCACTTAGTAGGTGTGCGACCTTGGTGAGGTTTAACATCTTTGTGTCTCTTTAGTAAAACAGTGAGCACTACTGATGTTCCAGGTTGTGCAGACTGAAATGAGTTAACTTAGGTAAGATGAAAGCTAAGCATGTAATAAGTAGTGTCTACATGTGTCCTAGTACAGTCTAAACTATTTTTTCTTTTTCTCTCAGGCAACAAATCACAGGTTTTAACTGGATTTCGAAAACCCAGTATGACAGAAGTCAATGAGCTAGGAAGAAAAATCCAGTTCTGAGCAGGCACTGAGTCAGCACATGTCTACTTTGCAAGAAACTTCCAATTGTCATCTTGGGAATCTCATTTGTCATAGAGTGAGTTTGGTCAAGATTTTTAGAATTTAGGAAAGAAAGCTCGCCCCTGTTATTTAAGGACAACCTAATGGATTGTATACCAGATCCTAGGAGTGTTTAAAGCAATTGCAAGCAGCCTGCTAATGCAGTGTATGCAAGGAGTAGAGGAAAATTCACAGATGAAACAGGGAAAGCTGATCCAAAAGGCAACTGGCCAAGTAGAGTGAATAAAATGTTTGTAACTTTAATTACGCAACTCATACTATTTTTTAAAAAGAGCTTCATAGAGGTATAATTTACATACCATAAAGTGAATGAAGGGTGCATTTCAGTGGTTTTTAGTGTATGGACAAAGTTGGGCAATATCACAGTCTAATGTCAGAACACAGGGGTGTGTGTGCTCAGTTGCTCAGTCGTGTCACAGTCTCAGTGACCCCATGGACTGTAGCCCACCAGGCTCCTCTGTCCATGGAATTTCCCAGGCAAGAATCCTGGAGTGGGTTGTTGCCATTTCCTACTCCAGGGTGTCTTTCCGATGCAGGGAAGTCCTGGGGTCTTTACTGCACCTGAACATTTTTGCCACCCCAAAGAGAATCCCCATATACATTACAGTCACTTACCATCACCACCACCCCAAGTACTCGGGACTGTTCATCTACTCTCTGTTTCTACATAATTTGCCTGTTCTGGCCATTTCATATAAACATGACTAGCTTCTTTCACTTAGCACAATGTTCCCTGGGGCCATCCATGCTGTGGAAGACATCACTACTTTATTCCTTTTTGTTGCTGAATAATATTCCATTGTGTGGATATAATCTATAATCACGTGTATAATTTTTAAAATCAAACGTGATTAAATCTGAAGGACAGAAAAAAACTGAAAAAAATATGAATAGAGTTTTAGGAACCTGTGGTATAATGTTTAAAAATCCAACCTCCGTGTGAAAAGACTCCCAGAAGGGGAAGAGATAAATGATGGAGCAGAGACTACACTGAAATAAATAACAGCCAGACACTTTCTAAACTGGATGAAATACATGCCTTTACAGACTCAAAAGGCTCACCGAACTCCGAGCAAAACAAATTCAAAGACACTCTGCCAGATACAGTCAAACTCCATGAGACCCAAAATAGAGAAAAAAGGGGACTTTGCTGGTGGTCCAGTGGTTAGGACTCTTAAGCGTCCACTGCAGGATTCAATCCCTGGTTGGGGGACTAAGATACCATGTCATGCATGGCAAAAAAAGAAAAAATTAAAGTTAGTATAGGAAAGTAATAATTAGAATAATGATGAATTTCTCCTGAGAAACCATGGAAATGTCTGTAGAGCACTGAAGGGAAATGGATACAGATGTATGCTTATGATGACTCAGAGGCCAAGGGTGTTGGGGGAGACTGGGGAAGGTTTCCAGTTACTTGATCATGGCCAAGTTTATAGCTGTGCTTTCCAACACACTAGCCTCTAGCCTTGGGTGTCTACTTAAATGTAAATTAACTGAAAGTTAAAGTGAAGATGCGGTTCTTGAGCCAAGCTAGCCACGTGTGAAAGGCGCAAGTGACAAATGACCACCACACTGCACTGCATAGATCCATGACGTTTCCATCATCACAGTCCTGCTGGACAGTGCTGAGCGCATGCCTACGGGAGTGGGTGCTGACAGAGACTCTGTGGAGGAAGGGAAGTTAAGGAACCCTGAGGCCAGGGTGCTGTGAGGACTATGTACACAGATACTGGAGTCACCCAGAATCTCCCAGGAGTAGCATTGGAGAGAGTGGGAGTCAGGAGCTAAAGTCTTCCAGGAAGGAGAGAGGAGGAATGACCCAGGGTAGCCAGTGGTGCAGCCTGATGGCCTGAACTTTGGAGCACAGGGATTTTTTGAAAGCACGAGGAAGGTTGGCCCAGAAGCAGCCTCCAGCAGATACCTGTCTCCCTGCCAGGTGTAGGGGATATGAGAGCAGGCTGCCAGAAGCAGCGCCCTGGGACAGAGGTGGGTTTCCGTCAAAATGAGAAGACAAGAGAGTCCAGTTCTGGGGCTGTAAGGGGCTTCGCTGAGAAGTGACCTCCACTGCAGACACAGAATTCAAGAACTGGGGAAGGGTGGGTGATGAGATTAGGGGTCAATGTGCAAGGGTGTAACATGTTTAATTGTGAAGGCCGAGGGGTGGATGGGGAGTGCTGGGGTAGCATGTTGTTCAGTCGCTCAGTCGTGTCCCTCTTTGTGACCCTACAGACCACAGCATGGACTCTGCGACTCTATGGACTGCACGCATGACAGGCTTCCCTGTCCTTCACTACCTCCCAGAGTTTGCTCAAACTCATGTCTATTGAGTCAGTGGTACCATCCAACCATCTTATCCTCTGTCATCCCCATCTTTGTCAGTCTTTCCCAGCATCAGGGTCTTTTCTAGTGAGTCGGCTCTTCACTTCAGGTAGCCAAAGTATTGGAGCTTCAGCTTCAGCAGTAGTCCTTTCAATGTATATTCAGGATTGATTTCCTTTAGCATTCCTTGCTGTCCAAAGGACTCTCAAGAGTCTTCTCCAGCACCACAACTCGAAGGCATCAGTTCTTCAGTTCTCAGCCTTCTTTATGGTCCAGCTCTCTCACCCGTACATGATTACTGGAAAAACCACAGTTTTGACTATATGGATCTTTGTCAGCCAAGTGATGTCTCTGATTTTAATACACTATCTAGGTTTGTCATAGCTTTTCTGAATCAAGCATCTTTTAATTTCATGGCAGTCACCATTTGCAGTGATTTTTTCCCCATCTATTGGCCATGAAGTGATGGGACTGGACGCCATGTTCTTAGTTTTTTGAATGTTGAGTTGTAAACCAGCTTTTTCACTCTCTTTCACCCTCATCAAGAGTCTCTTTTTTCTCTTCCCTTTTTGCCATTAAGGTGGTATCATCTGCATATCTAAAGTTTATTGATACTTCTCCCAGCAATCTTGATTCCAGCTTGTGATTCATCCAGCCTTTGCATGATGTACTCTTCTTATTTTCAAACACACATGCATGTTTCCCAGGTGGCACTAGTGGTAAAGAATCTGCCTGCCAGTTCAGGAGATGCAAGAGACATGGGTTTGATCCCTGGGTCGGGAAGATCCCCTGGAGGAGGACACGGCAACCCACTCCAGTATTCTTGCTGGAGAATCCCATTGACAGAGGAGCCTCGTGGGCTACAGGCCATGGGGTCACACAGAGTTGGACATGACTGAGCATATACTTCCCTAAACGTCTCATTTAGCTTGTTTTTGAGTGTTATAAAAATGCTACCTTGTATGTAGCCTGCAAATTGCTTATTTTCTCTCAACATTATATTTTGAGGTTTACCCATGTCATATCTAGGTATATCTAGGTTCATGAATTTTCACAATGGTGTAACATACATTGTGTAAAGCACACTGTTTCTGTCTCCTGAGGGTGGAGCTTTGTTGTTCCTACACTGTTTTTTATGATGAACCCATGAACATTACCAAGTGAGTTCCCTGATACACTGTGTAAGAGGGTCTCCAAGGCAGTGACCTACTAACTGATTGTGACCGTGGCTCACAATTAGTAAGCCATGAAGACAAATTAACAGAATGCAACCAGCATCTGTAGATTTCAACCAGACCTGATATGTTTCAGTAAGCCCCGGAATGAAGAACAGACTGTACAGAGGAGGGGCCTGGTTGAACATTGGGGAATCCTCAGAAAAGCCATACCGTGGACCAGGGAACATAGCCTCACAAACGTTATCATGGCAAAGCTGAGAAGACTCTAGGACCTCAAACACCAGGCTGCTGAAACTGTTGGATCAAAGTTGATATTTACCAAGAGAATGAATGTGTGCTTTGAACACAATTATTTAAGCATTCTAGCAGAGAGGGTGATCAACCACAAATAGAAGTGGAGAGAGAGGCACGTGGATTCAGCTGGAGCATCTGTCTGCTCTGCCCAAAACAAGTCATTTGGAAAAAAGTATAAGCTTGAGACAAAAAGATGAGTGCACGTCCTTCTACTCCACCATTCATCTTGTCTCAAGGCTATGGTTTTTCCAGTGGTCACGTATGGATGTGAGAGTTGGACTATAAAGAAAGCTGAGCACCGAAAAATTGATGCTTTTGAACTATGGTGTTGGAGAAGACTCTTGAGAGTCCCTTGGACTGTGAGGAGAGCCAACCAGTCCATCCTAAAGGAAACCAGTCCTGAATATTAATTGGAAGGACTGATGCTGAAGCTGAAGCTCCAATTCTTTGGCCACCTGATACAAAGAACTGACTCATTGGAAAAGACCCTGATGCTGGGAAAGATTGAAGGTGGGAAGAGAAGGGGACAAGAGGATGAGATGGTTGGATGGCATCACCAACTCAATGGACATAAGTTTGAGTAAACTCCAGGAGTTGGTGATGGACAATAAGGCCTGGAATGCTGCAGTCCATGGGGTCCCAAAGAGTTGGACACGACTGAGGACTGAACTGAACTGAATGGAAACACTTGTGGACAGGTTTTTGTGTGACTGGAGGTTTTCATTTTTCTTGGTAGATTCCTAGGAGTAAAATTGCTGGGTCATATGGTAAGTTTATGTTTAACTTTTTAAGAAACTGCTAAAATGTTTTCCAAAATTATTGTATTGTTTTACATTCTCACCAGCAACATATGAGGATTTTAATTTCTATCCACATCCTCACCAACACTTGTTATTGTCTGTCTTTTTTTATTTCAGCCATTGGGGTTTTAATTTGCATTTCTCTAATGACTAACAATGTGTAGAATTTTAAAATGTGATTCTGAGCTTTTGTATATCTTCTATTCAAACCTGTTTCATATTTTTAACTTGGGTCATTTGTCTTATTGAACTGTTTTGTGTAAGTCCTTTGCCAGATATATGATTTGCAAATCCTTTATAATGGTGTTTTTTGAAGTGCAAACATTTTTTATCTCAAGGAAGTCAAACTCTTTCCTCTTTATGGACTATGTTTTTGGTATCCTGTCTAAGAATGCTTTACTTAATCCAAAGTCACAAAGACTTTGTTTTCTTCTAGAAGTTTTATGGTTTTAGTTTTTATATTCAGCTCTATGATCTATTATGAGTTAATTTTTTTAGGTGGTGAGATGTAAGGGTTTAAATTCACTTTTGTGTATGTGGATATCCAATTGTTCCAGCATCCTTTGTGGAAACATGTTCTTTTGAGATGTGTGGAGTGAAAAGACATTTACCTTCTTTCTAGGTACTATATAGATGTGTCACAGTGTCCCTGAAGAGTTTGTACATCAGCTGGCATATCTGTAGTCATGTTCATACCTGGTTGTGTGCCTCTACTGATTGTCTCTAATTAAAATAACCCTCACAAAGTTAACAAGTCACTTTAAAAACTGGGTGAACATTGAGAATCATAGCAGTCGCCCGTAATTACAAACTGGAAGCAAATTGGCAGTGTTTCTACAAGCTCTGCATTCATGGCCAGTTCACACTATGTCCACCCACATGCTCCCTTTCTCGCTGGTTGCTCCTGCTTTCTTTTGCATCTCCTCTTTCTTCAAGGTGGAGGGGAGAGGAAACTCTTAAGTTTTCCTGAGAGACAGCTGGGGAGGATGTAGTGAGTCAGGACTGCCTTTCCAGCTGTGATGGCTGGTCGGCCAGGCAGGGGAGGGCAACTTCCTTTCCCAACCTGTTTTCCAGATAATTCTGCCTTTGTCCAGGTCCACTCTCTGCTAAGCTGTTCCCTGGATGAGAGGTTGCCCTCTGGATCACAGGCATCATGCTGTACTCTAGACCCCCCATTACTCGGGGAACAAACAGCACACCTGGAGCAGACCCAGCTTCAAGACGCTTCCCATCCCTATGAGCATGTGCGTATGCAGGTTACATCACACACCACACGTGCTTGTGTCCCCACCTGAGTGCCTGCCTTTCTCAGGGCCTTTGCTCACCCGCTCTGGTCACTCTCTGGGGTTTTTTCTGTCCGAGCTCAAACGGAGCAGTTCTGACTCTCAGGTCACTAGGGACAGGGCTGTGACCACAGTCAGCAACCCGGGAACTCAGAGCCCGTCCTGATGGACCATCCAGATGAAGGGCTGCTCTGTTCTCTGTTTAAGTAAAACACAGACGGTCAGATTGAATCTAAGGCAGTTTTCTCAGAATGGGACAGAGGCCATGCATATCAGAACCACCCAGAATGCTTGTAAAAAGGTAGATACCCTTGGGACTACTAGCCAGGACTTACTGAAACCGGTTGGGGGAGGGGGATGTGTAGGTCCTCAGCTCCTGGGTTTAGTAAGAGATGCTTTTCTTTGCAGAAGCTTAACACCTACTGGTCCAGGGGATGTCACAGAAGGACATGTAGAACTGACCACAGTCGACTGCTGTTGAATACAAATGTGGCTCTTGATCCTTTGTACAAAATGGACTTTATTATGTTTGTAGTCATTGCATTTCAGAGTTTAAAGAGACTTAACTGCTCATCTAAATAAGGCCAATGGATACGCAGTGGCTTGCCTGAAAAACCCATTTTTCTTTATTCCACTATCTCCTCAGTGGCACATCTGTAAAATTGCTCAAATGGGATGACAGACCTTTCACCCAAAGGTAGAATGCAACTAACTCATAGAAAGAATTGTGAAAGGGAAACGGGGAAAAAGAATTATGTATTAGTTATCTTTCTTTTTTTTTTAATTTATTTTATTTTTAAACTTTACAAAATTGTATTAGTTTTGCCAAATATCTAAATGAATCCACCACAGGTATACATGTATTCCCCATCCTGAACCCTCCTCCCTCCTCCCTCCCCATACCATCCCTCTGGGTTGTCCAGGTGCACCAGCCCCAAGCATCTTTCAAATTCATCTAAACATGAAAGGTTAACTTCCTCTGGTGATGGAGAATATTCTGAGATAAGCAGAAAATGCTGACATAAACATGAGTCTGTGAAACTTGTTTTACTCGACCTTGTAACTGAGTTTAAATTGTGAAATCAGATCTTAGTAGAAATCACATATTTAAAAGCCTTTATAAGTCTCTGAAATTTCCTATTGATGTTTGAAATTTATCTTAAGTAGAAGGCTACTGCTTGGCTACTGAGACACCGAGTCCTAAACTTCCTCTAAGAAAAGGAAATAATCGAGAAAGTGAGGAACTGTGTCATCCTTAAAGTTAGGAAGAGTTACCTTATTTATGGAGAATTATATAAATGGCAGTAAGATTCTGGTGGGGAATTTGTAGTGGTTGGGCATTCTTTATGTCCAAGGTCTTAATAACTTCCCAGGGAGCATCACACAATGGAGATAAAAAGGTCCAAACACACATAGGGTATAGGTTTAGGGATTTGCGGGTTTTGTGATGGGAACACCATGGTCAATATAGCAGCTGATGCTCATAAACATTTCATTTTTGAAATAAAAAACTATTGAGGCACTTCGAGAAGCTTGGCTGCTGCTTTGTTTTATGTTGACAAAAAAACCTATACATGGGCTTCCCTGGAGGCTCAACTGGTAAAGAATCTGTCTGCAATGTGGGAGATCTGGGTTTGATCCCTGGGTTGGAAAAATCCCCTGGAGGAGGGCATGGCAACCCATTCTAATACTCTTGCCTGGAGAACTCCATGGACAGAGGAGCCTGGTGGGCTATAGTGCGTGGAGTTGCAAAGAGTCGGACACGACTGAGCAAATTTCACTTTCATACATCTATACACAGCATTCTTTATAATAGCAGGTTCCAGGCAAATCTGATGACAAAGAACAGAAAGATTCAGAAATGGTGCAGGGATGTGTATTAATCAGTAATATTTTGGTTGCCAACAATACAAACCTTTCTGGCTTCAGGAGTGTTTGCCACACTTCAAGCTATGTTTCCTTGCTTTTTCCTCCCTAAATCCTTCCTATGTAGAACTTCCAGAGTTGCACATTATCTGAAGTAAATAAAGGAATTTATTCAATCCCATAAAGTCCAGTGAGTGGTCTGGGTTTCAGAAAAAGCTGGACCAATCAGGTCACAAAATATTATCAGAAATGAATCTCAGGGAATTTCCTGGCAGCCCAGTGGTTTGCACTCCATGCTTCCATTGCAGGGGGCACAGGTTCAATCCTTGGTCAAGGAACTAAGATCTCACAAGCCACTGCTGCTGCTGCTGCTAAGTCGCTTCAGTCATGTCCGACTCTGTGCGACCCCATAGACGGCAGCCCACCAGGCTCCGCCTTCCCTGGGATTCTCCAGGTAAAAACACTGGAGTGGGTTGCCATTTCCTTCTCCAATGTATGAAAGTGAAAAGTGAAAGTGAAGTCACTCAGTCGTGTCTGACTCTTCGCAACCCCATGCAGCCTACCAGGCTCCTCCGTCCATGGGATTTTCCAGGCAAGAGTACTGGAGTGGGTTGCCATTGCCTTCTCCGTCACAAGCCACAGGTGTGGCCAAAAAAAATGAGTCCCAGTCTTTGCTACCTACACATGGTCTCTCCCAGTGGTACTAAGATGGGTTGGAAGCCCCAGACTTCACATCCTTCTTATAAGTCCGTACAGTCTCTCTGTCCTCAAGTTTCTCTCTGAAAGTCTCTCTGTAAAGCCCTCTAGTTCCCCCTACTTGGATCACCTTTTCCCCTGGAGGTAAAGCCAAGTTTCCGGGGAGACTTACTCTGATTGGCCAGCGTGTCTCCCCTGGCCACATATTTGTGGGAGAGGGAGGCTGAGACGTTGTTAATCTCTCCCCCCAAACTGCTGATAGTAAAAGATGACAAGTCACAGATGTCTGGCTACTGAGGGTTGATGAACCTCAGAGTTAGGAGAATATGAGTTTTTACTCATAATGTATATGAGTACATGTGTTCAAATCTGTAGTTACCTTTTTTTTAAAAATTGGAATATAGCTGATTTACAGTCTTTTGTTTCAGAGTACAGCAATGAGATTCAGTTATACATATACATATATCTATTCTTTTTCAGATTTTTTTCCATTACAGGTTATAACAAGATAACAAGATATTGAATATAGTTCCCTGTGCTCTACAGCAAGTCCTGTTGTTTATCTTTTATTTACAGGACTGTGTAACTGTTAATCCCCAATCCTAATTTATCCCTCCCCCTAAAGCTGTATTTACCTTTGCTGGTCTTTGGTCAGCAGATGTGAAAGAAAATACAGAAGCTTTAGTAAAGTCCTTCATTTTGTTTATATAAAACTGTGCTTTTTATTTGTGCTATTACAGCTTCTAGATTTCTTTTTTTTTCTGTCTCTCTTTTGGAAGACCTCTTTGGAGCTGCAAGAGAGGACAGTAATTATGAGTGTGACCCCTCGACACAGGTAACAAAGAGCTTGCTTTCTGGCTCCACGTCCTGACTACCTTTGTCATCTTGGGCAAATTATTCAGCTTCTCTAATCCTGCATTGGGAGAAGGCAATGGCACCCCACTCCAGTACTCTTGCCTGGAAAATCCCATGGACGGAGGAGCCTGGTAGGCTGCAGTCCATGGGGTTGCTAAGAGTTGGACACGACTGAGCGACTTCACTTTCACTTTTCACTTTCATGCATTGGAGGAGGAAATGGCAACCCACTCCAGTGTTCTTGCCTAGAGAACCCCAGGGACTGTGGGGCCTGGTGGGCTGCTGTCTATGGGGTGGCACAGAGTCGGACACGACTGAAACGACTTAGCAGCCTTCTCATCCACACAACAGAGGTAATAACGTGCTTTCCTCTTTGTGTTGTTTTGAAAATGAAAAGAGAATATGCAAGCAAAGCTTTGAGCTTCTTGCTGCCATGGAGGAAGCACTCAGAAGTGCTGTTGTTATCAATATTATGAAACCAGTTCATCTGCTTTTATGCCTGTTCACTGGTCATGGTTGCCAGATAGCCCTGTTAGCTGTTGAATTCCCCAGCACTCAGCAGCAGATTCTGTGTTTCCTTCAAGAGGGGCTTCATTCCCCACCCCACCGCCCTCAGGCTCAGCCTGGTCACCAGCGCTTGCTCTGGTCACTGTCTGACTTTCACCCACTGCACTGTTCTTCTCTGTGGAATTCCAGCAAAGCGACACCTCTGAGCAACACCTTGTGCAAGAAGACACTTTTCTTACTGTATTGTGAAAAATGAAAATATACCAAGAAGTATAAGAAGGAAATAAAAACCACTACCCAGAGGCAATAACAGCTAACATTTTAATACCTCACTCTTCAGATATGGGGATATGTGTGTATATATACGTATACACACACACGTAATAAATGAAAGTGAGTGTTAGTTGCTCAGTTGTGTCTGACTCTTTGTGACCCCATGGACTGTAGCCCGCCAGATTCCTCTGTCCATGGGATTCTCCAGGCAAGAATACTGAAGTGGGTTGCCTTTTCCTCTTCCAGGGGGTCTTCCTGATCCAGGGATTAAACCTGAGTCCCCGGCACTGCATTGTGGGCAGATCCTTCAATGTCTGAGTCACCAGGGAAACTCTATATATGTGTATTTAAAACTAGATCACAGCATATACAGTGGCATTTTCCCTTTGTTCATTTAACATTTGACATTCACTTAACATAGTATGGTTTCTCAAACCATTAAATAGTCTTCAAAATTTTTGTTTTTAAAGAGAATCACTTTCTAGAAAAGAATTTTGAATTATTTAAATACTCGTTCTTTTGTCATTGGGCTTGCTTTTCAGGTTTTGCTGTTAGGAATAACATTATTATGCGTATCTCAGGACAAGCATCTAAAATACTCACTTCCTTTGTTTAGTATTTTATTTTTTTTGGCTAGGTGGTGCAGCTCTTGGGACCATAGTTCCCCAACCAGGAACTGAACCAGGCCACAGCAGTGAAAGCCTGGAATTCTAACCACTAGGCCACTGGGGAACTCCCTTTTATTAGTATTTTATTTTTTTGGTTACACTGAAAGTGTGATGTGCTCTTAGTTACCCAAGAGCAGAAACTGAACCTGTGCCCTCTGCAGTGGAAGCTTGGAGTCTTAACCAGTGGACGGCCAGGGAATTCCCTTTATTAGCATTTTAAAAGTTGTGGTCTAGTTTCCCTGAAATAT
>NW_011494871.1:2722548-2727937 GCF_000754665.1 Bison bison bison
TATTATATATATAAAACCTCTCTCTGTGTGCATGTGTATGTGCATGTGTATGACTGTGTGCTCAGTCACTCAGTCATATCTGACTCTGCAACTCCATGGACTGTAGCCCACCAGGTTCCTCTGCCCATGGAATTTTCCAGGCTAGAATACTGGAGTTGGGTGCCATTTTCGACTCCATATATATATATATACACACACATATATACACATATGTCATATATACACACCACATTTTCTATATCAACTCATCTATGGACGGGCACTTAGAGTGCTTCCATATCTTGACTGTTATAAACAATGCTGCAATGAACACAGCAGTGCCTAATTCTTTTCAAATTAGTGTTTTCATTTTCTTCTGATAAATACCTAGAAGTGGAATTGCTGGATTGTATGGCAGTTCTATTTTTAATTTTTTGAGGACCCTCCATACTGTTTCCATAGTGGCTGCACCAATTACATTACCACCAATAGTACATGAGGGTTCCTTTTTCTCCACATCCTCGCAACCACCAGTTCTTTCTTTTTTTAAACAAAATATTTATTTTATCTATTTGACTGTATCCTGTCTTAGTTGCGGCACACAGGACCTTAGATCTTAGTTGTGGCATGTGGGATCTAGTTCCCTGACCAGGGATTGAACCTGGGCCCCCTGCATTGGGAGCACAGAGTCCTAGCCACTGGACCACCAGGGAAGTCCTGTATTTCTTGTCTTTTTGATGACAGCTATTCTTACATATGTGAACTGATCCCATTGTTTTGATTTGCATTTCTCTGATGATTAGTGATGTTGAATACCTTGCAAGAGATTTTTATAGACCAGAGTGAGCAGGAACAAGGAAGTGATACTGGGCATTTGCCGATCGGTTAAGTCAGGGTGGTTGTTGTTCTGTCACTACTTTCCTTGTAAGGAACAAAGGAAAGTCTTGGAGCGGACAGAAAACTGGTGCTGAGCAGACAAGCCCTGATGGGTGGATGAGGCTTTCCTTTTCTGGGAGAGTCAAGCATAGAGCGTAGAAATTTTGTTAAGTTTCAGTTTGCTGATGTGGGGCTTGGCATGAGCAACTCATCTTGGGGTTAATCTGGTTATTTTAACATTTGTTGTTGTTCAGTTGCTTGGTCGTGTCTGACTCCTTGCAACCCCATGAACTGCAGCAATCAGGCTTCTCCGTGCTCCACTATCTCCTGGAGTCTGCCCAAACTCATGTCCATTGAGTCTGTGATAACCACTCTGTATCTAATCTTTTGTGTCTTCCTTTCATTCAGCTTCGCTCATAGCTCAGTTGGTAAAGAATCTGCCTGCAATGCAGGAGATCCTGGTTCAATTCCTGGGTTGGGAAGATCCCCTGGAGAAGGGATAGGCTGCCCACTCCAGTATTCTTGGGCTTCCCTGGTGGCTCAGTTGGTAAAGAATCCACCTGCAATGTGGGAGACCTGGGTCGATCCCTGGGTTGGGAAGATCCCTGGGGAAGGGAATAGCTACCCACTCCAGTATTCTGACCTGGAGAATTCCATGGACTGTATAGTCCATGGGGTCGCAATGAGTCAGACACGACTGAGTGACCTTCACTTTCATTCAACATCAGGCTCTTGAGATCCATCTTGTTGTACACAATGGTAATTGCAAATGCATTCCTTTTACTGCTGAGTCATATCCTATTAATATATTACAATTGTTTGTCCAGTTACCTGTTGGGTTGTTCCCAGTGTGAAGTTGTTGTTGTTCTTAGTTGTTAAGTCATGTCCAACTCTTTGCAACCCCACGGCTGTAGCCCACCAGGCTCCTCTGTTCATGGGATTCTCTGGGCAAGAATATTGGAGTGGGTTGCCATGCCCTCCTCGAGGGGATCTTCCCAACCCATGGACTGAACCTATGTCTCCTATATCACAGGCGGATTCTCTACCACTGAGCCACCAGGGAATCCCAGTGTGAAGTTATTATGAGTAAAACTACTATTAATATCCTCTTACAAGTCTTTTTGTAAATATGTGTTCATTTCTCATGGGTAAGTACCTAGAAGTAGAATCTCTGGATTTATGGAAGATGGATACTTAACTTCTACAGGAACTGTGAGTGTTCCAGAGTAGTTATAACATTCTATACTCTTACCAACAATGTATGAGTTCTGGTTGCTCAACACCCTCCACAATAATTTGGAGTCATTTATCCTTGACCTTCTGTGGGTGTGTAGTGGACTACTGTTTTTTAAAAAATTGGAATATAATTGATCTACAATGTTGGGTTAGTTTCAGGTGTATAGCAAAGTGCATCAGTTGTATGTGTATCCTCTGTTTTATAAGAGTTTATTCTCATATAGGTCATTACAGACCATGGTGTAGCATTCCCTGTGCTGTATAGTAGGTCCTTATTAGTTGTCTACTTTATATATAGCAGTGTGTATATGCCAATCCCAGTCTCCCAGTTTATCCCTCCCCTCACCCTTTCCCTCTGGCAACCACGTTTGTTTTCTGCATCAGTGACTCTATGTTTCGTAAATAAGTTCATTTGTACCACTCACTTAGGTTCCACACACGAGCAGCATCACGTGGCGTCTGCTGTGACGTGCGTTTTCCTGATGATGAACAAGTTGGGTCTATTCTTTCAGTTGTGAGCTGCGGGAATTACTTATCCGCTCTAGATCCAAGTCCTTGTCAAAAGGGTGCATTGTGAATATCTTTTCCTGGTCAGTGGATGGCCTATTCATTTTCTTGGCAGAAGAAATGACGTTTGATGACGTCCATTTATTACTTTTTCCTTGTCTGATCAGGGCTTTTTTGTGGCCCAGCACAGAAAGTATTTTCTCTTCCGTTTTCTTCTAGAAGTTCTCTCTGCTTAGGTTTTTACTTTTAAGTCTGTGGTCCATGTTTAGTTAATCGTTGCATATGGTTAAGGGGGTCAAGGTTATTTTTTCCCTATGAACATCAAGTTGTCACAGCACCATTTATTGAAGACTACCTTTTCCCTATTGAATTGCTTTTGCTGCTGCTGCTGCTAAGTTGCTTCAGTCGTGTCCGACTCCGTGCAACCCCATAGACTGCAGCCCACCAGGCTCCCCCATCCCTGGGATTCCCCAGGCAAGAACACTGGAGTGGGTTGCCATTTCCTTCTCCAATGCATGAAAGTGAAAAGTGAAAGTGAAGTCGCTCAGTCGTGTCCAACTCCCAGCGACCCCATGGACTGCAGCCTACCAGGCTCCTCTGTCCGTGGGATTTTCCAGGCAAGAGTACTGGAGTGTACCTCTCAAAATCATTTCCCCACATGTGCAGGTATCTGTTTCTGGGCTCTGTCTACTCCCATGCCCACACTCCATTGTCTTGAGTAGTGTTCACATTCAAGTAAACCTGAAACCAGGCAGTGTAAGTCCATCAGTCTTGTTCTTTGGGAGCCTGAATGCCTTGTTTTCAGTGTGAAGGTTCTGCACATATTCCACTAATTTTTCAATAAGTATTTTATGATTTTGCTGTACTTACGACTAATACTTTATGAAAATCACCATTGCTTCCTAGTAGTTCTGATAGACTATATTTCCCAAAATGGCTGCAACAGTTTCCAATCCTCAGGCTCTTGCAGACTCCTACCACTCTCCCATCAGTAGATGGGGTCTCCTCTTTCCTGTCCCCTGGGACCGACTGGGCCCTTGTGGCTGCCTCAGCGAACAGGATGTGGTGGGAGAGATGGTGCATGATTTCCAAGGTCAGGTTGGAAGGGCTGACAGAGTGTCCCCCTGCCTCTCTTTCCTGGGACCCCTGGATCCAGCCAGCATGTTGTGAGGAAGCCGGGGTTACCAGGAGCGGCCATGTGCCGGGGCCCTGCTGTAGCCAGCATCGCAGCCAGAAGTGAGAGTGAATGAATGGCTGAGGGGAGGGCCTGCCACAACTGCCGCTTTGTCATCAGGAAAATAGATGGGCAGTTCTACTGCAGGTTGCTTTTTCTTTTCTTTTGAAATTTTATTTATTTTTAATTTTTGGCCACACTAGGTCTTCCTTGCAGCTCTCGGGCTTTCTCTAGTTTTGACAAGTGGGCTCGACCCTTCCTTGTGGCTTCTCTTGTTGCGGAGCTCCAGCTCTAGGCTTCATGGGCTCCAGTAGTTGTGGTTCATGGGCTCCAGAGCGCAGTCTCAGTAGTTGTGGTGCATGGGCTTAGTTGCCCTGAGGCATGTGGCATCTTTCTGGCCGGGCCAGAACCTGTGTCCTCTGCAATGGCATGTGGATTCTTTACCATTGGGCTGCAAGGAAAGTCCCATATTGCTTTTTCTATGTCTGGTGTGGTCCACTGCTCTCTAAAAACAATGTGTAACATTGAAAAGAATCTGGAGAAGAGTCATCAAAATGCATTTGCAGAGTTCTTAAGAAGCCCACCATAGGGGAATAAAGATTTCTATTGAACGTTCTTCCTTCCCAGTAGTTGTTGTTCAGTCAGTAAGTTGTGTTTGACTCTGTGACCCCATGAACTGACCCTTTGCCTAATCCTGTCAGGGTTGCTCTTTGGTTTATTAGTTTGTAAATAACATCAGAGGAGAGCTGGAAAGGAAATTGGTCTGGGGACCAGAGGGAAAGGAAGGAGGTTAGGGACTGGTGGCTTTCACTGTGTCTGGATTTGTTTGTTCCCTAAACTGGGGAGTAGAGGTGTGCGTGCTAGCTATATGCTTATCTGTGCCTTTTTACATGCCATATATATGCCTTTCCTTTACAAATGTCTATAGACATGCATCATATATAAACGTGTGTTTGTGGTTAGTTGTGTCCGACTCTTTGTGACCCTGTGGACTGTAGCTCGCCAGGCTCCTCTGTCCATGGGATTTCCCAGGCAAGAAAACTGGAGTGGGTTGCCATTTCCTCCTCCAGGGGATCTTCCTGACCCAGGGATGGAACCTGTATCTCCTGTGTCTCCTGCACTGGCAGGTGGGTTCTTTACCACTGAGCTACCTGGGAAGCCCATCCACATATAAAAGGTAAACATGTATATGTATACCTACTATGAACATTTTTAAAAGGAAATGAGGTTTTAATTTGAGGAAAAGAAAGGGTTAAGAAGTGGCTTAAAGTCTTTTTAGAAACATTTATTTATTTGGCTGCACTGGGTCTAGAGAAAGAAATGACAACCCACTCCAGTATTCTTGCCCGGAGAATCCCATTGACAGAGGAGCCTGGCGGGTACAGTCCATGGGGTTGCAAAGAGTCGATCACAACTGAGCGACTAATGCTTTCACTTTTCATGAACATTTTAAAAAGGAAATAGGGTTTTAGTTTGAGGAAAAGAAAGGCTTAAGAAATGGTTTAATGTCTTAAAAAAAAAAAATATATATATATATATATTTCTTTGGCTGCACTGGGTCTTAGCTGCAGCCCGTGGGGTCTTTGATGTTCCTTGTGGCAGGGGGGGGTTTTTTGT
>NW_011494871.1:2728037-2728673 GCF_000754665.1 Bison bison bison
AGTGGCAGCATGTGAACTCTTAGTTAGGGCATTTGGGATCTAGTTTTCTGACCAGGGATTGAACCCGGGTCTCCTGCACTGGGAGCGCAGAGTATTAGCCACTGGCCCACCAGGGAAGTCCCTTGAAGTCTTATTTATAAATTTATAAAGATGAACTCACTGGTAGAAACTTTTAGGATCACCCCAGCAGTTGTGATGACATCCTAAGAAAACATCTTCTGCCACCACGAAGCTTAGCCCTGCAGTTCAGATCATGTCCTCTTCCTCAACTTCCTGCTAAAGACACATTGCTTATCAGGAACCTGTTTTGTTTTGTTTTGTTTTAGGGCCCAGGATAAGCAGAATCCTACTTGAAGCTGGAATTCCCAGCCCACAGTTTTCGAAGCAAGTTGTCCATCCCTTCTGCCTTTTTTTTCCCTAAGAATGGAGGCAGAGGCCAGCCAAGGGGGCGCTTGGCACCACATGGCTTTGCAACCGGGGGAGGATTCTCTGCTGAACTCTGTTCTTGACAGCCCCGATGTTTATGTTTTTTGAAGCTTAATGATCAGTAAATGCTGGGGCAGACTCTTACTTACATCGTTTTGTGTGTGTGTGAGTGTGTTCACTTTGAGGTCAGAATTTTATCAGATATTAAAC
>NW_011494871.1:2730076-2734434 GCF_000754665.1 Bison bison bison
GGCCGCGCGCAGGGACGCCCGAGCCGCTGATCCCTCCCTTGCCCACCCCCGGGGGCCGCCCGGCGCCCCCGCGAGACGGCAGTGCGCCTCGGAGACCCGGTCGTTAGAGCCACACGCAGCCCAGCGCGTCGAGGGCGGCCTCGGGCTGCCAGTCCTTAGAAGCCGTGTGTGGTTTGTTATGTAAACGTGTGTAGGGACCATAGGCTTGTGGAGCTGGGTGTCACGTGATGGTGACACAGGATGCGCTATCGACACCCTTCGATCATGAAACATTGAAAGGGCGCTTCAAAACGATTAGATTTCGTGCCACTTTGGGGCTCTTGGCAAGTTTGTAGGTACATACATGCAGGTGCAGGTTTTGCGGCTTGGAGCTGGGTTCGCTGTTAGTAGTCTCCCGTGGATTTTGTCTGAGAAAATAGGCATATAAAAATAAGTGACTTCCCTATTCCTGTGGCTGAATAATGTGAAAGGGAAGCAGCTTATCAGACAGTCTAGACCCGTGTTTCCGAGGCTTGAGTGATGTCGGGGCACCTTCTGAGTCACTTGCAGAGAATCCCAGCGACAGAGGATCAGGGGGCAGACAGGCTGAGACCAGACTGCGGGAGTCCCGGGTCGGGGGAGGGCGGATGGTCCCTGTATGGGTGCCAAGGGGGTACAAGCTGCCTTGTATTTGAAGGTAAGACCTGCAGCTCATGATGAGGATGAGGGTGTAAGTGAAAGAAGAGATGCAAAGATGGAGGTTTTGGATCCAAGAAATGGTTACTGAGATGGGGAAAGGTTCGGGAAGAGCAGGGTTCTGTTTTTTGGGGGGGGGGAGAGGGGGTCAGGAGTTTGGTTTTGAACCTGTGAAGTGCCAGCCAAAGGGCCCAGTGGAGAGAGGCAGGCCGGTGTACAGACCAGAGGAGAACTGTGAGGATTGCCCAGCAGGACAGGCTCTCAGGACAGGTGTGACCAGCACTCACTCAGGCCGCCATCTAGAAAGAGTCCCCAGTTTTCCTTCAGGCCCTGCCCTTGGTCTGTCCGAAGACTTCCTGATTTTTGAGCCAGGGGCCTGCGCTTTCATTTGGCTCTGCGCCCTGCTGATTACGTAACCTGTGTGTATAGATGTGGCCAAAATGAGAGGGGTCCTTGCCCAGAGCCCTGGGCACTCCACATTTCAAGGTCAGGGAGATGCAGGCGGCAGCAGGGGGCTGCGAATTTGGCCAGTGAGCTCAGAGGGAGCCAAGAGACGGTGTCCAGGAAGTGGGGTGTCCGACTGGGCCTGGCATCACCCCAGGCTCAGGACAGGTGAGGCCTGAGAACCGTCTGTTTGTTCAGCAGCAGGGAGGGGAGAGCATCGGTGACCTTGCAGAAGCTGATTCTGTGTGATCCTGGGAAGAATGTCCATAAGAGATGAAGAGGACAGGCGTTGGAAACAGCTTGACCAGAAAACTCTTTGGGGTGAACTTTGTTGCTGGGGACCGTGGAGCAGAGGGGGGGTGGTCGCTGGAGGAGGATATGAGTTCTAGAAGGCCGTTTTAAGCCCTGTGACAGTTGTACGGTTGTTGGCATGGATATAAAAGCCAGGGGAGAAGGGAGGGCAGGGTTCTGAGATTCAGAGAAGAGAGCACGTCGTCAAGGTGGAGCAGTGGAGACACGTCCAGAGGTGGAGGATGGGGGCCTCGCTGTTGGATAGGCTGCGAGATGGGAGCTTATTTTGGGTCTATTACACTTCCCTGGAGGCTCAGATGGTTAAGAATCTGCTTGCAATGCAGGAGACCCTGGTTTGATTCCTGGGTCAGGAAGATCCCCTGGAAAAGGGATAGGCTACCCACTCCAGTATTCTTGGGTTTCCCTGGTGGCTCAGATGGTAAAGAATCCACCATTCTTTGGGAGACCTGGGTTTCATCCATGGGTTGGGAAGATGCCCTGAAGCAGGGAACAGTTACCCACTCTAGTGTTCTTGCCTGGATGATTCCATGGACAGAGGAGCCCGGCAGGCTACAGTCCACAGAGTTGCAAAAAGTCAGACATGACTGAGCGACTTTCACTTTTTCATTACACACCGTGTAAGGAAGAGGGAGGCCTTGACAGTGTGGGCTCTTTGGGGCATGCATTTGAACTTGTGTAAAGGGCCTGCTGGGCCTTCCCAGGTGACGCTAGAGGTAAAGAACAAGGCTGCCAATGCAGTAGATGTAAGAGACACGGGTTCTATCCCAAGGTGAAGATCCCCTGAAGAAGAGAATGGCAACCCACTCCAGTATTCTTGCCTGGAGAATTGCATGGACCAAGGAGCCTGACGGGCTATATTCATGGGGTCACAAAGAGTCAGACATGACTGAGCATGCACCCAAAGACTAAAAGGAAAAAAAAGGATTATTCACAAATTACAGTTTAAATTGTTTTTGCTAGTGCCTAGCAAAACTTTGGGGTTTCTATATTGATTGTGTATCCAACAACCTAGTGGGCTCTCTTAAGAATTTTTTTTTAATTAATTTTTTATTGATGGATAATTGCTTTACAGAACTTTGCTATTTTCCGTCAAACCTCAACATGAATCAGCCATAGGTATACATATATCCCCTCCCTCTTGAAGTTCCCTCCCATCTCCCTCCCCATCCCAACCCTCTAGGTTGATACAGAGCCCCTGTTTGAGTTTCCTAAGTCATATAGCAAATTCCTGTTGGCTATCTGTTTTACATATGGTAATGTAAGTGTCCATGTTACTCTTTCCATACATCTCACCCTGTCCTCCCCTCTCCCCGTGTCCGTAAGTCTGTTCTTTATGTCTGTTTTTCCATTGTTGCCCTGTAAGTGAATTCTTCAGTACCATTTTTCTAGATTCTGTATATATGTGTTAGAATATGGTACTTATCTTTCTCTTTCTGACTCACTTCACTCTGTATAATAGGTTCCAGGTTCATCCACCTCAGAACTGACTCAAATGCGTTCCTTTTTATGGCTGAGTAATATTCCATTGTGTATATATACCACAACTTCTTCATCCATTCATCTGTAGATGACATCTAGGTTGCTTCCATGTTCTGCTGCTGCTGCTGCTAAGTCGCTTCAGTCATGTCTGACTCTGTGCGACCCCATAGACGGCAGTTCTCCAGGCTCACCCGTCCCTGGGATTTTCCAGGCAAGAGTACTGGAGTGGGGTGCCATTGCCTTCTATGGCTTCCATGTTCTAGCTATTGTAAATAGTGCTATAATGAACAATGGAATATATGTGTCTCTTTCAATTTTGGTTTCCTTGGGGTATATGCCTAGGAGTGGAATTGCTGGGTCATATGGTGGTTTTATTCCTAGTTTTTTAAGAAATCTCCATACTGTCTTCTATAGAGGCTATATCAATTTACATTCCCACCAACAGTGCAAGAGCATTCCCTTTTCTCCACACCCTTTCCAGCATTTATCGTTTGTAGACTTTGATGAGGGCCATTCTGACCTGTGTGAGGTGATATTTCATTGTAGTTTTGATTTGCATTTCTTTAATAATAAGCAGGTCAGGTGGTCTGGTATTCCCATCTCTTTCAGAATTTCCCACAGTTTATTGTGATCCACGCAGTCAAAGGCTTTGGCATAGTCAATAAAGCAGAAATAGATGTTTTTCTGGAACTCTCTTGCTTTTTCCATGATTCAGCGGATGTTGGCAATTTGGTCTCTGGTTCCTCTGCCTTTTCTAAAACCAGCTTGAACATCTGGAAGTTCACGGTTCACGTATTGCTGAAGCCTGGCTTGGAGAATTTTGAGCATTACTTTACTAGTGTGTGAGATGAGTGCAATTGTGCGGTAGTTTGAGCATTCTTTGGCATTGCCTTTCTTTGGGATTGGAATGAAAACTGACCTTTTCCAGGCCTGTGGCCACTGCTGAGTTTTCCAAATTTGGTGGCATATTGAGTGCAGCACTTTCACAGCATCATCTTTCAGGATTTGAAATAGCTCAACTAGAATTCCATCCTACACTAGCTTTGTTCATAATGATGCTTTCTAAGGCCCACTTGACTTCACATTCCAGGATATCTGCTCTAGGTGAGTGATCACACCATCATGATTATCAGGTCAGGAAGCAACAGTTAGAACTGGACATGGAACAACAGACTGGTTCCAAATAGGAAAAGGAGTACGTCAAGGCTGTATATTGTCAGCCTGCTTATTTAACTTCTATGCAGAGTACATCATGAGAAACGCTGGGTTGGAAAAAGCACAAGCTGGAATCAAGATTGCTGGGAGAAATATCAATAACCTCAGATATGCAGATGACACCATCCTTATGGCAGAAAGTGAAGAGGAACTAAAAAGCCTCTTGATGAAGGTGTAAGAGGAGAGTGAAAAAGTTGGCTTAAAACTCAGCATTCAGAAAACTAAGATCATGG
>NW_011494871.1:2734953-2739222 GCF_000754665.1 Bison bison bison
CAGGACTCATTGGAAAAGACCCTGATGCTGGGAGGGATTGGGGGCAGGAGGAGCAGGGGACGACAGAGGATGAGATGGCTGGATGGCATCAGTGACTCGATGGACGTGAGTCTGAGTGAACTCCAGGAGTTGGTGATGGACAGGGAGGCCTGGCGTGCTGCAATTTATGGGGTCGCAAAGAGTCAGACACGACTGAGCAAATGAACTGAACTGAACTGAATAATAAGCAATGTTGAGCATCTTTTCAGTGTTTGTTAACCATATGTATGTCTTCTTTGGAGAAATGTCTGTTTAGGTCTTTTTCCCACTTTTTGATTGGGTTGTATGTTTTTCTGGTATTGAGTTGTATGAGCTGCTTGTATATTTTGAAAATTAATCTTTTGTCAGTTGTTTCATTTTCTATTATTTTCTCCCATTCTGTGGGTGGTCTTTTCACCTTGCTTATAGTTTACTTTACTGTGCAAAAGCTTTTAAGTTTAATCAGGTCCAACTTGTTTACTTTTGTTTTTATTTCTGTTACTTTAGGAGGTGGGTCATAGAGGATCTTGCTTTGATTTATGTCATTGGGTGTTCTGCCTATGTTTTCCTCTAAGAGTTTTATAGTTTCTGGTCTCACATTTAAGTCTTTAATCCATTTTGAGTTTATCTTTGTGTATCGTGTTAGGAAGTGTTCTAATTTCATTCTTTTACATGTAGCTGTCCAGTTTTCCCAGCACCGTTTATTGAAGATGCTGTCTTTGCCCCATTGTATATTCTTGCCTCCTTTGTCAAAAATAAAGTACCCATAGGCGCATGGATTTATTTCTGATCTTTCCAGCTTGTTCCATTGGTCTATATTTCTGTTTTTGTGCCTACACCATACTGTCTTGATGACTGTAGCTTTGTAGTATAATCTGCAGGAAAGTTGATTCCTCCAGCTCCATTCTTCTTTCTCAAGAGTGCTTTGGCTATTCGGGGTCTTTTGTGTTTCCATATGAATTGTGAAAGTTTTTGTTTAAGTTTTGTGAAAAATGCCATTGGTAAGTTGATAGGGATTGCATTAAATCTGTAGATTGCATTTGGTAGTGTAGTCATTTTCACAATATTGATGCTTCCTACCCAGAAACATGGAATGTCTCTCCATCTGTTTATGTCATCTTTGATTTCTTTTATTAGTGTCTTCTAATTTTCTGTGCACAATTCTTTTGTCTCCTTAGGTAAGTTTATTCCTAGATATTTAATTCTTTTTGTTGCAATGGTGAATGGGATTGATTCCTTAATTGCTCTTTCTGATTTTTCATTGTTAGTATATAGAAAAGCAAGTGATTTTGGTGTATTGATTTTGTATCCTGCAACTTTGCTAAATTCACTAATTAGCTCTAGTACTTTTCTGATACTATCTTTAGGGTTTTCTATGTACAGTATCATGTCATCTGCAAACGTTGAGAGCTTTACTTCTTGTTTTCCGATCTGGATTCCTTTTATTTCTTTTTCTTCTGATTGCTATAGCTAGGACTTCCAGAATTATGTTGAATAATAGTGGCAAGAATTTTGATAGTTTATGGATTCTTTAAAATTTTTAAGCATAGGTAGTCTCTGTATCTGCCAATAGTCATTTAGTTTCTTCCTTTATAATTGCTATAATATTTTTCTCCTTTGATTATATTTGCTAGTACTGCCAATAAACGGTTCCTGGGAGTGCAATAAGGGGATGCTTCCAGGATCTCATGCTTCTGAAGTGTGATGTGTGCTCTCAGAGCTGTAGTTCTGTTACACCAGGGAAGGACTCTTGCCCTCCTACCCGTACCCCGTTCAGTATGGGCAGAGGCTGTTTTGCTTGTACCTTTTCGATAATCATAAGAAACCAGAAAATACATTAAGATTCCTGGTGGCTCTGGGGGGGTCTCTCCCTTTCACCTCTGGAACTTTGTGTTGATTAAAGTGAATCATGGACCGTCTATCAGAATGGCTATAATGAAAAGTGGTGACATCACCAAACACGTGCCAGGGTGCAGACAAACTGGATCGCTCACCCTTAGTGCTGGGCAGGTAAAATGGTCCAGCCAGCCACTCAGGAAACATGTTTGGCAATTTCTTACAAAACTGAACCTGTGGTGTCCTTTGACACAGCAGTTGTACCCTTGGGCATTTATTTCAGAGAAACAGAAACTTCCCTTCACATAAAAAGTTGTACATCGATATTCATAGCAGCTGCACTAGATAGCCAAAAACTAGGTGTCTTTCTGATAGCCGAAAACTAGATGTCCTTCTGTGGCTGGGTGATTGAACAAGAACTGTGGTGTCTCTGTACCAGGGATCACTGCTCAGCAATAAACAGGAACCAAGTACAGCAACTTGAGTGGATCTGCAGAGAATTGTGCTAAGTGAAAAAAGTCCAGTCCCAATAGGTTATATGCCGTCTGATCCCATTGATGTAACATTCATGAAATGCAACATTGTATTAATAGAAATGGAGAGCTGGCTAGTGGTTGCCGGGGTGAAGGAGGGTGCAGGGGTGGCGGGGTACATGGCAACACAGGCATCCTTGTGCAGATGGGCATTTCTGCATCTTGACTTCCTCCATGTCAGTATCCTGCTTGTGATGCTGCCTTATAGTTTTGCAAGATGGTGCCACTGGGGGAACTGGCTGGAGGATACACTCAGTCTCAGTGTCATTTCAGTTTTAAATAGTTTTATTTATTTATTTTTTTGGCTGCACTGGGTCTTCGTTGCCGTGAGGGCTTTTCTCTAGTTGTGGAGAGCGGGGCTGCTCTCCCGTTGCAGTGTGTGGGCTTCTCGTTGCGGTGGCTTCTCTGGTTGAAGAGCACAGGCTCTAGGGGCACGGTCTCAGTAGTTGTGGCACACAGGCTTAGTTGCTCCACAGCATGTCAGGTCTTCCTGGTTGAGGGATCAAACCCATGGTCCCTGCATTGGCAGGCAGATTCTTTACCATTGAGTCACCAGGGAAGCTCTCAGTTGTCATTTCTTACAATTGCATGTGTATCTGAAATGATCTCAAAGTATAAAATTTAATATACGAAAGTAAGGCATAGTCAATTTTCCTCAAATCAAATAGTTAACTGTCATGTTCCAGGTCTTGTAGTATACTCCCATTGAAGACATTTGAATTATACTATTATAATTTCATTGATAGGAGGTTCCTTCAGGGCAGTTAGATTGCCCACCACCTTTGTCTGTAACACCACAGAGCCTCTGTATTTAAGAAGCTTTGTGCTTGGCACATTACCTCCTGCTTGATATATCTTGGCAGGGTGTGGGCAGGGGTGAGCTTAGACAATAGTGTACTCCCTTCAAAGTGTGCTTCTCAGTTTTTACAAACCAGCAATAAAAGGATCCGTGGTCACGGTCTGCTTTCAGATTATGTGCCAACAGACATGGAGAACAGACTTGTGTTTGCCAAGTGGGAGAGAGGTGGGGAAGGGGTGTCTGGGAGCTTGAGCTTAGTATATGGAATCTATTACCTAAAGAATGGATAACCAACAGGTCCTACTGTGCAGCACAGGGACCTATATTCAATATCCTGTGAAAAACCATCATGGAAGAGAATAGGAAAAAGAATATATGTATGTATAACTGAGTCACTTTGCTGCACAGCAGAAATGAACACATTGTAAATCAACTGAACTTCAATAAAATATTTTTTAAAAAAGACTACATGCCAAGCTGCATGTGCTAAGTTGCTTCAGTTGTGTCTTACTCTTTGTGATCCTATGGACTATGTAGCCCACCAGGCTCCTCTGTCCATGGGATTCTCCAGGCAAGAATACTGGAATGAATTGCCATGCCCATCTCCAGGGGATCTTCCCAACTCAGGGGTCGAACACATGTCTTTTATCTCTCCTGCATCAGCAGGCAGGTTCTTTACCACTAATGCCATCTGGGAAGCTCTCCAAGCTGCATACTGTTGAGTAAAATAATTCTAGGGTGGTTGTTTCTCACCTACGAGATGTCTTTGGCTCCTGGATATGAGATTGTACTTTGGTCAGCTCAAATATACTTTGTGCTGGTGTGTTTCAGACATTTTCCCTGGGGATGAGAATACAAAGACTACTAAGAGGGGGCCTCCTGTCTCTATAGAATGTACAGTTTGGTTGAGGTGGAGCCTTTCAGTCTAGTGAGGGAGGCAAAGTGGAAACAAAGTCATTGATTTAAACAGATATGTATCAGTTCAGTTCAGTCGCTCAGTCGTGTCTGACTCTCTGCAACCCCATGAATCACAGCACGCCAGGCCTCCCTGTCCATCACCAACTCCCAGAGTTCACCCAAACT
>NW_011494871.1:2739322-2752648 GCF_000754665.1 Bison bison bison
TGGAGTTTCAGCTTCAGCATCAGTCTTCCAGTGAACACCCAGGACTGATCTCCTTTAGGATGGACTGGTTGGATCTCCTTGCAGTCCAAGGGACTCTCAAGAGTCTTCTCCAACACCACAGTTCAAAAGCATCAATTCTTCAGCACTCAGCTTTCGTCACAGTCCAACTCTCACATCCATACATGACCACTGGAAAAACCATAGCCTTAACTAGACGGACCTTTGTTGGCAAAGTAATGTCTCTGCTTTTCAATATGTTATCTATGTTGGTCATAACTGTCCTTCCAAGGAGTAAGCGTCTTTTCATTTCATGGCTGCAGTCACCATCTGCAGTGATTTTGGAGCCCCCCAAAATAAAGTCTGACACTGTTTCCACTGTTTCCCCATCTATTTCCCATGAAGTGATGGGACCAGATGCCATGATCTTCGTTTTCTGAATGTTGAGCTTTAAGTCAACTTTTTCACTCTCCTCTTTCACTTTCATCAAGAGGCTTTTTAGTTCCTCTTCACTTTCTGCCATAAGGGTGGTATCATCTGCATATCTGAGGTTATTGATATTTCTCCCAGCAATCTTGATTCCAGCTTGTGCTTCTTCTAACCCAGCGTTTCTCATAACGTACTCTGCATAGAAGTTAAATAACAGGGTGACAATATACAGCCTTGATGTACTCCTTTTCCTATTTGGAACCAGTCTGTTGTTCCATATCCAGTTCTAACTGTTGCTTCCTGACCTGCATACAAATTTCTCAAGAGGCAGATCAGGTGGTCTGGTATTCCCATCTCTTTCAGAATTTTCCACAGTTTATTGTGATCCACACAGTCAAAGGCTTTGGCGTAGTCAATAAAGCAGAAATAGATGTTTTTCTGGAACTCTCTTGCTTTTTCCATGATCCAGCGGATGTTGGCAATGTGATTTCTGGTTCCTCTGCCTTTTCTAAAACCATCTTGAACATCTGGAAGTTCATGGTTCACGTATTGCTGAAGCCTGGCTTGGAGAATTTTGAGCATTACTAGCGTGTGAGATGAGTGCAATTGTGCGGTAGTTTGAGCATTCTTTGGCATTTCCTTTCTTTGGGATTGGAATGAAAACTGACCTTTTCCAGTCCTGTGGCCACTGCTGGCAGCAGCTTACCCCTGCATTATTCAGTGTGTGCTGTGTGCTTAGTCGCTCAGTAGTGTCCGACTCTTTGTGACCCTGTGGACTGTAGCCCGCCAGGCTCCTCTGTCCATGCAGATTCTCCAGGCAAGAATACCGGAGTGGGTTGCCATGCCCTCCTCCAGGGGATCTTCCTGACCCAGGGATCAAACCCAGGTCTTGTGAATTGCAGATGGATTCTTTACTGTCTGAGCCACCAAGGAAGCCTTATTGAATGTATAGATTTGGCAAAGGTTTAGCCACGGTGAGCAGGCAGGAGGCACACAGACCAAATACCAACCCCGGAGGCTGACATCTTTTCCAGAAGAGCCCTCCAGATCCACACCCCACCCATCTATCCTGGTCTTCAAAGGTGGTTTTAATTTTGTCTTGTTTTAAAAAACATTCCTACATGGACCTAGATTTCCCCTAACGACCTGCCCCAAGTTTCAAGGGGAGAATGAGGAGAACTGGGTCAGCTGAAAAGGCAAAGACCACAAATGTAAGGACTGGAAGAGATCTCAAAGTTTAATCCCTTTATTTCACAGAAGAGACACCAACCCCTGGTGTGTCTTGCTTGCTGGTTAACTTCCAGCAGGACCAGCTAGTTTCCAAATCCCAGGCACTTTCCACCACTTCCAACTTGCCTAGTTCAGTATCAGACCTGCATTCACAGAACAGGTTCATTCATTCTGCATTGTCTTCTGTTCCTCTAGTGGAAATAACGAAGTAGGTCTAATTTCTTCCATTTTCTGTACTATCTATCCTGTGGGTACTCAATAAATTAAGATTTGGCTGAGCTTTGTCATGCATTATTTTTGAACTTTGTCTAACTTGGAAGATTCTTAAAGGTCACACATATATGAGGGTTAAAACATCAGGCTTTTGGGTTAGAGAGAAGAGGATTTAAATTTTGACACTCATTTGCTACCTGTATGACATTACAAAGCTTTATCTATTTCTACTACCAGTGAGGATGAAAATAAAAAGTGTGTAGTTCATGGGGTGGTTATGATTAGTGAGTAGTATGTATAAAGGGGCACACATTAGTTACCTGGCCCATTAAAAAGAGGGCTTTGTGATCCGATTGAGCTGGTATCAGCATGTCTGGTCTTTCTCATGCTGCCCAGCATCAGCCAAAGTCAATTCCACCACCCACTTACCCTGCAAACAGCAGAATTGGCAAAAACTTCAGTTGTTATTTTCTCGTCTGCATCAAATGATGCAGGCTTAACTGGGAGATGACTGCATGGTCGTCACTGGTTAATTTGTGTTCCGTTTGCGTTGTTATCTGGTGTGCGTGTACCCAGCAAGCACTCTGATTTCCATTCTCTGGTGTCTCTGAAGGTTGTCACCTTCAGTTAGAAGCAGTCTTCTCTCCAAGACTATTTTCTACCCAACAGGGGTCAATAAGCACCTCAGTTGATGACTTCTGCTATTTTATCATTCATTGATTTTACTTTACAACGGATACTTTATCTCAAACCCTCATCTAACATAGGTGCCAGCTAGACAAATGGATTAAGTTAAAGTTATTCTCTGTAAAGGTTTCAAACATTTGTGGGTGGATGTGTACAGAGCAGCTTTAAAGATGGGTCTCCACATTTCCAGTCTGGGTCTTTATATGGACTAAATATAACCTCTGGTCAATACCACACTGCATATAAGGTGTTATTTATGTCCTTTTAGGCTGTGACAGTGCTTAGAGCAAATGTTAACAACCGTTAAGAAAAGCTAAAAATAAAAAGTGGTCTCATATCCGTGCCCTGGGAGTTTCTCTCCATCATCAAGGACAAAGGCAGAAACAGGACCTTGGACAGAGCCCTCACCTGGACTTGAGGATGGTTGATTGCACTTGAAAATACTCTGACAGTGGAAGGGACACAGTCCCACACACACAGCTACTTGGGTCTGCATGTGTAGCTGAGTTCCTATTGTTCCATTCATTCATCAGCACATGTGTGCATGTGTATGTGTGTGTCTGTGTGTGTGTGTTGTTTCTGTGCATGTCTCTTGCTCTGACAGCTCATTTCTTACCTTTCTCAATGCCTCTCTGTACATACTGCTATATTTAAAATAGATAACAAAAAAGGACTTACTGTATAGCAGGGAACTCTTCTCAATATTATGTGGCAGCCTGAACTGGAGAGGAGTCTGGGGGAGAATGGATATGTGTATATGTATGACTGAGTCCCTTTCTTGTTCAGCGAAAACTATTGAAACATTGTTTGTTAATCAGCTATACCCCAGTACAAAATAAAAAGTTAAAAAAAAAAAAGACCCAGCACAGCCAAAAATACATTATTTTTTTTTTAAAGTTAAAAAAAATTGAACCATAAAAAAGGAATCAGAATCTTAATATACCATCAAATTTCACCCTGAAAAAGACCCTAATCTCAATTAACTTTGATTTAGAGCCTGTGCATTTGCAAGCAAGTTTTCCAGTCATTTGTAACCTTATGCCAAATGGCGCATTTCCCACATTTTGGTGGGGCGTTTGGGAGCCCCTGTTCCCTTTCCTTTCTCTGTTAGCCATCAGTGGAACCGAGGATCCCAGGCTTATGGTAATATTTTAAGCACATTACCGAGACTGGTCATCCAGGGAACCAGGGTGAGCAAGCGACATGTCGAGTCAGCACTCCTCCGCTCTGACGTCGGGAATCTCATCCCACATCCTCTGCGCAGAGATGCTTGCTCTTCCTGGTAGCCGATACCTTCATACCAGGAGATGCTGCTGCATCTTCAGAGCAGGGAGTGGCTCGCTCACTGCGGGTGATTTATTCAGGTCAGGGCGCTGCAGGATCAGGCCTCTTATCGGCTATTTTTAGCCTCATCATGCTGATCCTTATTTAAGATTCTTCAGTTTTCTTTTCTTTACTCATGCGCCAAGGAAGCATAACTTTGGTTTTAAAGCTACAGAATTAAAAAAAATGTTTATTGAAGCAAAGTTGATTTATAATGTTGTGTTAATTTTTTCTGTATAGTTAAGTGATTCAGTTATATGTTGACATACATTCTTTTCCATCATGGTTTATCACAGAATATTGTACTATAGCTCTCTGTGCTGTGCAGTAGGACCTTGTTGTTTCTCCATTCTATATATAGTAATTGGCATCTGCCAATTCCAAACTCCCAGTCCACCCCTCCCCACCTCCTTCCCCCTGGGCAACTACAAGTCTGTTCTCTATGTCTGTTTCTGTTTCATAGATAAGTTCATTTGCATCTTATTTTACATTCCACATCTAAGTGGTATATGATATTTGTTTTTCTCTTTCTGACTTCTCTTAGTATGATAATCTCTAGTTGCATCCATGTTGCTCCAAGTGCCATCATTTCATTCTTTTTATAGCTAAGTAATATTCCATTGTAGTTATATATGTACCACACCTTCTTTATCCAATCCTCTGTCCATGGACATTTAGGTTGTCCATCTCTGAACCCCCAGAGAGGTAGTTACTGTATATCTAGCAACCAAGCTTCTGTCCTCTGGAATCTCAGGGACTCACTCAAGGGCCAAGGGTAGCCGAACCGAATTGCTAGAAGCATCCGATTGTGCTGTTTCTATTGTGTGCCCTGCCTGACATGTCCCTTCCCTAAAGTACCCTGCTCGTTTTTGCTGGTGAGAATAACAAAGAGAGGCTCCAGGTCTGCTCTGCGCTGCGTTCGTGTGCCCCCTTCCCGATGCCTGGATCCCAGTGCCTCACTGGGTTCCACTTGTGAGTCAGGGCTCAGGCGCTTTTTCTGGAGGGGGAGCACCAGTGTGGGCAGGTGACTAAGAGGAGCCGCCTGTGGAAATGAGTGGGACTGGGTGGAAACACGGGATCAATGAAGACTGCAAATGAAGCACACGGTTAGGGGCTGTGGGAAATGCCAGCCTGAACCAGGGCAACGTCAGAGATGGAAAGGGAAGATGGTTATGGAATCGCGAGCTGGTGAGACAGAGACCAGGCATGTGAGAGGTGAGGAGACGCTTTCTGAGGGTGGGCAAGGAGAAAAGCTGTATTACCATCTTGCTGGTCTGATATCTGTCCCTCAGAGAGCTCAGGGTTTCTGCCCAAAGTCAGACATCATCAACGCTGAAGGCATCCCCCAAGTCTGTGCCATCCAGTGTGGGGCCACCAGCCCCACGTGGCTACTGAGCAGGTAAAATCAATCAGAAACAAGCTGTTGTATGAGCCAAAAATACACATTTTGAAGACCTTTTACAAAAATCGAATGTAAAGTGTTCATTAATATTTTATGCATGTTATATATTGAGATAATATTTTGGCTATGTCAGGTTTAATAAAAACATATCAAAAATTATTTTCCATGTTTCTTTTTACCTTTTGTAGTGTGGCTACCAGGAAATTTCAGGTTGCATATGTTTAATGTTGCGTTGTATTTCTGTTGGTCAACAAACTTATGGTTACCAGTGGAGGGCAGGGATAAATTAGGGTATTGAGATTGATATATACTAGCTGCTATATGTAAAGTTGGCCACCTGATGCAAAGAGCCGACTCATTGGAAAAGACCTTGATCTGGGAAAGATTGAGGGCAAGAGGAGATGGGGGCGACAGAGGATGAGATGGTTGGATGGTATCACTGACTCAATAGACATGAGTTTGAGCAAACTCTGGGAGATAGTGAAGGACAGAGGAGCCTGGTGTGCTGCAGTCGATGGGGTTGCAAAGAGTTGGACACGACTTAGCGACTGAACTACAACAGCAAAAATATGTAAATTGGATAACTAATAAGGACCTACTGTATAGGTCTCTATAGAGTCTGTAGAGTTTATAGACCTCTGAGGAGGTCTCTATGGAATAGGAACTCTATTCAATACTCTGTAATGACCTATATGGGAATGAATCTAAAAACGTATACACACATACATATATATTTAAAACTGACTCTGCTATACACCTGAAACTAACACAACATTGCAAATCAACTATACTCCAAGAAAAAAATTTTTTAAATGCTAAAAAATATTCCTGTTGGATAACGTGATGGATCATCTCATCCAAACAGTTCTGATTGACTGTTCACGGAATTGCAGACTTTTTGGAATAAAATCATCTGGCAGTCCAGCACCCACGTTTCCAGGTGAGGAACCCAAGGCTGGGAGGGGTGAAGTGAGGATCCAGTGGGGCTCCAGGTCAGTGATGGAGACCAGGACCCAAGCCTTCAAGCTCCAGCCGTGTCTTGTCAGGGTTATTTTATCTTCCTCTTCCACTGAGTGAAAATCTCCCATGGGCACAGTCTAAGAGATCCACCTAGAATTAATTTAGAAAACAGACTGGGTCATAATACTGCAAAGGCCTGCTGTATTTCTTTGAACCCGTGGCTCAGTTGGTGAAGACTCTGCCTGCAGTGTGGGAGACCTGAGTTCAGTTCCTGGGTCAGGAAGATCCCCTGGAGAAGGAAATGGCCACCTACTCCAGTATTCTTGCCTGGAGAATCCCATGGACAGAGGAGCCTGGGGTCACAAAAGAGTCAGTCCCTGGGGTCACAAAAGAGTCAGACACAACTGAATGACTCACTTTCCCTTTCACTTTCAATCACTCATAAAACTTAGTTGTTAGAGAGTCTCAGTTGTCAGATATTATCCTTCAGTCTTTGCAGGGAGGATCTTCAAACATCATACACTTCGGATTTACAATTAAATGGACTTTTGACCACATGCTGTGCTGTCTACGGGGAGCAGCTGACAAATCATCTGTGGCTCATCTTTTCATTCTCTGTGTCTTCAGCACAGCACAGGTTTTTAATTAAAAAAGAGTTCAACTTATCAATGTTTTCTTCCATGAATGATGCTTTTGTTGTTTCCAGTTTTCATTGGTGATGTTTTCCCTTAGCTTTTGGAATCTTGCACAAGAAAACCTATTCTTCTAGAGGGTGCTTTTAAGTTATAAAAATCGAATACACATATTTACTTATTTTTTTCCTGTAACAGCGGCTAGAATTAATCAGTATATAGATGCCTTCCCTCTCCTCGCCGAGCCCCCAGAACAGAAGGAGGACAAGCCATGGACACTGTCTCTTCTCCCCTCCACTGCCTCCTTGCTGACATCACTCGCATCTGTTCAAATAGCAGGAAACAGGTACCTACTAATTTCTTTGCTCACAGATCTTCCTCTTTGTGTTTCATTTCTCTCATTGGAAGAAATCCCCTAAGGTCTCCCAGTGACCATCTGTGAGTGGTAAACTGATCCTTTTGTCCTTGAGAACACTTCTGTGTCATCCTTGCAACTGAGGGATAGTTTTGCTGAATACAGAGTTCTAGACTCGAAATGCTTTTCCTTCAGCACTTAAAAGATACTGCTTCTTTATCTTCTTCTACCTGGACTTGCTGATAAGAAACTGGCTCTCATTCCTTTGCAGCTAAGCTGTTTTTTTCTTTTTGATTAGTTTGAAATATTTTTGTCCTTGATGGTCTCAAATTTTGGTATGATGGCCTCAGTATTTCTTTTTTCCATTAGTTAAATGTTCTGTTCTGGAAAGCTCTTGTAATCTGAGAATTGTGTCTTTCTTTGGAGGAAATTCTCGTGTCTCACCTCCCTTGTCAACTCTTACCGCCTCCCCTCTGCTCCTCTTCCTCCCCGAAACCCCAGTTAGGTTGCTGTTGGTCCCTGGCCCAACTCCGATTTCTCAGTTCTTCTTCCCCCCGCCCGCCCATCTCTTTATGCCCTACTTGGGGAGAATTGCTTTGAGTTGCCTTCCAGTTCGGTAATTCTCTCTTCAGCTTCTCTTCTTGTCAGTTCTTCATATCTATTGACTTTTTGTTTCAACAATTAGACATTTTATTTCCAGAGTCTCTAACCAATTCTTTTTTGTAACAGTATTGCTTTATGGATTGATTACTCACTCCCTTCCTGGAAGACAAAATTATTCCTGTTTCAGAGTATTTTCTGTTCACTTTATTACTGAATATGAGCTAGAATGCTTTCTCCTTTTCATGGTGTGCATGTATCTTTGGGACTCAGTGATTTCAGAACTCTTTTTTTTGAAGTTGAGAGTCTCTGGAAGGGATGCACCTGGCCACTGGGACTGTCCACACCGTCTTCAGTGAGTGCAGGATGGTGGGATGAGCTGCCAGGGCTTCCTCATGACCAGTCTGCTGAGCCCTGTCCTCGTCAGCCCTTCTGTGTACCCTGTGAACTGGGGGCCCCATCAAGGGAAAACTGCTGGCCTTTCAGTTCCCAGAGGGCCAGTGTTTCAGTGGGTTAACCCTTTCTAGGCATTGGGGTCACATGCCCATGCTAGTTGTCTGCTCCACTTTTTCCTTTCTTTACTTCAGAGCGTGTGTGCTGGTTGAGGCTAGAAGCCAACCAGACACTCTTTTCTCCTTTGATTGGACCTGTGGTCTGGGCTGAGCACAAAATACTTCTGTGTCACCCTTTCAACTGAGGGCTAGTATTGCTGAATACAGAGTTCTAGACTTGAAATGCTTTTCCTTCAGCCCTTGGGAGGCTGCTTCCTTATCTTCCTCTACTCAGATTTGCTGATAAAAATCTGATTCTCATTCTTTTGCAGCTATTTTTCTTTTTAATTAGTTTCTAATATTTTCACCCTTAATCTTCTCAAATATCAATATAATGGCCTTAGTATTTCTTTTTCTGTTAGTTAAATGCTCAGTGCTGGAAAGCTCTTTCCATTTGAGAATTGTGTCTTTCTTTGGGGGAAATTCTCCCCATGGGGTTTTTAGCCAGATGATTGCTGCTGTGGGGTTTGACCCTGACCCCTCCTCGCTGGGTGTCCCTGGGGAAGTGACCTCCTCTTCAGCACCACTTTCCTTACCTGTAAAACACAGTGATAGTCCTCCCTACCTCCCTGATTACTGAGAGCACTTCACACTGCCTGGAACTTAGTGTGACTTATGAATTATTATAAAATTTATAATTAAAGCAGTGACTTGAATATGATAATGTAATTATTTCAAGAATATATTATGACTATAGGGCCCTTATCATCCAACAGTTTATTTTGTTTATAACTAGATCATTAACTTCTCTCTGTATAATGCGAGCTCTGTGTGGTTACAAATGTCTTTGGAAAGTCATATGTCAGTCTTAGTGGGCTTAATTTTTAAAACAAATTTTTTTTTGAAATAGAGTTTATTGGCAATGTGTGTTTCAGGGGTAAAGTGAAGTGATTCGGTTTTATATATATAAAATAATAATACAAATAATACATATATAATTTTTATAGTGTATATATATATATATGTATTTTCTTTTTTAGAGTGTTTCCATCATAGGGTATTATAAGATTTTGAGCAGAGTTACCTGTGCTGTACAGTCAGCCCTTGTTGGTTATCTGTTTTATGTATAGTAGTTTGTTAATCCCAAATTCTTCATTTATCCCTCCTCTCTCCTTTCCCTTTTGATAGCCAAAAGTTTGTTTTCTGTATCTGTGGGTCTAAATAATTTCATGTGTATCATTTTTCTAGGTTCCAGATACAAGTGATATCATATGATTTTTGTCTTTATCTGACTTACTTCAGTTCGTATGATATTCTCTAGGTCTATTCATGTTCCTGCAAATGGCATCATTTCTTTTTTTTTTTTTATGGCTGATTAGTATTCCATTGTATATAACACGCCACATCTCTTTTATCCATTCTCCAGTCAGTGGACACAGAGTGGGCTTAATTATTGAAGAGCATTAATGAATTCTGCTCATATCAGTAAATGCACAGGGGACTTTGTCTCTTCCTGTGAAACAACATCAATTTCTCACCTGAGGACGGTGCTTTGGTAAATTTAGGAGAATCTATGACACGAGGCTGCAGGTGGGGGTGGGTTTAGTGGAGAAAGGCGTTTGCACACCTGTTTATCATACTCAACTTTGGATTGAAGAAGTCCCCCAGATATTTCACTTATCTGTTTTTTAATGCAAATAAATGCTTACTGAACATATCTCATCTACGTTATATCAGGCAATGACCTGGGTACCTCGTTGTGGGTGAAGGATTCACAGGACTATACGGTCCGTTTCCAAGGATTTGACCATCTGGGTGGGGAGATAAGAGCTGGGCATGTCATGAAAAAATAATGAAAAATAGATAACAATTTGTGGCAATCATAAAAGAGCTGCCCACAAGGCATAATTAATTGCTGGATGGGTTGCATGGATGATAGAGGAACACTAGAGGCACAGAAGGGTCATGGGGAGCTTTTTTTTTAAAAAAGTTTATTTTTAAAAGATTTTTAAAAAGTTGTGTTGGATGCTTGTTGCTGCGGTGGCTTTTCTCTGGTTGCAGTGAGCAGGGGCTACTCTCTGGCTGTGGTGCTTGGCTTCTTGTTGTGGTAGCTCCTCTTGCTGTGGAACGCAGGCTCTAGGGTGCTCAGGCTTCAGAAGTTGCAGCTCTTGGCTCTAGAGCACGGACTCAGTCGATGTGGCACTCTCACCAACCATCTATCATAATGTACAATATATAAGTACCTGGCTTAAGAAATAAAGCTATTGGACTTTCCAGGTGGTTCAGTGGTAAAGAACCTGCCTGCCAATGCAGAGGACACGGGTTCAATTCCTGGTCCAGGAATACATCACATGCCACAGAGCGACTAAGTGCTTGTGCACAACTACTGAGCCCACGTACCGTAGAGCCTGTGCTCCGCAACAAGAGAGCAGCTCCCTACTCGCTGCATCTAGAGAAAGCCCATGTGCAGCAACAAAGACCCCGTGCAGCCAAAAGTAATACATAAATTATTTTAAAAAGGAAGACATAAAGCTATGGATCCATTGTGGAATCTGGGCTGTGGTGCTGGGTCTGGACGGGGGCCCCAGCAGTAGAGTCGGGAGAAGAGGGAGACCTTTATAGAACTGTGCCCATACAGTGTGGTTGATACATTTTATTGAAAGCTGTGGGTGAGGTTGAGAGGTGGCTGGCTGAGTGCACATGGGCTCTGTGACTGCCAGCTCAATGATGGGCATTTTATGGTTTAGTGTCTTTTTCCTATGATCACGTCCTCACCTGGCGTTAATGGTAACTCTTATTCAGTTCCCTGGACGACTGCTGCTCACGCTGGGTTAATATGGAGATGAATCAGCCACATGGGGCCGCCCAGCTGGGAGGTGAGATGGAGGTCCTGCCTGCTCTAGGATGCCTGTTTTCTTCATGAGATCTGAACACGTTCTCGCCCTTGCAGTGTTGCAGAGTCGATGAGGATAAGAAGTACACTAAGGCCCTTTAAAGTGGTTCAGTGTTATAAATGAAGGGGATAGTTGTTCCTTTTACTCAAAGTGTTAAACATAGGATCTGCAGATAACTGGCGCTATGCTGTAATCGAAGAGACATTTTCTCACGGGCTTTCAGCCTGCCTCACTAGAGCAAAAGTGTGTATCTCTCAGGTTACAAATCGAACCTGAAAAAATGGCTAGCAGCAGTATCATTATTATTATTATTATATTTTAGTTTTAGGTTGTGCTGTGGGGCATGTGGGATCTTAGTTCCCCAATCAGGGATTGAACCCATGCTCCCTGTGTTGGGAGCTTAGAGTCTTAACCACTGGACTGCCAGGGAGTCCCCAATATTAATAAATGCTTACTCAGGCTGACTCATTGAAAAAGACCCTGATGCTGGGAAAGATTGAGGGCAGGAGGAGAAGGGGACGACAGAGGATGAGATGGTTGGATGGCATCACCGATTCGATGGACATGAGTTTGAATAAACTCCAGGAGTTCGTGATGGACAGGGAGGCCTGGTGTGCTGCAGTCCATGGGGTTGCAAAGAGTCAAACATCACTTAGCGACTGAACAACAACAGGCTATAATAGGAAGCTCTTGTTTCCTTTAACTGGCAGCCAAAAACTATCTTCTCCAAAAATTACTGTTTTTCATCCCTATTCTCCTGCTTCAAGCCATTTTTTCCCCCCAGCAATTAATATAGTGTAGGCTAGATTTCGAAGGACAAAGATAAGTGCTTTTTGTTCTGGAGGAATAGGCAGCAGATGTGCGCATAAGAGCCAGGTGATCAGCCTCAAGCAGGCGTCGTGGCCACGGGGCCTCTGTGCTGGGGGTGTCTGTGTGGGTGAGAGGGCAGGCTTGATGGCCGGTGCCCTCTGCAGTCAGCCTGTGTTCCGTGTTGGTTTGCCGGGTGCTGGCTCCTGGAACAAGCGTAGGATTTACTGGTTCAGTCTCATTTATTCTCTGCCTCTCAGTAGAGAGTGGCTGAGTCTGGCAGAATGCCAGTTCAGGACTCTGGCGGAAACAGAGTCCTCTGAATTTTAAGTTCCCCAGGCCCACCTATGGACTATCCGGGTGGTGCTAGTGGTAAAGAATCCATATGCCAATGCAGGAGACGTGGGTTTGATCCCTGGGTTAGGAAGATCCCCTGGAGAAGGAAATGGCAACACAGTCCAGTATTCTTGCCTGGAGAATCCCATGGACCGAGGAGCCTGGTGGGCTTATAGTCTGTGGGGTCACAGAGAGTCGGACACGACTGAGCGAATGAGCATGCTCATAGAGGCCCATTTACAGAGGCCTCCTTGATAGAATGGTTCTTGTTCCATGGAACCTTCTGTCTTGGTTAGTACTATTGAGCTGGAAGAGACTGGAGCCGCAGAAAATATGAAGAAAACCATCCTTAAGCAGAATTCATGGTGAGTCGTATGAGTTGTAAATTCTGTCTCCACCTTTGCCATGAATCCGCCAGGCGACCTTGAATCAGTTTTCAACTCTTCTGCATCCAGATGTTTGCCTCTGGGCCAGCGTTCTCCATACTGAGGTGGGAGGGGGTGCACCATGTTTCCCCAGAACCCAACTGGAACATGTGGTCTAGAGGCATATTTTTCTAACATACATTTATTTTTAAAAGGACTGTTGCCCACTGATTTGAGGCATTTGGTAGCTAGTTTCAGCCATGACACTTTGAGGATTAGGGCCTGAGAGGAGTAGAGACCTTGACGTTGGGAATGTCCAAGAAAATCCTATGTATGATTCTATAATCTGCATGGAAGTTATCAGGACGCTTCATTGATCACAGGTGAGGAGTCCTGGGATCATGCCGGATGCAGAGGGCACTGGTTCGTGTTCTCATCCATCCATTGGGACAGTCGTTGAGTACTTGCTGGGTGCAGGTGCTGACTAAGTGCTGACACTGTGCCAGGGGCCTGGGGGATCCAGATGAGTAGACGGCTTGTTCAGGGTGATAGGTGCCACGACAGGGGGAGGGGATGGGGGGGCGCCCAGATGAGGTGGGCAGAGG
>NW_011494871.1:2752826-2762732 GCF_000754665.1 Bison bison bison
GGGTTTCGCACTAGAAAGTTTTGACGCTGGTTCCACTCTGGAAGGGGGCTTCCCTGGTGGCTCAGATGATAAAGAATCCTCCTGCAATGCAAGAGATCCAGGTTTGATCCCTGGGCCAGGAAGATCCCCTGGAGAAGGAAAAGGCAAGCCACTTCAGTATTCTTGTCTGGAGAACCCCATGGACAGAGGAACCTGGTGGACCACAGTTCGTGGGGTCACAGAGTCAGACACAACTGAGCATGCACACAGCATGCAGCCAGGTTTGTAGTAGAGCAAAGTAAAAACTCTCCAAGTATTGTATTAGCGTCTTATTAATGAGTTCTATTTATGGGTTTTCTCTACTAAGCCTTTACCTTAAATCTTCTCTCTCCCAAAATAATCTTGGCCTTATTTTAAAGACAGTTTCATTAAGGAATCCTCATAGCTCCTGTGCTTTGGAACAGCTCTCGTGGTTCCTGGAAACCCAACTTATGTCTAATAATTTTAGGAAACTGATTTTATGTCTCCTAGTTTTGATTTCTGATTATAGATGGAGAACAATACTGTGATCCTCTTGGAATGTTGCCCAAGAAGCAACCTAAATATAGAAAAAATGGGCTTTCTGAAAATATGCAAAGAATCATAATAACACTTTAGTAAAGCATTGTTGTGGTAGTTGATTTTAGTGTCTTCAGTTATATTCAAATTCCTGTATCATGTTGTGGAATTGTTATTTGAAGATCTTTCTTTTTTAGTTTTCTCTGCTCCTTCTGAACTGATGTATGCCCTTTCTTACTTTGATATTCCTGTAAAGTTCACTTTTTCTGCAAACAACAATTTCTGGAACTAACATTGCTGGCTAGACCAGCGGGCTGGCTTTCATTCCTTCTCTGCCCTGATGCACACTCTGTCCACTGCAGTATTGACTCAGTCTGCAGGCTTAGTGCTAATGTCGATTGTGTCTGTTTACAAAAAGGGATTTGCTTGGGCCTCATTTCCCTCTGGGGAGGAAGGAGACGATTACTGACATTTGTTTATCAGTCTGAGTGTGATCATTATGGAGCATGAAAAATACAAACAAAAGGGCAAGCTCTCTGACATCCAGGGCTCAAGATCTCAGATGAAAAATTCCAAATACCATAGCAAATAGCTAAGCTGAAGTGAGACAGAGATGGTGGAACAGATAACCTGGAAGAGGGAATGGAAAAAGTGATTTGACAGGATGATAGCGTTTTATTTCAGGTTCTTATAAATCATGACCTTCAGGAAGAGACAGAGGTCTGTGCCAGGCACATCGAAGCTCTGGTCTAACAGGGTTGCTGCCTCTGAATCAGAGGGTAACTGGGAAAACCATGGAAAATACTAAAACGTTAACATTCACCAAGGAAACAGGACACAGTGCCCAGTCTTCAGGAAGGACTGTGGGCCTCTAAGTTGGCCAACAGGAGTTAAACCATTTTCCTGTTGCACCAGCGTGCTGCGTGTGTGCTAAGTTGCTTTGGTTGTGTCTGACTTTTTGTGACCTCCTGGCCATAGCCTACCAGGCTCCTCTGTCCATGGGATGCTCAGGCAAGAGTACTGGAGTGGGTTGTCATGCCTTCCTCTAAATCGAACACACATCTCTTCTATCTCTTGCGTTAGCAGGAGGGTTCTTTACCCCTATCACTACTCGGGAAGCCCAACATCTCATCATATTAGAAGGAGTGGCAGGGACCAGAGAGGCCGCCCCTGGGGCAGTGCTTTTCCAGAATAAATATGAAGCCCACTGCAGTGGGGCTTCTGCTTGGCCCCCACTGTGGGGCCTTTGCTCACAGCACACATGTGGCAGTGGACTTACATGTACAGATGAGTTTGTACAGACGTTACTTCTCAGGCCTTCTCCCCCTTCTCCAGTTTTGAGTCCTGAACTCACTTTGCCTTCAAAACCTGGCCCAAGGCTCGCTCTTCTGGGAAGTGTTTCTTCTTCTCATCAGTGTGGTTATAACTTTTCCTAAAAGCCCCATGTACCGCTGTCTGTTTCTAGGGAGATGTTCGTTTGCTGTCCTATATTTATTTACACTCCTGTCTCTCCCACTGGATTCTGACTTATTTGAACTCACAGCCTGTATCTTCTCCCTTCTGTTCTCAATGTCCTGCGAAGCACACAGCACAAGAGTACGCTCCCAGGAGATGTTTGCCTGGGGAATAAATTAGTTCTAAATAAAGCAGAAGGATTGGGGCCCTCGTATAGCAGATCATGTTGAGTCAGCACGTGGTTTTTCAGCTCCGCCCGTGAGGAGGGTGGGCATGCATTCTGAGAAGCCTGTCATCAGGATTGGAAGGTTCTCTGCCACTGATGAGCCTGGCTGTGGCCTTACCCCTTGGCAGCTGGCAGAGCCAACAGTATCTTCCCAGGGATCACACTTGGGGAAATTCCCAGAACAGGCTTTGCCCTCCGCTCCCCGGGCACACATCTTACCTTCATGCCTCCCCGATCACTGCTTCCACCATCCTCCTCTTTCTGGCTGTTCACACCTTCACATGTGGGGTCCTGCGAGGTCCACCCAGCTGCCTGCTCTGCTGTCAGCATCCCTGCTTCCTAGCGACGCTGCTTCCAGGAGTGCTGGGCTCCTGTCCACTCCCCATTAGGTTCTTCCCTCACCTCTTCTCTGGAAAGCTGCCCGTCGGTCAGTATGGCCAAAGACAACAACTTATTTATAACGTCATCAAGCATATTTTTTAAAAAAACCTCTTATCAGCTTCAACAACCTCAGATATGCAGATGATACCACTCTGATGACAGAAAGTGAAAAGGAACTAAAGAGCCTCTTGATGAAAATGAAAGGAGAGTGAAAAAACTGGGTTAAAACTCAACATTCAAGAAACTAAGATCACAGCATCTGGTCCCATCACTTCATGGCAAATAGATGGAGAAAAAGCGACAGACTGTTTTTCTCTTGGACTCAAATATCACTGTGGATGGTGACTGCAGCCAAGAAATTAAAAGACGATTGCTCCTTGGAAGAAAGGTAATGACCAACCTAAACAGAGTATTAAAAAGCAGAGACATCACTTTGCTGACAAAGATCCATATAGTCAAAGCTATGGTATTTTACAGTAGTTGTGTGTGGATGTGAGAGCTGGACCATAAAGAAGGCTGAGCACTGAAGAACTGATGGCTTCGAATTGTGGTGCTGGAGAAGACTCTTGAGAGTCCCTTGGACTATAAGGAGAACAAACCAGTCAATATTAAAGGAAAGCAACCTTGATTATTCATTGGAAGGACTGATGCTGAAGCTGGAGCTCTAATACTTTGGCCAAATTGAAGGCAAAAGAAGAAGGGAGCAGAGGATGAGATGGTTATATCGCATCACCGACTCAATGGACGAGTCGGAGCAAACTCTAGGAGATAGTGAAGGACAGGGAAGCCTGGTGTGTTGCAGGCTATGGGGTTGCAAGAAGTTGGACATGAGTGAGTGTGCATGCGTGCATGAGCACGCACACACACACACACACACACACAGTGTGGAGTTCAAACACTTCTTTTTTAAAACAAGAAAATGGAGGCTGGAAATGTCCCATGACCGGTGACTGTGAGGCTAAGGAGAGGGCATCCCACCTGGGACACCCGCTTCTCCATTGCTGACCATTTGCTCTCCATTGCCTGGCCATTATTTCAGAATATGTTTCCGTTCCTAAAAGGCTTTGTGTTGTAATCCCTCAATAACCCTCTGTTTTCATTTCTGTTTCTTTGATCCCTAATGAGGTTCATCATTTTCCTGCCAACGAGCTGAAAATCTTTAGAAGTGGAGGCCCTGTTCTTGCCTTAATGGCCGCAGCGATGAGGGCGGGGGATTGGCCAGTGTCTGCCGTGTGGGCTGACTGTGACCAGACAGCAGAGCTGTTGGAGAGGAGGAGGCCGGGTGGCCATGGACCTGACCTTGACTTTCACACTGCGACACTGAGACCCACAGGCACCCAGTGACTTTTCAGGGACCAGGGCTGTGACTGGGAACTCCAGACCCTTGACACCGTGTCTGTCTTCTTGAAGGACTGTATTTCTAAACAGGAGCATCAGTTGCATAGGCTTTAAAAGTAAACATATTTTAGGAGGTGAAGCTGGCTGCTCTGTGCCCCAGGACACATTTAGAAGCGTCTGCCATCAATCAGTCCCTGGAATCATCTTACTTCTGTCACTTTTCCATAAATTGAGTGCTTCCTTGTAGCTTACTGAGGCTTCCTGTATGTTAAGGACCCTTGTCGTGTATTAATTCCGTGCTGCAAAGTCTCAGAATCACAAACGAGGCTGAATTTCATTGCCTTATCTTGGTTAATTACTAATGTACATTTTGTTCTCAGAGACTTGCCCTTGGTTGCTTTTAATTTATTCCTTCCCTGTGCGCCCTCACCACTACCCAGCTGTTCTTCTGTCTCTTCATCTGTTCTTTTGTCTGTCCTTGGCCCAGGGCGTGCTGAGCAGGTACTCTGTAAATAATTGACCAGGAGCACGCATGTATTTGGAATTTTCAGGGATGAAGCTGAAGAGCATGGTGCTCTTGCAGATCAAGGAGATGCTAAAGATGAATGGTTTCCGGGAGCAGATGCTCTGAGCGTACATTCCTGCTGGAACACTAACGTGTCTTTTCAGTCCGCTTAGAATTTAGTCTAAAGCCCATCAGAGGTGCAGGTCCTCTGTGACTGACCCTGGGACCCTCACTGACTCCCCGCCTGCCTCCTGCTCCTGGCTGCGCCCCCAGCGCATGGCTTCCCTGACGATTTTCAGACACTCTGGCCTCCGTCGGGACGCTGTGTGCTCACAGGGTTGGTTCCTACTTCCGGCATCTGAAAGTGCACTCCTGGCTCACCCTCTAAGCCCTTAGTCTCTATGTTTCTTCACTGAATATGTGATATGTGTGTTATCTGCCCGCTGACTAGATTGCAGGCTCCACAAGACAGGCATCATTTTGTTTTGTTTTTTGGCTGCACTGTGCAGCTGGCAGGATCTTGGTTCCCTGACCAGGGATCGAACCCGTGCCCCCACTGCAGTGGAAGCTCAGAGTTCTAACCACTGGACCATCAGGAAGTCCCCAGGCATTGTTTTTTTAAAAATTAATTTTTATTGGAGCATAGTTGCTTTACATTCTGGTATTAATTTCTGTTGTACAGCAAAGTGAATCGGCTATACATATATCCCCTCTTTTTTGGGGATTTCCTTCCCATTTAGATCACCCCAGGACATGGAGTAGAGTTCCCTGCGCTATACAGGAGGGTCTCATTAGTTATCTGTTTTATACATAGCGGTGTAGCTATGTCAATCCCAATCTCCCAGTTCATCCCACTCTCCTTTTCCCACACGCACCTCCCCACCTTGGTATCCATAAGTTTGTTTTCTATATCTGTGTCTGTATTTTGGGTTTTGTTCACTGTTTCTAATACAGAAAACCAGTATTTGTGAAATGAATAATTGGGATTGTCTGAGACTCTATTGCGAGGATTAAGATTCCTATTAAAGCTCAGAGTTTTGCAGCTGCACATTAGGGCTGCAAGGGTGCTGGCAACACGCAAGTAGTAAAATCCTGGGATTTCCCTCACTGGGTCTGTCTGTGTGGCCCTTTCCCCCAGCCCCGCCCCCAGCCCAAGCCCATTTTATCTTTCTAGATTTCACACGAAGGTCTCTGAAAGACTCCAGGGCAGATCCGGACACCAGACTCGGAAGGTGAGAACCCTGTGGGCTCCTCTCGTGACCCAGCATCCGGCGACAGCAAGACGAGATGTGCATGCACTTCTAGGCAGCTCTGCTGTCAACGTGCTCATCTGCTTGACAGGCAGCTGAGGATCTATCTTTCTCTCCCCCAGGCCCTCTCCAAATGGGCCGATTCTAACCCCCTCAGGGCCCGTTCCTGCCATCCTTTGGTTAGCTTGTCACATCACAAGACGTACATGGCCCAGGAGAAGCCCGAACTGTCCATAATTCTTGCAGAATGACTAACTGCATTAATATTTAAGGTTAATCTCCAAATGGTTTCCTATCCCTTTACTCCTTTCTTTTATTCATGGGAGATGCTCACAGCAGCCCTTCTTCTTTTAGGGTTGAAAGCATTGAGACAGACACATGTCAAAGGCCTTGACTTGGTCCTTGTGACCTGTGATTCTTCTCTTCATGGGAGGTCTGGGGTCTCTCCTGCTCTGGTCTGTCACCAGGCTTAAAACTTGGGCCACCTTGGGGGACTGTTTTGAAAACTTGTTTCCAAATTAAGTGATGTCATTTATCAGCAATTTAATTACAAAGTGAAAGCACTTCATTGCTTTCCTCTTGTCTGAAGACCCCATCTTTGCCCCTGGGAACTTTTGTCCTCAGTTTTACAGAATTCATTGCTGTTTCTGGAGGCAGGTTATGATTTCGGTTTCCCTAAGTTAGGCTGAATGTGGCATTTCCATCCATCCTTAGCCTGATGGTATAACAGGGTCTCCAGCTTCTGGGATGCTGTGCCCTGACCACACAGTCGAGGTACCCCCCCCCCCCGCCAGCCCCCGCCCCTGGTGCTTGGCCCCGGGTCCTCCTGCCTTCTTGGTCTGGGCAGAATTCATCATAGTCTAATGCCACGATCTTGGCAAAGTTAGGCTGACGTTCAGTTTTTTTTGTCTATAAGATGGGATGGTTGTATTACACCCAAGAATTCATTCATCAGCAGATACACGGGTTTCGATCTTCATGGACACTGCTTAACTCTTGTTTAAAAACATTTTTTCCATGTATAGTTGATTTACAATGTTGCAGTAGTTTCAGGTATACAGCAAAGCATCTCAGTAATAGGTATGCATATATCCACTTCTTTTTAATTCTTTCCCCATATAGGTCATTGCAGAGTATTAAGTACGGCTCCCTGTGCTAGACGGTAGGTCCTTATTATCTGTTTTACGTATAGTAGTGGATAACTCTTCATTGATTGATTCATTTATTCATCGACTCACTTTCGAGTTTGTTTCTGGGCAGAATTTGAGACAGCCGGGTAATAGCATTTGCCTTTACAGGCTTCCCTGGTGGCTCAGACGGTAAAGCGTCTGCCCGCAATGAGGGAGACCTGGGTTTGATTCCTGGGTTGGGAAGATCCCCTGGAGAAGGAAATGGCAACCCACTCTAGTACTCTTGCCTGGAAAATCCCATGGACTGAGGAGCCTGGCGGGCTACAGTCCATGGGGTCACAAAGAGTCAAACACGACTGAGGGACTTCACTTTCACTTTCACAGCATACAAAGCACTTTCACCAAAATGATCCCTCTTGGTTATCATCACATTTCTGTGAGGCAGGTCATTTAGATATGAGGCTCAGACGGTAAAGAATTTGCCTGCAAAGCAGAAGACCTGGGTTCAGTCCTTGGGTTGACAAGGTCCTCTGGAGAAGGGAATGGCAGCTCCAGTATTCTTGCCTGGAAGATCCCATGGACAGAGGAACCTGGCAGGCTACAGTCCATGGGATCGAAAAGGGTCGGACATGACTGAGCAACCAACACTAACTGTAGAATCCCCTTCCAATAACCCAAATTTGATAGTTTAATAGTCCAGTCATCCTGTCATTCAGTTGTATAATGATTCCATGTCAGCAATTCTCAGACTTCAGTGGCTATAAATGAGGAGTCTGTTTAGAGAGGAGATTTCTGACTCACTGTTTGGGGTGGAGCCCAAGAATCTCCATCGTAACAAGGAATCATAGCTGTTCTGATCAGGGGGCTATTGGCTGCACTTTGAGAAACACTGTGTCTCCGATGAGGGTGCCAGACACAGCATGAATGCTCATCCAATGCTGATTGACTTAATGTATGGACAACCGATCTCAAGTCACTATTAACCGTAGAAACAGAACTAAAATTTCTAAGTAGAGATGGACAGGTGACAGTGTGTTCTAAGTAGAGATGGACCGGTGACAGTGTGTTCAGTGACATCAGCCCCTTGACCCTAGAGAGGTGACCTCTCATCCTACTGAACTGCTGGCACCCCTCGGGGCTGTGGTCCAGCCTCTTACCTGTAGATCCTTCATCTGAAGCACACAGAAATACCAGGGTGCCTGTCTACAAGGTTTGTGTGACGATTGGCTCAGATAGGCCTGTCAAAGCACTTCATACGTGATCATGTGAGCATGTGTGTTGTATGGTCCCATCCTCATTGTCATGTGGGCCATCACCTCCATCCCGGCTATTGATTTTGGTCCTTCCTTATATGAGAGTGAAGGGGGCAAGTATCCTGAGTCAGATCCTTCTTCTAGCTCTTCTTGTGTGAACTGAATAGATTGCTGAACTTCTGTGATTCCCCCGTGGTCTCATCATTCAAACTGAGGTAACAGTATTCACCCTCTATGTGCGTGTATGTGCGTGTTTAGCCATCAGTCATGTCCCTCTCTTTGTGACCCCACAGACTGTAGCCCGCCAGTCTCTTCTGCCCATGGGATTTCCCAGGCAAGAATACTGGTGTGGGTTGCCATTTCCTATTCCAGGGGATCTTCCCGACCCAGGGATTGAAGCTGCATCTCCTGCGGCTCCTACATTGCAGGCAGATTCCTGACCACTGAGTCCCTGGGAAGCCCCTATTCACCCTGCTAGGATTTTGTCTTGTGGCTCAGCTGGTAAAGAATCTGTCTACAATGCAGAAGACCGGGGTTCCATTCCTGGGTTGGGAAGATCCCCTGGAGAAGGAAAAGGCTACCTACTCCAGTATGCTGGCCTGGATAATTCCATGGACTGTGTAGTCCATGGGGTCGCAAAGGGTCAGACACGACTGAGTGACTTTCACTTTCAGGATTTTGTAAAGTTGAAATCAAATGACATACAAAGTGCCTGGCATGCAGCAGGCCTTCTCCAAAAGTAAGCTTGCCTCCCTTCCCTGCCAGTAACCTGGCTCCACTGATCTTATCCTCCTGCATCATGGGGTAGGGCTGAGGGGGAAACACGGACCCCTACAGCATCCAAATCACAAAAATTCCATGAAGTTTAACTGATACCCGAGGGACTTCTCACCAGAGCTCTCTGAATTTCCGTAGCAGGACTAGCTGTGACTCAGAGAGACAATAGTCTATGGGAACCATCAGGAAGTTTGTTTTCTTCCATCAACCACAGTGTATTTAGTACAAGCATTGGTCCTGTGCAGGCTTCTAGAGAATTGTAAGACTTAATCACTTGCTTTAGGGAGCTTATATTTAACTTATATTTATAAGCTTAAAATGGGAGATTCTACAAGAGCAAAATACAGTCAGGAGCTATGATGAGAAATAATGTAAATAAATGATAATAGCTGTAGCTGACTCTCCACTTATGGTTCTTAACAATCCTGACTAAGGGCGATCTTGGCCAGGATTCTCCTGACAGTTGATAGGAGCAAAGAACTGATGCAGATGTGTGAGCAGTCCTAGAAAGCATCATCAGAGATAACTCGTGGAGTGTGTGTGTGCACGCAGTGGCCCAGAGACTAAGTCATCTCCCAGGATTCTGGAGTTTTCTATTGAAGGGTTTGCAGAAAAACCACCAGAGAAACAGCCTTCAGACTGAAGCTTGAGCGCATCTCCAAACTTGACTCATTTGGAGAATGGGAAGAGGGCCAAAGGGGATTCATCCTTGCGACCCTTTGGAAAGAACCACTTTAGGATGAATTGCCTGGAAGCGGGTTGCCTCAGGCAGGACCCCAGCTGGGGTGAGTGTCAATCAGTTCAGTTCAATTCAGTTGCTCAGTTGTATCCAACTCTTTGCGACCCCATGGACTACAGTACGCTAGGCTTCCCTGTCCTTCACCAACTCCTGGAGTTTACTCAAACTCATGTCCATTGAGTCAGTGATGCCATCCAACCATCTCATCCTCTGTCATCCCCTTCTCCTCCCGCCTTCAATCTTTCTCAGCATCAGGGTCTTTTCAAATGAGTCAGCTCTTCACATCAGGTGACCAAAGTATTAGAGTTTCAGCTT
>NW_011494871.1:2762832-2770090 GCF_000754665.1 Bison bison bison
GTTCATACATGACTACTGGAAAAACCATAGCTTTGACTAGACAGACCTTTGTTGGCAAAGTAATGTCTCTGCTTTTTAACATGCTGTTTAGGTTGGTCATAACTTTTCTTCCAAGGAGTGAGCGTCTTTTCATTTCATGGCTGCAGTCACCATCTGCAGTGATTTTGGAGCCCCCCAAAATAAAGTCTGTCACTGTTTCCACTGTTTCCCCATCTATTTGCTATGAAATAATGGGACCAGATGCCATGATCTTAGTTTTCTGAATGTTGAGTTTTAAGCCAACTTTTTCACTCTCCTCTTTCACTTTCATCAAGAGGCTTTTTAGTTCTTCTCTTTCTGCCATAAGGGTGGTGTCATCTGCATATCTAAGGTTACTGATATTTCTCCCAGCAATCTTGATTCCAGCTTATGCTTAATCCAGCCCAGCGTTTCTCATGATGTACTCTGCATATAAGTTAAATATGTACAGTGACAATATACAGCCTTGATGTACTCCTTTTCCTGTTGTTCCATGTCCAGTTCTAACTGTTACTTCCTGACCTGCATACAGATTTCTCAAGAGAAAGGTCAGGCAGTCTGGTATTCCCGTCTCTTTAAGAATTTTCCAGAGTTGTAGTCCACACAGACAAAGGCTTTGGCATAGTCAATAAAGCAATCGGAGACCAGGATAAAGTGAGGGGATGGGGCAGAGGGGTGGGCAGTTTTGCTGGAGTCAAGGCCAGGCTGCAGTGGAAAGGAGGTCTCTTTTGTTAGCATTTTACAAGTTGTTTTCTCAGAAGTGGGATGTACCAAAGATTATTACATTGAATACTAGACACACTTTAGGTGCAATGTTGTGAGTACAAGACAAAACTTAATGGGATGACTGAAATGGACTTCACAATGAATTTGTAAGTTTACATGCTTTCATGATCACAGTTGTTGATCTTAGTTAGTGTTAGTCGCTCAGTCATGAACAACTGTTTGCGACCCCATGGACTGCAGTCCACCAGGCTCCTCTGTCCATGAGATTTTCCAGGCAAAGATACTGGAGTGGGTTGCCATTTCCTTCTCCAGGAAGTCTTCCCAACCCAGGGATCGAACCCGGGTCTCCTGCACTGCAGGCAGATTCTTTACTGACTGAGCTAAAAGGGAAGCGTTGATCTTAGTAGAGCTCAAATGTTAAAGGATGAATTTCAGTTTTAAGATTTAGCTGGGATAGGTAAAACCAGCTCTGTACAAATGCCTTTTATCTTTACCTTAGGTCCACAGAATGTCTCCAGGGTTATCTTGTTTAAGCTGTGCCTTCCCTGTATTTCCAAAACTTTGCTCCAAGTTCTATGTCTAATTGCGAAATAGCTCGGATTGTGTCTATTGTGTAAAGTGTGAGAAAACTCTAAAGGGACAGAGGCCTCATGTTCTTTAAGAAATGACCACCGATAAAAGAAATGCTCACATACTGAGGTCTGGGGAAGTCATTCTGGCTTACACATTAACTTGATTTTTATGCTAAGTGAAACAACTGGCTTGTGGCCTATCAAACGCTTTAATTACTAAAGAAAAGGGCACATTGACCAGAAGTAAAGAATGTCTGTGTTTAAAAATGAAAATAAAGATGAAATGCCTCCCTCCCTGGTCCTCCTTTGATGATAAGCGTTCCTTCCCAGGTGCAGAGGCCCTGCTGACTCTCTGTGCTCATGCTGATTTTTTTTTTAAATTGTTTCTCTGACTTGTTTCTGATAAGAAATAAAGCTGTGCTGAAAAGAAACCCTGCTTCTCTGGAGCAATTTCTCAGAGTCATCTGAGCATCAGGCTTGCGGGTTCGTCTTCAGTTTGGTTTGAGTAAGACCATTTTCTGTTCCTATTACGGATTGTTTATTGATCATTTTCGTTGGCATAAAACGCACAGGTCAGGTTGAACTTCCCAGGGATCATTCTCTTAATGGGCTGGGGTTGCAGTGGTTCCCGGGTGCTTGCTTGTCAGTGCATTTTGTTTGTAGGGTTCCTCCAGAGTTGTGTTCCCCAGTTTGTGTGGGGGAGCATAGTGACTATTCTTACGTTTGTTAACCTGTTTCTCCATAACTTACAGTTTCTCTTCTCTTTTTAAAAGAGGAGTAAACTGTATGGCCAGCTGAAAATGACACAAGGAATGGTCACTTTTTTGCCTGCACAGAACTGGCAGTACACAGCGGGGCAAGGAAAACAAAAATAGAGTTCGGTCTGTCACCATGCTCCGGCTCTGGTGCCGTCCATGCTCCGGCTCTGGTGCCGTCCATGTGCCGGCTCTGGTGCCGTGGAAATCCGAGATGAAGGTTGGGTGTGTGTTTACTGCTGAACTGTGCGGCCTGGCAGGGCTGACAAAGACAGCTGAAGTCCCTTCGAGGGTATTTGAATCTCTTTTTTTTTTTCGCTCTTTGTCAATGTATCACCATTTTTCTGTACCACGTAGTGTCCTTCCTAAAACAGTGGTACTGAGCAATTATTGGGAGGGGATTAAAAACAGGTGCAGGACTGCAACCTTGACTTCTGATCTCAGGAAAGACAAGGCAGCATCCTCTTCTGGCTTGTGAGATGGAGGAGGGAGCTGATGATCAGTGCCTCTCCCAGCTTAAGTGTGTCTTCCTTCCTAAGATGTATCTTACAAAGTAGACATTCATTGTGTGTGTATTACATACAATACACAACACATAACACTTATCATATTAGTTACATGGTATAAATGTTTGTATTTCCTATATATAATCTATAATCTCCTATTTTGATGATAAAGCCTTTGAGTGGGCCAGAAGACCTCAACGACGTTCATTTTATATGCTTTCTCTAAACCAAATTTTAATTGACGTGTTCTAATGCAACCTTTATTTTGGGAAGAAGCCTCATGCAGTCACAACAAAATGGGAATTGATCCCCACCCCCACCCCCCACCCCCCACCACCCCCGAGCTCTAGAAGACAACCTGAGATTATCTGAGATTCAGTTAAGCTCTAGCTTGATTGCTTCTAATTTAATAGGAGATGCTTCTGAGAAAAAAATGCTTGTAGCATTTTTATACGTTTGACTTTTCATTAAATTATTACATATAGAAAAGTGCATGGTTTTCACTTTTTATTTTAATCACATGCATTAAATGTACCTTTTTAAAGTGTACAATTCACTGGGTTTTTATTACATTCAGAGTCCAATGACCATCACCAATCTAATTCCAGAACATTTCCATCAGCTCCAAAGTAACCTTGTACCCCTTAGCAGCCCCTCCTCTGAGCCCCTAGCAGTCACTTACCTGCTTTGTCTCCATGGATTTGCCTGGTTGGGACATTTCTTGTAAGTCCTAGGATATGGGGCTTTTTGCACCTAGCTTCTTTGACTTAGTATAGTTTCTTTTTAAAATTTTATTTTATTATTGGAATATAAAGGCTTTATAACATTGTGTGTCTGCTGTGCAACATGAATCATTTGTTGTTGTTCATTTGCTCAGTTGTGTCCGACCCTTTGAGACCCCATGGACTGCAGCACACCAGGCTTCCCTGTCCCTCACTGTGTCCCAGCGTTTGCCCAAGTTGGTGTCCATTAAATCGGTGATGCCATCCAATCATCTCATCCTCTGTCGCCCTTTTCTCCTCCTGCCCTCAATCTTTCCCAGCTTCAGGGTCTTTTCCAGAGCTTCCCTGGTGGTTCAGATGGTAAAGAATCAGATATGTGTATACATATTTGCCTTCCCTCTTGAGCCTCCCTCCCACCTCCCCATCTCTAGGTCACTACAGAGCACCGAGGTGAACTCCCTGTGCCAGACAGCAGCTTCCTACTACATATCTGTTTACACATGGTAATGTATATATGTCAATCCTACTCCCCCAGTTTATCTAGCCCTCTCCTTCCCCACCACCTGCCATGTCCACGGGTCCATTCTGTCTGTGTCTCTGTTTCTGGCCTGCAAATGGGTTCATCTCTACCATTTCTCTAGATTCCATATATATGTGCTGGGGCCTTCGCAGGTGGTACAGTGGTAAAGAATCCACCTGCTGATGCAGAAGATGCAGGAGACTTGGGTTTGATCCCTGGGGTGGAAAGATCTCCTGGAGAAGGAAATGGCAACCCATTCCAGTATTCTTGCCTGGAAAATTCCATGGACAGAGGAACCTTGCAGGCTAGAGTCCATGGGGTCTCAAAGAGTTGGACATGACTGAGCATGCATGCACACATGTATATGTGTTAATATATGATGCTTATTTTTCTCTTTCTGATTTACTTCACTCTGTATGACAGACTCTAGGTCCATCCACATCACTACAAATGACCCAATTTCACTCCTTTTGATGGCCGAGTAATATTCCATTGTATATTACTTCTTCAATGTACAGATCTTACTTACCCATTCATCTGTCTATGGGCACTTAGGTTGCTTCCATGTCCTAGGTATTGTAAATAGTGCTGCAGTGAACATTGGGGTATGTGTGTCTTTTTGAATTATGGCTTTCTTAAGGTATATGCCGACTTGTGGAATTGCTGGGTCATATGGTAGCTCTATTTTTAATTTTTTAAGGAATCTCTATGCTGTTCTCCATTGTGGCTGCACCAATTTACATTCCCATCAACAATGCAAGAGGGTTCCCTATTCTCCACACCCTTGCCAACACTCGTTATTTCCAGTGAAAATGTTAGTTGCTTAGTCATGTCCAACTCTTTTCCACCCCATGGATTGTGGCCCACCAGGCTCCTCTGTCCGTGTAATTCTCCAGGCAAGAGAATCCACTAGAGTGGGTAACCATTCTCTTCTCCAGGGGATCTTCCCGATCCAGGGACGGGATTGAGCCCAGGTCTCCTGCTCTGCAGGTGGATTCTTAACCTTCTGAGCCAGCAGGAAGCCCTGTTCCAGTTTTTTAGATAATAGCCATTCTAACAGATGTGAGGTAATACCTCATCGTGGTTTCTTAAATTGAAGTGTAGTTGATGTACAATATTATATAAGTTACATGTGAACAATAGTGATTCACAATTTTAAAGGTTACACTTCATTTATGTGCTTAGTAGCTCAGTCGTTACTCAGTAGCTGAGTCCTACTCTTTGTGACCCCAGGGACTGTAGCCTGCTGGGCTCCTCTTCCCATGGGATTCTACAGTCAAGAATACTGGATCGGATAGCCTATCCGTTCTCCAGGTAAACTTCCTGATCCAGGAATCCAACCGGGGTCTCCTGCGTTGCAGGTGGATTCTTTACCAACTGAGCTACCAGGGAAGCCTTCAATCCATTTATAGTTATTATAAAATACTGGCTATATTCCTTGTAGAATATGTCCTTGTAGCTTATTTGATACATAAATCTGTAGCTCATACACCCAGCCCCTAAATTGCCCTTTCCCTTTCCCTCTCTCCTCTGGTAACCACGAGTTTGTTCTCTTTCTTGTTATAGTCACTAGTTTGCTGTATTTTTTAGAAGCCAATAAGTGATATCATACAATATTTCTTAAGATAATGGTAATTTATTAATCCAACATTAATAAGGCATTAAAAAGAAGAGTAAACTACCCTTCCTATTTCTTCGAACCATAAAATGTTTGCATTTTTGAAAATATGAGAGCAGAAACAGAAATAAAGAAGGAAAAAAGTCATCTATGTTTTTAAAGCCCAAAGAAGATAACTACTACTAACATTTTGGTGTCTGTCCTCTTAATAAGAAATAATGAGTTTTAATTCTTTCCTTTCACTGGTTTGCTGTATTTGTATTTTTTCAGAGTCACAATCTGAAAATCTTAAATCAGTGAGTGACTCTGAGGCATTCTGTGATCCTTAGTGGATTTTTAACCTAGGATGATTAGACCTTGAAAGCAGATGAGAAGTGAGAGAAGTTCTGGGTGGGAGATTTGTAACCTAGAAAAGTCCTGTCCCATAAGTATTTAAGGAAGGCTCCTACCTCTAAAAACCTTGTGTTTTCAGTAAGAGCTTTTAACTGTTATCAACTTTTGGGGATGATTTCTTTAGAAAGAGTTTCACTTTCTACAAAAAAGGTGATGAATTAGAAAACACAGTCTCTCTCAGCTTTAAACTGAGAGAGCTTTAAACTTTAAACTTTGGTAGCAAATTCAGCCTTGTTTATGCTGAGATTTTGTTTCTGTGTGACAAATTATTTATTTCACTGTAATTCCTTTATGGAAGCATAGTTTATCCACACGTCAATATGGCATGGTGTGTCTCAATTTAAAAGAAGGGAGAAAATAGGCGATAAGAAAAAACAGAGGTTAGAAGTAAGAAAACCAGAGGTCAGAGAAAGAACACTTGGCTCAGCCTTCAATCAGCAAAAGCAGAAAGGAATTGTGATGTGTCCTGAGAATTAGTGTCCAGTCGTGGAGAGACTCTGCCCTGGGGCCACCGAGCTGTTTCTGATACTGAGGTGAGAATGGGATTTCTCTCGTGGGAAGCAAACTGGCGCTGTGATCAGGGACCACAACCTCCAAGCATCCTTGAAGAAGGTGGAATGATGTGCCTGCCTGCAGCCCTCCTGGTGCTCACCAGGTGCCGGGGCTGGGCAGGGACAGTCCTGGGGCAGTTCTTGCAAATGGTCCCTATTAGATGTACCTGGGGCTGCCTCAGGGTCTCCCTCCCAGGGAGCTGGTGCTACCTCTTCCCAGGAGGCGGGAGATGCTTCAGGACAGAAGTTACAGGAGACAACTCTGCTGGCTCTCCTGTGGGTGTCCCCGGTGTCTTTGTGAGGTGCTCCAGACTCAATCTGGCCACTTGGTATAAGAAAGAGCCTCTGATTTGTGCTATCACTTTCAGGGATGATGTTTGCTGCTGCCTCCGCACATCCTTGATCCATGACGGGCTTTAAAAATGTCACAGGATTCTAACTCCCTCTACTGATTTTGGGTTTTAACTAGGACATATCCCCTGTATGGTTTTATTCAGTATGTGGAGTTTGAGGTCTTCTATATATTTTCTAGATGTCAGCCGAAAGCCATCATGCTGAGAGATCTTTGCTGTCTATGGAGCTGGAGGATTAAAATCCATGAGTCATCTTATTTATTTTTAATTGAAATTTAATTGATTTGCAGTGTTTTAATTTCTGCTGCATAGCAAAGTGATTCAGTTATACATATATATATTCTTTTAATATTCTTTTCCATTATGATTTATCACCGAGTATTGAATGAAACTCCAGTACTTTGGCCACCTCAAGCGAAGAGTTGACTCATTGGAAAAGACCCTGATGCTGGGAGGGATTGGGGGCAGGAGGAGAAGGGGACGACAGAGGATGAGATGGCTGGATGGCATCACTGACTTGATGG
>NW_011494871.1:2770190-2790424 GCF_000754665.1 Bison bison bison
GACAGAGGATGAGATGGCTGGATGGCATCACTGACTTGATGGACGTGAGTCTGAGTGAACTCCGGGAGTTGGTGATGGACAGGGAGGCCTGGCGTGCTGCGATTCATGGGGTCGCAAAGAGTCGGACATGACTGAGCGACTGATCTGATCTGATTGAATGTAATTCCCTGTGCTCTACAGTAGGACCTTGTTGTTTGTCCCTCCTGTGTATAATAGTTTGCATCTGCTAACCCCCCAAATCCCAATACTTCCCTCCATAAGCTCTCCTCCCCCTTGGAAGGAGAGTTCTCTGTTCTCTGTGAGTCTGTTTCTGCTTCATAGATAAGTTCAATCGTGTCCTATTTTAGACATCACATCTAAGTGACATCATGAGATATTTGTCTTTTCCTGACTTAAAATGACACTCTCTAGGTATATCCACATTTCTGCCGGTGGCCCTGTTTCATTCTTCTCCACGGCTGACCATATTCCGTTGTGTCTATGTGCCACATGTTTATCCGTTCATCTGTTGATGGGCATTTACGTTGTCTCCATGTCCTGGCTGTTGCAAATAGTGCTGCTGTGAACATGGAGGTGAGGTATCTTTTGGGATTATAGTTTTGTCTGAATATATGCCCAAGAGTGGAATTGATGGTACTTCTATTTGTAATTTTTAAAGACCCTCCATGGTGGCTGCACGGGTTTACATGCCCACAACAGTGTAGGTGAGTCCCCTTTCTCCACACCCTCCAGGAGCCATTTTACGGGAGGAGGTTAGCCAGGGAGAAACTGCGGTTGCATGTGTCACCTGTTTGCACCGTCCTCGTAAATGATGTGACGAGGTACTCGCCTGAATTTTGCAGGAAGATCGGTTAGCTGGGAGGTGCTCCAGGGCGGCCAGGACAGCCTGGGTCTTGGCGTGGCTCTCGCTGTGACTCAATCATGGACTCTATGATCAATCCTCAGATGTGACTGGGAAGTACAGCCAGGAAGACTTTAGAGGGTTTACTGTAGCAGCAGGAAATAGCACTGAGTAGTATTCTTCCCTCCCTTTTTTTCCCCTTCTCTAATTTAGTAGGTAAAAGGGTTTTTTTTTTTTTTTTTCAATCAAAAAGTCCCCCGCTCCTCAATTCCACATGACACTCTACTACCCACTGTGAGTTTCTTGTGCTCGAGAGTTGTGTTTCCTGCCAGGTGAACTAGAGCAGGACAGTTTCAGGACGTAACACAATTCTCCCAGATTATCATGAGATCAGCCCTGAGCTCTCCTAATACTCAGAGACCCATCAGCGGTTACTATCGCCTTAGTCTCCATGTGTCCGTGCAGGGGACGGAACGCCATGCCTCTGGCCCACAGCTGGAGAAGATACTGCTCTATAGGTAATGAATACATCTGCAGCTGTTGAGCAGAGATGTAGCCCGCACAGGAGTGGCTCATGGGGTCCCTCTGAGGAGCAGCAAGGTTTTGAGTAGACGGTTAGTCTGTAGTCATCAATTCTTCATTCTTATGCCTTCTCAGTACTGAGCATGTGTCATTTAGCTTAAAATGAAGCTGAAACAGCCTTGATGATGATATAGGGAATTCTTTTTATTTTTGCAAATGTTAACCAAATATTTTAAAAATATTTGTTGAGAGCCTTGAAATAGCTTTTTTTGTAATGCAAATATTTAGGTGAAACCTTGAATTAGATAGTACTTAGGACAGAGGTTACACATGAAAATGATCTAATAATATTCTGTGGCCTTGGAATAGGTTTCTTTACCCCTCAGCAGGTGAAAGAAATATTATAAGCTCGAAACTTTGTGCTTCCGATTGGCAGGAGAGGAAGTAATTTTAATGTTGAGCATTACAAATCTATTTTTGTTTTTTGCTATTTCTTTTAGTTTAAATATCATGGTGAGTTATTGTTAGGCATTTAATTTGTTTTGGCAACACTGATGGAATGACTGCTGAAGTATAAAAATCCAAAGAACATGAGTTGAACTCTAAGTTTCTGGGCAACTTCTTTTAATTGGTAATAATTACAGCTGTTAAACTGTAGCTGAACAGACTCTAAAGCTGTTTGTCAAGATACAGTGCTTTTTTTTTTTTAAGATACAGTGATTTTGGCAATCAAATGTTTTGATCCCTGCTGTACAATTAGAACAACAGTATCAGGACCTTGAGTCCAGAAGTTCTAGTCGTTTATGCCAGACGTGTGTGATGAGGTGTTGCTGCACCAGGTACCATGAAGCAGTCTGGGAGCTCCCTCCTCCTCATTCGGTCTGCTGTCCTTGCCTATCTGCTCATTCGTTTTTTCTCCATCCTAACTATAACTTGGGACTCAGGTTTTTGCAACCTGATGCAAATTATTCTTTCAGATATACTTTAAGTATTATTGGATGACCAAGAAAACTGCTATGGTAAACACCCAACACTAAAATTCCATGCTTTGCGTATATATGTTTTTCAGTAATTAGACTGGACTTTTAAAAATTGAGATTATTGACCTATATAACGTGTTAGTTTTGGGTATACAACATAATGATTTGATATTTGTATGCAGCTAACTGTACTCTTGCCTGAAAAATCCCATGGATGGAGGAGCCTGGTAGGCTGCAGTCCATGGGGTCTCTGGGAGTCGGACATGACTGAGTGACTTCACTTTCACTTTTCACTTTCATGCATTGGAGAGGAAAATGGCAAGCCACTCTAGTGTTCTTACCTGGAGAATCCCGGGAACGGGAGAGCCTGGTGGGCTGCCATCTATGGGGTCGCACAGAGTCAGACACAACTGAAGCGACTTAGCAGCAGCAGCAGCAAACAGATCACCACAGTGAATCTTACTGACATCCATCACACAAAACTAGAAGTTTTTTCCTGGTTGTGTCACTACATGTAACAAATGAAACCTACTGCTCTCCTGGAGGAGATGAAGCAAGTTCAGGGTGGTACGCTGTGGAGGGCTACTCTCATAGAGACGGAGGACAATGGTGGTTGCCAGGAGCCTGGGGGTAGGGAGGTAGGCAGTCAGTGTTTAACGGGAACAGAGTTTCAGTTTTGCAAGAGAAAGAGTTCTGGAGGTTGGCTACACGAGGATGTGAATGTACTTAACACTTCCTGTATGCTTAAAGCACATATTTCTTAACCATTTTTACCACAGTTAAAAAAAAAATACATGAAATTGTGTGTATCCATCATGACTCGATTTAGCCAGTAGTTTATGGGGTCAATGCTGGAATGGTAACGCAGACTCCCTCCCCATCCCATTCTCTATCCTCACTCACTAAAATTTTTTTGCTATTTTACATTTCTCCCTATAAAATACTATATAACTCATTTATTGTCTCTCCCCTACCCCAGATTGTGAGTGAAGGAGTCTTTTGGGCCTAGAAAAGAAAACAACAGTCTCAAAGGCCCTTGCTGAATCATCTAACTCTGGAGAAAACAAAACAGAACTTTAGGTCCCGCCCTGATGCTCCAGGCCAGTTGCATCTATTTGGAACTTATCACCCCCCTGTTCAGAAACCTTCCACCCCCTACACCTGCCCAGAAGACTTATCACCCCCTGCCCAACTACAAATGCCATCTCAAGTAAAAAATACCCAAAACATCCCGCCTGATTAACGTTTCCCTTATTGCTTCCACAAGCCTCGCTACAAATATGGAGCCTCCCTGATCCCTCTCCGCGCTCAGCCTGGTCGTTAGGCCGACTGTCTCCCCTCCTTACCTGAATGAAGGTAACCTACGTCTGTTGAGGTTGTCTTTCCTCTTTCTGCCTCGGCCCGAACTATGCCTTACAGTGAGGGCAGACCCTTCTGCCTGTTTTGTTTTTGCTGTAGCTCTCACGTCTGGAAGGGTTCCTGGTCCACAGTAGGGGACCAGCCAGGTTCTATTGGTTTCATTGTTCTGCACGTGTCTCTCTAATTTTCCCAGCACCTTTTGTTGCAGAGACTGTCCTTTCCCCATTGGGTATTCTTGGCTCCCTTGTTGAATGTTAGTTGACTGTAAATGTCGTGATTTAATTCAGGGCTTCCTATTCTGTTTCATTGGTCAGTATTGAACTCCTTGTTAACTTTATTCTTGAGCTCACTGAACTGCATTTCTGAATTTTCCTGTAGCTCATTGAATTTCTTCCTAACAGCTGTTGTGAATTCTTTCAGTTAGATCGCAATATTCCATGTCTTTGGGTTTAGTTGCTGGAAAATTGTCACTTTCTTTTTTTGTGATGCTGTACTATCATGATTTTTCATAGTGCCTGGTGGAAAGTGCCCCTGCTGCCGCACTTGACGTCTTGGATACCTTCCTAATTTAGACTATTCTTCACTTACTTTGATTCTAATAGTTCAACAGTTTGCTAGTTAGGAGTCTTCTTGTTTTCCCGGAGGTGGTGTTACAGCACGAGTTTTTGGTTTCTCTGAGCTGACTCACCAGTAAGGTTGAGAGTGGGCACATTAAGAATAGACACAGAGAAACAAAGGGTGGGGGCAGAGTAGGGTGAGGTGTATCTGTGCCCTTGGGTGCGCCCACACCTGGTAAGGGGATCCTTGACTGGCGGGGGGATCCCAGAGGTCAGTGGTGGTGCTCTTGCCTACTGGGACAGACAGCAGGGGACACTCTCCTCAGGGTTCTTCGTCCAGTCCACCACCTCCCGTCCCTTTCCCTCCCCTGGTCGCTGGGGCCCGTCCTCAGAGAGCAGCCGGTCCTGGCAGGACCACCTCCACCCTCCGCCGCCTCTGCCAATGGTTGTGCTCATCTGCCACCAGGTGGACAGTCTCCTCTGCCCCCGCTGGCCCCATGTCCAGTCCCCGTGCCCCTCGGCCTCTTCCGAGGTCCAGTCCACCACTCTCAGGGGCGCAGATTGGTGCATCTCTCAGTGTCCTGGGCTACTAAGCAGAGATGCTTTTTCAAAAAAAATTTTTATATTGGAGGATTATTGCTTTACAATGTTGTGTTAGATTCTGCCACGCAATAATGTGAGTCAGCCATAAGCATACGCAGATTCCCTCCGTCTTAAGCCTCCCACCCCCCGATGCCATCCCACCCCTCTAGATTGTCACAGAGCTCCGGGTTGAGCTTCCTGTGTTATCCAGCAACTTCCCACTAGCTATCGGTTTTACACATGGAAGTGTATGGAGATCAGTGCTTCTCTCCCAATTTGTCCCACCCTCTCCTTCCCGCTCTGTGTCCACAAGTCTGTTCCCTGTGTCTGCATCTCTGTTCATGCCCTGCAAACAGATTCATCAGTACCACTTTCTAGATCCACATATATGCATTAATAAATAACATTTGTATTTCTCTTTCTGACTTCACTCTGTATAGCAGACTCAGGGTTCATCCACCTCACTAGAACTGACTCATATCTGTTCCTTTTTATGGCTGACTAATATTCCATTGTATATTTGTGCCACATCTTTTTTATCCTTTCATCTGTTGATGGATATCTAGGTTGCTTCCGTGTCCTGGCTACTGTAAACAGTGCTGCAGTGAACATTGGGGTACAGGTGTCTTTTTGAATTATGGTTTTCTCAGAGCATATGCCTAGTAGTGAGATTGCTGGGTCATATGGTGGATTTATTACTAGTTTTGGAAAGAAATGGCTGAGGCACTATTTTCCCAGTTACGGATATCCATGGGCTTCCCAGATAGCTCAGTGGTAAAGACTTAACCTGCCAAAGATTCAATCTGCCATAGACTCAACCTGCCAATGCAGGAGACATCTCCCCAATGTGGTTTTCAATCTTTGGGTTGGGAAGATGCCCTGGAAAAGGAAATGGCAACCCACTCCTGTATTCTTTCCTGGAGAAATCCCATGGACAAAGGAGCCTGGTGGGCTACAGTCCATGGGGTTACAAAGAGTTGCATATGACCTAGCACACACATGGATGTCTGATTAGTTGTAAATAACAGAGAGAGAAAAGAGGAATGATTCGCACCACCTTGATGCTGCCTGAACTTTTTTAAAACTCTGTTTCTGCTTAATGTTAAAAGAGAATATGTTCTGTTTGCCACAGCAAAGGGGGATAATAATTTGAGAGCAGGTAGATTAACTTGGACTTCAAACCTTTGTCCTCTCTCTGCTTATACTCTTGAGCATAACTTCCCTGGTTTGCCCCCTCACCTTTCCTTTGTGAGCTTTCAATTATAAGCTTTTTTCTTTTTTAAAAATTGAAGTATAGTTGACCTACAGCATTGCTAGTTTCAGAGGCATGACATAGTGCTTCGATTTTTCTGCGCATCTGAAAATGCTCATCATGATAAATCTAGTCACCGTTTGTGGCTGCACAAAGCTATTGCAGTATTATTGACTCTGTTCTCCGGGCTGTACACTTCATCCCCGAGAGTCATGCTGGAAGTTTGTAGCTTTTAATCTCTCCTACATATTTCCCTGCTCCCTCCACCTTCCTCCCCTCTGGCAACCTCATGTTTGTTCTCTGTACATATAACTGTTTCTGTTTTGTTATGTTTGTTCATTTGCTTTTTTCGATTCCACGTATAAATGAAATCACATATATTTGTCTTTCTCTTGTTTTATTTTTATTCAGTTTGACATACTTCCTGATTTTCCTTTTCATTTCTTCATTTGCCCTACAGTTGAGAAGTGTGTTTTAATTTTCAAATATTTGGAAATTTTCAAAGAGCTTCTCATTATTGATTTCTAATTGTGGTCAGAGAACATGTTTTGTATAATTTCAGCCCTTTTAAAGGAGTTGAGACTTTATAGTATAAATGTGGTTTACCTTGTTGAATGGTCCACCATATGCTTCTGTTGGGTGGAGTGTTCTGGAAGTGCCAGCTGTGTCAAGTTGCCTTATAATGATATTCAGATTGCTGCGTGGTTGCTTGTTTCACTATTGACTTCTCTTTCTCCTTGATGTATCAACTGCTGAGACATATTCAAGCCTCCAAGTATACTTGTGGCTTTGGCTGTTTCTACATATAAGTCTGTTAGTTTTCGTTCATATAGGTTTGAATAGAGGTGTAAATATTTAGTGTTAAGTCTTCTTGGTGAGTTGAGTCCTTTGTCTTTCTGAGAGATGCCTTTTACCCCAGTAAAATTGCTGTAAAATCTCCTTTTGCCTGGTGCTGTTGTAACCATGCGTTCCGGGAAACAAACTCCCTCAGAAGGACAATGCAGATAGTGGAGTGCAGTTCATTACACCGGCGGGGCCAAGGCAGAGTCTCCTCTTAGCCAAGGACCCTGACCAGTTTTTGTGAAAACCTTATATATCCCAATGACTTTCCTGGTGGCTCAGACAGTTAAGTGTCTGCCTACAATGCGGGAGACCTGGGTTAGATTCCTGGGTTGGGAAGATGCTCTGGAAAAGGAAATGGCACCCCACTCCAGTACTCTTGCTTGGAAAATCCCACGGATGGAGGAGTGTGGTAGGCTACAGTCCACGGGGTCGCAAAGAGTTGGACACGACTGAATGACTTCACTTTCACTTCACTATATAGGTACCTAAACCCACCTCCCCAAATTCCCTGAAAGGAGTCTGAACAAAGGAAAAAGAAAGATAAAATCAAAGTTAACCCGTGATTCATATGCCTTAAGCCTAGGTAGTTAACAGTGGACAATTATCAATAGGTTTGTGGTCATACCCCAATAAGCACAATAGAATGTATGACTATTCGGTTACACAGATAATTAGGGTATTCTTTTAGGTGATGGAGAGCCCTGGGGCTCTTCCTTCCCAGGGCTTGGTTTTCCAGTTGGTATATTGTTTCCATAGATACTGGGCATATAGCTCAAAGTCCACAGTCTGGCCCAAGATGGAATCCTGCTTTCAAGATAGAGCCCGTTCTGTTTCCTCCTTCAGTGCTGTTAAACTCCAGCCTCCTTTTGTTATCCTCCTTGGCATCTCTTTTCATTTATCCTATCTGTTTTATATTTAAGATGGATTTCTTATAGATTGACTATAGTTCGATCTTTTTAATTCGGTATGAAAGTTGAATAGAGTACTTGGACTATTTATAATTAACATAGTTATCAATGTGGTTGGGTTTAAATTGTCTTTGTTTTTTATTTGTCCAATCCCTTCTTTGTTCCTTACTTTCCTCTTTTATCACTTAAAAAATATTAATTGTGTATTTTAGATATTTTTTGATGGTTGTTCCAGGATTTCCTATATACATCTTTTCATTTGTCACTTATTCTGAAAGAGATGGGAATACCAGACCACCTGATCTGCCTCTTGAGAAATTTGTATGCAGGTCAGGAAGCAACAGTTAGAACTGGACATGGAACAACAGACTGGTTCCAAATAGGAAAAGGAGTACGTCAAGGCTGTATATTGTCACCCTGCTTATTTAACTTCTATGCAGAGTACATCATGAGAAACGCTGGACTGGAAGAAACACAAGCTGGAATCAAGATTGCCGGGAGAAATATCAATAACTTTAGATATGCAGATGATACCACCCTTATGGCAGAAAGTGTAGAGGAACTAAAAAGCCTCTTGATGAAAGTGAAAGAGGAGAGTGAAAAAGTTGGCTTAAAGCTCAACATTCAGAAAACGAAGATCATGGCATCCGGTCCCATCACTTCATGGGAAATAGATGGGGAAACAGTGGAAACAGTGTCAGACTTTATTTTTCTGGGCTCCAAAATCACTGCAGATGGTGACTTCAGCCATGAAATTAAAAGACGCTTACTCCTTGGAAGGAAAGATATGACCAACCTAGATAGCATATTCAAAAGCAGAGACATTACTTTGCCAACAAAGGTTCGTCTAGTCAAGGCTATGGTTTTTCCTGTGGTCATGTATGGATGTGAGAGTTGGACTGTGAAGAAGGCTGAGAGCCGAAGAATTGATGCTTTTGAACTGTGGTGTTGGAGGAGACTCTTGAGAGTCCCTTGGACTGCAAGGAGATCCGACCAGTCCATTTGAAAGGAGATCAGCCCTGGGATTTCTTTGGAAGGAATGATGCTAAAGCTGAAACTCCAATACTTTGGCCACCTCATGCGAAGAGTTGACTCATTGGAAAAGACCCTGATCCTGGGAGGGATTGGGGGCAGGAGGAGAAGGGGACGACAGAGGATGAGATGGCTGGATGGCATCACCGACTCGATGGACGTGAGTCTGGATGAACTCCGGGAGTTGGTGATGGACAGGGAGGCCTGGTATGCTGCAATTCATGGGGTCGCAAATAGTCGGACACGAATGAGCAACTGAACTGAACTGAACCATCAAATAACAAAGTATTTTATGTGTAATGTAAGAACCTTAATATGGTATCTTTTATTTACTCCGCTTCTATCCTTTGCACTATTCAGTTTGTTGTTGTGAAGGAGGAAACAAAACAGGATCTGTCTTAAAAGCAGGACTCCATCTTGGGCCGGTCTGTGGACTTTGAGCTATGTGCCCAGTATCTTTGGAAATGACATACTAACTGGAAAATCAGGCCCCCGGAAGGAAGAGCCCCAGGGCTTTCCATTGCCTAAAAGAATACCCTAATTATCTGTGTAACCGAGTAGTCATGCATTCTATTATGCTTACTGGGGATGACCACAGGCCTATTGATAATTGTCCACTGTTAACTACGCGCTGTGATTCATGGGGTCGCAAAGAGTCGGACATGACTGAGCGACTGAACTGAACTGAACTGAACTGAACTACCTAGGCTTAAGGCATATGAATCAGGGGTTAACTTTGATTGTGTCTTTATTTTTTCTTTTGTTCAGACTCGTTTCAGGGAGTTTGGGGAGGTGGGTTTGGGTACCTACACTTAGGGTATATAAGGTTTTCACAAAACTGGTCGGGGTCCTTGGCTAAGAGGAGACTTAGGCCACTTGGGCCCACTGGTGTAATGAACTGCACTCCACTATCTGCATTGTCCTTCGGAGGGAGTTTGTTTCCCGGAACGCGTGGCTACAGCAGTTGTTCAGTCGCTCAGTCAAGTCTGACTCTTTGCGACCCCGTGGACTACACAGCTCGCCAGTTTTCTCTGTCCTTCACCATCTCCCGGAGCTTGCTCAAACTCATGTCCATCGAGTTAATGATGCCATCCAACCATCTTGTCCTCTGTTGTCCCCTTCTCCTTCTGCTCAACCTTTCCCAGCATCAGGGGCTTTTCTAGTAAGTTGGCTCTTCTCATCAGGTGGCCAAAGTATTGGAGCTTCAGCATCAGTCCTTCTGATGAATATTCAGGATTGATTTTCTTTAGGAAATTAGTTTAGTTCCAAGTATAATTTGCACAACACACTTTTATATTATCTATTAAAAATTTGTACAGAAATGTCCCACTTACCTAATGTATTTCCAGTTTTAGGCATCCCTTTGTGTGTGTGTGTGTGTGTGTGTGTGTGTGTCTGTGTGTGATCTAAGTTTCTATCTATGTTCTTTTCCTTCAGCCTAAAAATTTTCCTGTAACTTTTCTTGTAGTTCATAAATTCTGTTGCCTTTTGCTTTTCTTAAAAAATGAAGTCTTGAGTTCTCCTTCATTTTTGAAAGACATTATTACTTGGTATAGAATTCTAAGTTAAACTCTTTGAAGATATCTTTCCATTTTCTTTTAGACTTGCATAGTTTCTGATGAGAAGTTTGAGATATTTCTTTGTTCCTCAATTTGTACTATGTTTTCTCTGGCTTATGGTAAGATGTATTTATTGTAGGCTTTGTCATCTGAATGTTGTCTGGCTTCTTTTATACTAAAAGGGGAAAGGGTAAAGTCTTGTTTCTGGGTCAGTCTCAGAGTGAACGGATGTGTTAATTTCTTCCTCCCTGCAGCCCTTCACAGGATGTTTCCTGCAAGCTAAACAAAGGTATTGTAGCTAACTGCTCAATACAGGGAGGCAGGGTTCCCAGAGATGGGCCATTGTGTGCAATTTAAATGTATAGGCAACACCCCTGTAGTGATTAACTTGTAATAGCATACCAAGGTTCTTCCTTATTGCCTCAATACGCATTGTAAGACACTTACAATGGGTATCGCTATAATGGAATAGTCTTTGGTCTTTGGGTAATTCATGACTGTGCTTACCAGTCCTATAGCCAGGAGGTTTATACCAGGAGATTCAGGTAATGACAGGGTTTGTTTTTTATTTTTTCTGTGATGCATTGTGTCACCATGATACAAATTTGAGGGCCACCTTAAACCTGGAAAATATTTTCCAGGATGAACTATGACTCCACTGTAGGAAAAGAGTTTGTCAGGTCAGATAGTGCAATATACAAGTGAACCGCTTTTGTGTGCCAGGGAAATATGGGACTTAGTTTAGAGTTGTAAGGTACAGGAGCAATATGGTCGGAAGGACTAGTAGACGCGGGATCCCCTTGTCATCTGAAACTCACCCTTGGATGGGGGAGAGGAATTCCTGTCTGGAATATAAAGTAAGTAAACAAGAGAGATTCTTGGGAGAAATGAGTCTTGACACAAAGAGAGTGATGCATGTGTTGAGGAATTCTACGCTATGCTATGCTAAGTCACTTCAGTCGTGTCCGACTCTGTGTGACCCCAGAGATGGCAGCACAGCAGGCTCCCCCGTCCCTGGGATTCTCCAGGCAAGAACACTGGAGTGGGTTGCCATTTCCTTCTCCAATGCATGAAAGTGAAAAGAGAAAGTGAAGTCCCTCAGTTGTGTCCGACTCCCAGCGACCCCATGGACTGCAGCCCACGAGGCTCCTCCATCCATGGGATTTTCCAGGCAAGTGTACTGGAGTGGGGTGCTGTTGCCTTCTCCGTGAGGAATTCTGGTAGCTGGTATTTAGACACTTAAGTGTTCTTATGGTGCTGTGCTTAGTCACTCAGTTGTGTCTGACTTTGTCAGGTCAGATCAGGCCCACCAGGCTCCTCTGTTCATGGGATTCTGAACATTCAGTATTCATGCAAGAATACTGGAGTGGGTTGCCATTTCCTTCTCCTCTTATGGTGTTGGAACTCTTTTATTTGACAATTACAGACATAGGGGTTCATGGAATCATTAATAAAAAAGCCCTGTGCTTGTAAAATTTGTCTTTGTTAACTCTAACACCTGTAGGGAGGGCCTATCAGTGTTTGGGGTCAGGGAGATTAAGAGATTTGTTATGAGGCCTGGAGGTAGGATTATGACGTTGGGTTAGACAGACTTGAGTTCTTTGTAACATCTGGTGTCTGGCTGTGATGAGATCATTGCATTAATAGTGTCGGCTCAGGTGGGAAGCTTTCCACAGGCTTCAGCAGCTTTGTATTTACGGTGAGGCTGCAATTTCACCCTTAGGGAGTGGGCGCTTGACAGCTGTCACCCGTAGCAACAGGATAGGAGAGAACTGAATTGGGAACCATGTTACCCTGGCTCAGATGGTAAAGAACCTGCCTGCAATGCAGAAGATCTGGGTCTGATCCCTGAGTCGGGAAGGTCCCCTGGAGAAGGGAATGGCTATTCACTCCAGTATTCTTGCCTGGAGAATTCCATGGACAGAGGAGCCTGGTGCACTATAGTCCTTGGGGTCCAAAGAGTCAGACTTGACTGAGTGACTAAGACTTTCACTTTTCAGCACTTGAACTAGAGTGAGGCACTGCTGATGATAAGCTGTGCATTTCAGGTGGTTACATCTTATGTATCCCTCAAGGAACTCTTTTGGAGGGATTGGCTTTAATAATTTTTATCTTGCTATAAAACATAATTGAACTTGCCTGGTGGGTCAGAGGGTAAAGAATCTGCCTGTAATGCAGGAGACCTGGGTTCAATCCCTGGGTTAGGAAGATCCCCTGGAGAAGGGAATGGCCACTCCAGTATTCTTGCCTGGAGAATTCCATGGACAGAGGAGCCTGGTGGGCTACAGTCCATGGGTTCACAAAGAGTCAGTCACAACTGAGTGACTTTCACATAAAACATAATTAAGTTTAGAGCACTGACCTTTGACTGTGAAACTATTAATATAATTTTGTTTCAAAACTGTCTTAAAGTTATTCTTAGAGGATGATGGTAAAATTCAAAACAGAATGCAAATTTGTCTTTCAAATTGAAAGTTCCTTAGGGGCTTCCCAGGTGGCTCAGTGGGTAAAGAATCTGCCTGCAATGCAGGAAACATAGGAGACGCAATTTCCATCCCTGGGTTGGGAAGATCCCTCCTGGAGGGATGGCAATGGCAATCCACTCCAGTATTCCCCAGGAGAATTCCGGGGACAGAGGAGTCTGGTGGGCTACAGTCCATGAGGTTGCACAGAGTTGGACACGACTTAGCGACTGAGAATGCATGAATAGGCCAAGATGCCGGCATGTTTCCACGATAGGCATTGATATGAAACACGCATTCCTGTTGACAAGTGTGACTCACCCAGGTGTGCGCAGGGGAAGTTGTGCTGGGCCCTCTGTGTCTGCTGCCCCCTGTCTGTGGCCTCACCTGGGGTTGGAACCGATTTCTTGGTGGCCAGTGCCTGCGTAACACCAGGGTGGAATATGTGTGTGTATAGACCAAGCACTGACAGGAGACTTGGATGAGATGGGGAGGGGCGCAGGTGTGTGTAAGAGGTGCCTTGCCTCCCCTCTGCAGGTGGGTCTGAGAGGAGCTGCTTCCGAGGAGGAGGTTTGAAGGATGGGGAGAGTTATCAGAGTGAACAAAGACCTAGGAGCTGCGTGTGTCGAACTGCAGAGAAAAAATTCAACCTGTAGGCATTGAGCTAGTTGCAGAGTTTTACTTCAGTGTGTGTATGTGTGTGTGCGTGCGCACACTCAGTCGTGTCCAACTCTTTGTGACCCCTTAGACTGTAGCCCGCCAGGCTCCCCTGTCATTGGGATTCTCCAGGCAAGAATGCTGGAGTGGGTTGCCATTTCCTCCTCCAGGGGATCCTCCTGACCCAGGGATTGAACCTGAGTCTCCTGTGTCTCCTGCACTGGCAGGCGGGTTCTTTACCACTGTGCCACCTGGGAGTTACTCTTTACCCCATTTTCTGTTTCCTCCCAGGTTGAGTATGCTTACCCTGTGATTGTTACAGGGATCGTAAGGGTTAACATAGATAAAATGCTTAGACAAGGCTCGACAGAAGATAGAGGTGCTTCTTATCATAACCTCATATCTATGCCCTCGTGACCTGACGGAGACAACAGACGTGGCTACACCGAGTTGGCAGAGGGGCTTGAGCTCCAGATGTCTGGGTCTCCTTGGCGCTGCACTGCCTTTTTAACAATTTCCCATATTGGAGACTTTCTCACTTCTCCGTCTGAGAAGAAACGTGATACACAAAATGTCACATCAGTAGGAAAGTCGTGAGGAGCCATCACACTGGGGAAGACTTATCTTTCGTACGTGATGAGCTGGCCATGAAGATGGACGAGCTGGCCTCCGTGTTGGTTTCTTCGACTCTGTGCATCATTTTTGAGGTTACGTTAAGATTGTGGATGAAAAGTACAGTGTTAGCTTTGCTTGTCACCAAGGGTCACGGGACCCTAACAGGCTGATTTGCATGTGACACTGGGTGGTGGCTGATGCACACGCATGTGCCATTCTCTTGAACGTGGCATCTGACTTGTAGGCATTCAGAGCACTGACAGCCTGGGAAGATGAGAAATTCCAGGAGAAACCTCATGGTGCTGTACCTCCTACCTTTTAGGAAGAGTGGGGACAGAGAAGCATGGATTTTGGTTATGAGGAGTCTTTGTAGGTCGGTTTCTCACCCTCTTGTCATATTTACAACAGATGTTGGGAGTCTTGACTCAGCATTTTCTAGCTTGAAGAAGAGATGCCTCAGTAGGTTTTTAAAGGGTTGTTTGGAATCCAGAAGGATGGTGTCAAGGCCGGGCACTCAGAAGCTCGCCTCTGTGTTTGATCTTCTTGGGATAGAAAGGAGAGGATTTGGGAGAGAGGAAACCTTGCACAAGAGACATCTGAATTTTTTTCCTCTGGGAAAGGTTTCCCGAGTTGGGGAGCCGAGGTGTGGGCGACACATGAGGGTAAAACTGAGAGCTGTTAGGTTTCGTTTTCTAGAATTGCCTGCCTGACAGTCGATGAGGTCTGGGAGCTCACTGGAAAGCCTCTGGCCGACCAGGGGCTGGTTCTGCACGGCTGCAGGTGAATGGCTGATGTGGGCAGCCTGGATTCAGACAGTGACAGGAGTGGCGGTTTTGGCAGAGGGAGCCCAGGTGAGGGGCAGCCTCCTGGGGACACGAATGCTCCCTGATGGAGCCAAGCCAGACTTGTCACCAGCTGTAGCCACAGATCCCAGCAGGGGCCCGGGATATCACCCTATAGACCAGTGAAGACAGAAGGCACCCAAGGATCTGGGCTCTTCCCACGCCCACGCCCTGCCCCCTCCCCCCCACTCCCATGCCATCTGAAGGTGAGAGGAGGAGGGTGAAATTCTGGCAGCCAGAACATCTTTCTTCAAGACAGTTAACACCACTTACATGAATTTTTAAAATTATAAAATTGGACTAAGTTCCAAACAGAACCGGATATTGCCTTTTCTCCCCCAGGTCCCTTTTGGGTGGTACCTTAGGGTCCAGTTTGCAACTCCTTGAATTCAATCTACATTTTTCTCTGTCCACTTAATACAGGATTGTTGTGGCCACATTCTCTTTGTTCGTTGGACACATTTATTGAGCGCCTTCTGTGTCCCTTCACTGGGGACATGGAGGCGACTGACATGAGCAGGGCCCCTGCTCGTGGAGCTTACAGCTAATGCTGGAAGTCGGAGGATGAGCAAACCAGTTTCCTAGGTGCAGTGAAGGCAAGGACGCAGCATCAGGGAAGAACCAAGCTTGCGGTGAAGACGGCGGTCGTCAGGGGCTGTGACGGGAGGGTGTCAGCAAAGCCAAGCCTAGAGGAGCAGACCGGGTGGGAGGAAAGGCAGGGGACAGTGCCCTGGGGGACAGAGCTGAGGAGGGGAGAAGGCTGCTTTGAGGGGAGGGGAGCTCCAAGACCAAGGGAGAGATGGGTCACCAGGGTGCTGGAGAACATGTGCAGCGAGCCTGTGTGCCTTGGGGCAAGGTCTTGTGAACCTCAAAACACTTGTGTGTGTGTGTGTGTGTGTGTGTGTGTCGCATGTTTAGTTGCTCAGTCATGTCCAGCTCGTAGCGACTCCTTGGACTGTAGCCCGCCAGGCTCCTCTCCTCTGGGACTCTCCAGGCAAGAATACCGGAGTAAGTAGGCATTTCCTCCTCCAGGGGATCTTCCCCATCCAGAGATCAAACCTCCATCTCCTGCACTGGCAGGCAGATTCTCTACCACTTAGCCACCAGGGGAGCCTGCAACACCTAGAATAGGCAAACTACAAGTTCAAACTGGCCCTCTCCGAGGATTAACTGAGCAGAGACTGTGTTCACGCATGTTGAATCGGTGGTGGGGTTTAAAGTCTGTCTGCAATTCCAGACCAGTTTTGAGGCCCCAGGAGTGATGGAGAATGTCCATGCCAGCAAAAGGGGGGACTTGCTTCAGAAAACTCACTGGGCTTGTATTTTAAGTCTCAATCAATCCAGTCCATGTTGAAAAAAAACCTCTGAATTGAATATTTGAAGCATAGTTTTTCTTCGTTTTTAGTTATTAAATGTATTTCCTTAAAAGTATAGTTTTTTTTTTCACTTTTACTTAACCACTTTATTATAGTCTTTGTTGTTATTTCTAAACTTTATATTTTTAATTATGTATTTTAATTATGTATTAATTATGTAAAATATTTTTAATTATATATTTAATTATGTATTTTAATTATGTATTAATATATATATAATATATATATATTAAAATTATATATTTTAATTATGTATGTATTGCTGAGTCACAAGGTTGTAATAGTTTCCGGTGGACAGCAAAGCAACTCAGCCATACATACACATATAAATATGGGGGCTTCCCTGGTTGCCCAGATGATAAAGAATCTGCCTGCAGAGCAGGAGACCTGGGTTCGATCCCTGAGTCAGGAAGATCCCCTGGAGGAGGGCATGGCAACCCACTCCTGTATTCTCACCTGGAGAATCCCATGGAGAGAGGAGCCTGGCAGGCTATACAGCCCATGGGGTCACAAAGAATTGGACACGGCTGAGCGGCTAAGCACACAAGGTATAAAACGGGCTTCAAGGAACAGCCCAGTCTGTGTAGCTGTGCTTACTGGACGCTAGGCTTTGGGTGACCGTGGCTCACCTTTCACCCACCAGCTGGAGCCGGTCAGGCTGTGAATTAAGCATCACTGGCTTGTGTCTCTGCTCGTGTGATACCATTCCTGGAAGGCTCTGCACTCTGTCTGCACAACCAGATCATAGCCATTCTTAGTAGCTGAGTGCAAACTCTTCCTTAATGAATTGTTCTGGTTTTTTGGCCCGCATGAGCCTGGCAGTCACGTTTGTCTTCTGAATTCCCAGGTTATTGGTTCTTTCTGTTGCCTCTGTTAAATGTAAGTCTCTGCCTAAGGCTGTGTGCCTTTCCCTTTCCTACCACCGGGCAACACGCCTCTGTCTGGGAGATGCCCCATGACTCTGGGTGAAATGGTGGCCCACAACCTCTTAAATCGTAAATAGTCCATGGCTCGTACTTTCCTCCCCATCTTTTCTTTCCCTGAAAAGAGAAACTAATAGGCATTTGCAGCCATGAGAGACCCTGACCTGTTGGTGTATTTCCTCTGAAATCTTGGGTGGAAGTGGATCACAGATGCTGTGTTTGGGGAGATGTGGTTTGCACAAGATGGGGTCTAGAAAAGACCTCTGAAGTGTGTCTGTCAAGGTGAGAAGAGGCACATTTTGCATTTGTGCAGTGTTTTCATTATGTGGTTTTATTAGGAGAGCTAACAGCCCCAGTGCCTCCTTGCCTACCAGACTGCTCTGTGTCTGTCTTGAAGGTTTAGAAACATCTTTGTTAATGTGGGTAGATGCTGGAGTTGAACTTGAAACTCCTTGGGAAGAAGAGTGTGTATGTGTGTGTGTGTTTGTGTGCATGCACACATTCATATACCTCGTACTGCATAGCTCTGTGATGACTGCAGTCTTTTCTTGGAAATCTTTCTGGAGGCAAAACCCCCATCTTTACATATTTTACAGGTACATAAAAATTAGGAAAATGACATAACCAACTTAAAAAATTTTTTTTTAAATATTTTAATAGATACAAAAATAGCAGAATGTTTTATTGAAATGTAGTTGATTTACAGTGTTGTATTAATTTATGTTCTACAAAGTGTTTCAGTTATATAAACATATATTTTCATATTCTTTTCCATTATGGTTTATCACAGATATTGATATCCTGTGTTGTACATTAAGGGCTTCCCTTGTGGCTCACCTGGTAAAGCATCCACCTGCAATGTGGGAGACCTGGGTTTGACCCCTGGGTTGGGAAGATCCCCTGGAGAAGGGAAAGGCTACCCACTCCAGTATTCTGGCCTGGAGAATTCCATGCAGAGTCGGACACGACTGAGCAAGGACCTTGTTTATCCAGCCAACTTTTAACTCATGCAGCCAAAGCCTAAGCACCTGTGTTGCCAGGAACTTGATGTCCTGTCTTTTTGATAAAGGAGAAATTTAATCTAACTTTCCTTGAGATGGGGGTTGGGATATAGTCAGTTTAACTGTGAAAGGACTTGGTTTATATGAGTCAGCAAAATCTGGTCTGAAGAGGGGCTAGAATGGTTCATGCATTTTTTAGACTTTGTTGTTTAAAAAAAGGGATTGAGGCCACATGTAGCCCCTTTTGCAGAAGTTTGCCAGCCCTTGATTTGTGTATTGTTTCGTGGCTGAAGAAACCAGGGCTCAGGGGTGCTGAGCCCATGGGGCAGGCAGGCCCAGTGGAAGGAGAATTGGGTCCAAGTGTCTGCAGGTCTGGCTTTTAACCGTGCTTTCATTGGACCTGCCTAATACATTTCTGTGATTGGTGAAGTTTCCCTTTTGACTCTGTCATCCTAGAATTCAGAGTGGTGTCTGCAATGAGATTCAAACACTAACTGCCAGGAGTTGGTCAAGCTGTACAGGTTAGGGACACAATTCTTTATGTCTGTCCTCAGTCAGACAGCTGCAAGGTCTGGGGTCCCTAGAGCACCTGCACTTATGAGAAACGGCTACAAATTCAGGGTTCCCATTGACCTTGTGGTTTCAATAATAAACTAGAACAACTCAGAGCACTCAGGAAAGAGTGTTACTGGTTGTTCAGTCATTGAGTCAAGTTCAACTCTTTGTGATCCCATGGACTGCAGCATGCCAGGCTTCCCTGTCCTTCACTATCTCTTGGCTGCTAATTCTGCTAAGTCGCTCCAGTCGTGTCTGACTCTGTGAGACCCCAGAGACGGCAGCCCACCAGACTCCCCCATCCCTGGGATTCTCCAGGCAAGAACACTGGAGTGGGTTGCCATTTCCTTCTCCAATGCATGAAAGTGAAAAGTGAAAGTGAAGTCACTCAGTTGTGTCCGACTCCTAGCGACCCCATGGACTGCAGCCTACCAGGCTCCTCCGTCCATGGGATTTTCCAGGCAGTGGGGTGGGGTGCCATTGCCTTCTCCGCACTATCTCTTGGAGTTTGCTTAAATTCATGTCCATTGAGTCGGTGATGCCATCCAACCATCTCATTCTCTGTCACCCCCTTCTCCTTTTGTCTTCAATCTTTCCCAGCATTAGGGTCTTTTCCAATGAGTCAGCTCTTTGCCGACCTATATACAGGAGTCCCATAAAAATATGGGAGACCCAGGTGACCAAAGTATTGGAGCTTCAGCTTCAGCATCAGTCCTTCCAATGAGTATTCAGGGTTGACTTCCTTTAGGATTGACTGGTTTGATCTCCTTATGATTATAGTTTTATCAGACAGGGTACACATCAGGACTAGCCTAAAGAGACAGGGTGAGGCTTGGGAGGTTCCCTGTGGGAAGCTTTCTCCAGACACATCACCTGAGCTTTGGTGTTTGTAGTTTTATTGGGGTTTCATGAAGAAAGAAACTGGAATTCTTCAGACAAGAATACTGGAGTGGGTTGCCATTTCCTTCTTCAGGGGCTCCTCCAGACCTAGAGATTGAACCCAGGTCTCCTGCACTGCAGGGAGATTCTTTACCACTGAGCCAGGGAACCCTATTCATTACACAGGTATTTTTAATTGGCCACATGACTGAACTTTCATTAGAGATAACTTTCTACCTGAGAAACTGCCCTGCATAACAGGGTGCAGGGCAACTTTTGTTTTCCAAACACGTCCTCTGCCTCCCGTGAAAGGTCTTCCTTCGTATCCTGACACCCTCCTGCCCCCTTAGCTCAGGATGTTACATAAGCTGCAATTTCCTGGCTGCTTTTGGGGCCTCATATTTTTATGGGACTCCTGTACATAGGTCTCCAGCCCTCATGTCTCCCCCCTGCACTCCCATTCAGGAGGTCAGGTTGATGTCAACTGGC
>NW_011494871.1:2790524-2794926 GCF_000754665.1 Bison bison bison
CAGGTCAGCCCCCATCCTAAGACTTTCCAGGGTCCACAGGAGTCACCCCATTGGCATAAACTCAGGTGTGCTCAGAAGGTTCCAACATGAACAACAGATACTCCTATCACTTGGGAGATTCCAGGGGGCCAGAGGCTCTCACCTGGGAAGCCAGGACTAAGACCAGTTGAATTCTTCAGTCTGTGACAGTGGCCTAGGCTTGACACTTCCCACGGAGCTGGGGGCAGTGCTGCCAAAAGGCTTATCACTTTAACAGGCTTCTGACTTAGGAAGGCAAGAGTTTTTCCAAGTTTTCCTTCTGTGTGGTAGTAAAACTTTGCACATGAAAAGGCAGAAAAATGTTCCTTCTGTCCTTGGAGGTTCTCCAGTTGATCTAATAATCAAATTGACATAAGACAGATTAACAGAAAAACAAATCATCTCCCTGGGTCCCACGTCAAAGTTCCCAGGAGACAGACTCTTACTGGGTCAACTCGGACCACATAACCGCATAGCGCTTTGTGTATCCAGTTGATAGGAGGACAGGGGTAGAGCCGTGAACTAGAGAGAGCCCCTGCCCTCATGGCCTTGGCAGTCCACTGTCCAGTCTGGCTTCCTTTGGGCTCATTTGAGTCTGTTCTTTCCTTTTACTTTGGCTTCTTTCTCAGTAGATGTTTCCTGAGTTCCTGCTGACACCAGGCTTATGTACATGGGGGAGTTGTAAACATACACTTTGATTTTATATGGTGGTATTTTCCTAGCGCATTAACTCAGAATTCATCTCATGAGTCTGAATTTGAAACCTTGGTCATAATGTGCTTTGCTATATATGGTACAGCATTCTCCTTAGGCAAGACATTTTCAACAAATCATGTTAGTTATTTTCAAAATATTAATGTCTTTCTCCAAAGCAGGATTGGGTCACGATGCAGCCCCTGAGCTAGAAGGTTATCTGAGTCCTGGAGGTGGGATGAGGAGGTAGGGATAGTATTTCTACTTAAAATTCCAGATTTGGCCCCGTGGTTGTATAGAAAGGTGAGCTGGCCTGATAGATGACACGTACTTGGGAAATCATTCACTTCATGTTGTTTCCACCAATTGTGTCAGTAATTTTTCACCCCAATATTTATGATCCAACATTGAAATACTTATTAGGGAAAACATGTTTCCATTCTTATTTCTATCAGGGATTTTTTTTTTTTTTTTTTTGGCCTCAGTCTTCTCTTCACACCTCAGTTATCCAATATTTCTTCTTCTTTCTGGTCCACACATTTTGTCCAAAAGAAGTCACGCAGAATTTTCTTTTGAGATGTTTCTCATGTCCATTGTTTTCCCCTTCTCCATGTAATAGATGCTTTTATCATTTTTCTTCTAGATGGTTGGGCTTCCCCAGTAGCTCAGCTGGTAAAAAATCTGCCCACAATACAGGAGACCCTGGTTCAATTCCTGCATCGGGAAGATCTGCTGGAGAAGGGACAGGCTACCCACTCCAGTATTCTTGGGCTTCCCTGGTGGCTCAGCTGGTAAAGCATCTGCCTGCAATGCGGGAGACCTGGGTTTGATCCCTGGCTTGGGAAGATCCCCTGGAGAAGGGAAAGGCTACCCACTCCAGTATTCTGGCCTGGAGAATTCCACGGACTGTGTAGTCCAGGGAGTCACAAAGAGTCGGACACGACTGAGCGCCTTTCACTTTCACTCGTAGATGGTGGAGTTCATTTTCTGCCTCGTCTCTTCCTGTGCTTGTCTTGTGAGTCACTGCTGGGTACGCTTGTCTCCTGCTTAGAAACCTTCTGTGGTTCATCTGACCTTCAGGATGAAGTTCAGATTTCTTCCCCTGTCGTTAAAATCATCCACAGTCTGGCCACTGACTATTTTTCTGAGTTTCCTTTCTATTATTTCCCAGTTTGAACGCTCAGCACTGGTTTTTATCATTCTCAGTTGCCCCCCCCAATGTGTTCTGTCTACGGGGCCTCTGTCTGAGGTCTTCTTGTCCACACCCAGATTGTCCTCCTTTTTCCTACTATAAACCTGAACCAGAGGTTAAGACTCTGAGACCTGCCCTCACACTGTTCTGACCAGCTCTCCACCCTTGGCACAAAGTGGCTGCTGACCTCTGACCCCGCTGGCACCTTCAGGTCCCCTCTTAGTCACTTGGTTCTAGTCACTGGTAACCAGGGTTATGCTGGTTAACACTTTTGAGAGCAGGAGCCAGCTTTTTTGTTTTTGTGTTCTCTCCTGCATCTCACCATGGATTTTCAACCATGGCTACCCATTCATATCACTTTAAGAAGCTTTAAAAACAAGAGGCACAATTGGTGTGGGTTGGACCCAGGAACTGGCTAATTGTGAGAGCTTTCTTGGTGATCATGTACAGCCAGAGTTGAAAGCCAATGAATGAAGACCACCTGGAGCTGAGCTGCTCTGCCCACAGTAGGGTGTGGGGTTTGTGCCCTTGATGCCCATCACCGTGTCCCTGCCTGGAGAATTGAAAGTGACCCTTTACATGACTTACTCAACCAGCAAATACAAGTGCCCATTATGTATCAGGCACTGTTCTGGGTGCCAGGTCCCTGTACTGGACAAAACACACCTCTGCTGCCCTGGAGCTTCTGCTCTTGGCCTTGGGGAGACAGACCATAAATAAATAATGTCAGGTAATGATGATACCGGCTGTGGAAGAGAACAAAGTGGGGTGAGTGGGCAGAGAGGAAAGCAGCACTTTTGTATAGGCTGGTTTCAAAAATATCCTGTGTCGGCCTTAACTCAGCAAAAGATTTAAAACCAGCCTCCTCCGAGGTCCACCCGGTCTTGAAGGTCCTGCTGCTCTCTGCTGCCCCCTGTGGACAAGCAGGCGGCAGAGCAGAGGGACGCCAGAGAATGAGGGCTAGAGGGGGTGATCTGACAATGGGGGGGTCCTACACCCAGCTTGTGACTAGGGACCTGGTTGTGAGCACGTCCCATGACAGCATGTCAACTCTCAATAGCCAGTGAGAGTTACACGGGGGTGTCCCCATCTTAGGATGCAGATCATAACAGGATTCTAATCACTTAAAAAGGTGATAAATTTACATGGCTCAAACTGTCTACTTCAAAACGTTTCTGAGCATGAAGTGGCTGTGTCTGGAGTGGATACCTGTTACCTAAGTTCTGCGACACCTGTTTCCTTTATAGGTGGGACATGCGGCAGGTACTTGAGCAGTTGGGATTTAAGGAAATGGAGAGAGGCCTCCGTCACCTGCAGGGCACTTATTTTTCTGTGAGCCTGGACTTTAGGGCCTCCTCCCTGAAGTCTCAAGCTGGGTTGCCCTGTCTAGGGAGGGAGTCTGCCATGTGGTTGCAGGTGTGTGTGTGTGTTTGCGGGGGCGTGGTGAGCCCGAGGAAGTGGTTTCAGTAATGGTTATGTCATCATTCCCCTTGCTGACCCCTCCTCAAGTGAAGGTGAGTGGGGAGTTTTAGCCCAAGAGAGGGTCAGCTGTATGGCTGAAATCGCGTCCTAAGGAGACAGACGGGCTTGGGTCTTAACCACAGAGACTCGGGATGCAGGCTCGGGGTGCAGGCTCGCATGTACCCGTGAGCTGGGATGGGCAGTGCTCTGCGGTCTGGTGGCCAGGGGCATCTGCTGGTCTGTGCAGGCTAAGCCGGGGGGGAGGGGGCGGGCAGGGCTCTACATCGAGGTTTGGGAATTTCATCTTGGAGCACCGAGGTGTCTTCCTCAGCCCCTTCTCCTGGGGCCGAGTGCAGGGCACACCCCCTTGCAGTCCTCTCGCGCTTCCCAAGCACAAAGGAGCCAGAAAGCCTAGCTCCAGAATTCGGTCTCTGGGCCTGGAGGGGGAGCTCGCCCGGGGGAGGAGAGGCTCTGGTCTCTGCTCCACACATCCCCGCAGTCCACGGGGGCCCTGCCCCCAGCCGTGCGCCCTTCACCATCCCCGCGGAGCCTGCGGGTCTGGCGCAGGGGCTGCAGGTTTGGGGAGGGGATGGGAAGGAGGAGGGAAGGGGGGGGGGGGGAGGACGGAGGTGGGGGGCGGGGCCGAGGTTCCCACCCGCGGAGAGGCTCCTCCGCCTGGGGACCAGCGGGCGGGGCGGGGCTGGCGCCCGTCTCCAGGGCAGCAGAGGGACTGGGTGGCGCGACGCCCGGAGCATCCTTCCAGCTAGTCCCCGCCCGCCGGTGCTGCCGCCGCTACCCTGCGTGACTTCTTTGTGTTTTGCGTTCTGCCCGCGCCTCTTCTCCGCAGGACCTGTCCGTCCTCCCCCGGGCTACAAGAAGGCAGACGATGAGATGTCCCGGGCCACGTCTGTTGGAGACCAGCTGGACGCACCAGCCCGCACCATTTACCTCAACCAACCGCATCTCAACAAATTCTGTGACAACCAGATCAGGTAGGAGAGGGCGGCCCAGTCGGAGCAATTAATTAATTCCCAGATA
>NW_011494871.1:2795026-2795736 GCF_000754665.1 Bison bison bison
AATTAATCCCCAGATAGGGGGGGGCTTGGCTTCCTCTGAGCCCTCCGCAGGAGCCAAGCGAGCCCCCACCAGTGTCCCTGCGGCCGCCAGCCCCGTCCCCGCCCCTCCCCACTCAAGCCCGGCAGTCTGTACCCGCGTTTCCCACTGGGGTGTGGGAATATACCTTTCATCCTTCTGTCCTTTGCATTGGTTCTGTGTGCAGGCTGTCTGTGAGCCTGGAGGATGCTTGTAGGCTTCTGTCCTGGCGAAAATAAGCTTTCTTCTCTCTCTTCATCCCTGAGTGCCCTCCCAAGAACTCCCCCATCCCGTTTTAAGCCAATTTTTTTAAAAGACAATTTAAGCCTGTTTTAAGCTCTCCTTAGCAATTTGCCGACTGTAATGTGGCAGAGTGCTTTATAATGGATCCTTCCCATCACAAGAACTTGCATTCAGCTCTCAATGCCCAGGGCATTTGTTAAGAAGGCTTTCTTTGCTGGGAAACTTTGCCTAGAGTTAGCGGGAAGACGGATGGACACTAAGGTTTAGATGTCCGCTCTTTGCCGGCTGCTCTGTTGGATGCTTTAGTTACACTAGCTTTATGAAACCTCATCACCTCTTGAAGAAGGCAGTCTTACCTTCACGTGAGGAAACTGACATAGGAAGATAGATGTTAAAGGACTTGTGGCCATTTAGCTACCAAGTGGCAGAGCTGGACATAGAACCCAGCCTGT
>NW_011494871.1:2795836-2819628 GCF_000754665.1 Bison bison bison
GCTGTGCAAAGCTAAATCTTTTAGGCACGGAAGTTGGCATGTTTGCAAGTTTCATTAAACTTTCAGGCTTCGACAACTTTATCCCTGAGAGGGACTTCAGAGGATGTGGTTCTGTGAGTGGCTCCAAAGTGCGTGCTCAGGTGCAGAGAAGGGAGGCCATGGGTCAGGTTTGCCAGGACTGTGTGTGTGTGTAACTGAATTCCAGGCCAGGGCTCTCTCCTGAAAGCTGGGGCTAAAACTTTGTTGTGTGTTGTGTCACTCTGAAGCCTTAGCACTTGGACTTAGCCTGAGATCTTTATTCAGAAAGGCCTAGCTGTTGGGCGTTATTGTAGTTTCATAGGGTTGGGGGTAAAATAATGGTGCATATATTGTGCAGAAGTGACACTTATTAAAAGTGTTAGATTATCCTGACTTTATTTTCGGTTTTAAGAATGGCCATTGGGGCCTATATTTTACTTAAATGTGTAGCTTGGAAGAACAACTGAGGCCAAAATTCAAGGATGAGGGGGTTTGGTTTAAGATGCAGAGCAGCACACATGAGTTACTGCTTCACCCACTACGATAGTGCTAATCAAAAAGACAGTAGCAAGTGCGGGTGAGAACGGGAAGAAATGGGACCCCTCCTACATTGCTGGCGGGAATGAAAAGTGGTGCGGCTGCTTTGAAAAACAGTTGGGCAGTCTCTTAAAAGGTTAAATGTAAAGTTACACATGATCCAGCCATTCGAGGTGTATATACCCAAGAGAAAGGAAATCACACATCCACACAAAACTGGGTGCAGATGTTCATAGCAGATTCATCAGAGTGGCCCAAAGGGGAGACAACCCAGGTGTCTGTCAACTGACAAATGAATAAATAGAACGTGGCATGTCCATATAGTGGAATGTCATTTGGCCACAAAGAGGAATGTAGTACTAAAGCATGGATTAACCTTGAACACATTGTGCTAAGAGAAAAGCCATAACAGGTCTCATGTATGATTGCATTTATATGAAGCATCCAGAAGAGGCAAATCCATTGGGACAAAAGATAGACTAGTGGTTTCTAGGGTGGAGGACGAGGTTGGGAAAAGAGGAGAGACCGTAATATACATGGGGTTTCATTGTGGGGTGATGGATCCACAACTCTGTGAAACACACCTACACCATCCGGAATCCTGCATTGACAGCTTAGTTCCATTTCCTCAGACTTTGTCTGTGTTTCTAACTCTAAGATGTTTTCAAGTAGTGTTTTTGCCTTGTTGTTGTTCAGTTGCTAAGTCACATCTGGCTCTTCTCGACCCCTTGGACTGCAACACACCAGGCTCCCCTGTCCTTCACTGTCTCCTAGAGTTTGCTCAGATTCATGTCCATTGAGTCGGTGATGCCATCCAGCCATCTCATTCTCTGTCATCCCCTTCTCCTTTTGCCTTTGATCTCTCCCAGCATCAGGGTCTTTTCCAATGAGTCAGCTCTTCGAATCAAGTGGCCAAAGTATTGGAGCTTCAGCTTCAGCAACAGTGAATATTCAGGGTTGATTTCCTTTAGGATTGATTGGTTTGATCTTGTAGTCCTAGGAACTCTCAAGAGTCTTTTGACTACTTCCTATTAATTTTCTTAATTTCAGTATTCATTTGTGGATACTTAAAGCTGGGAGAAAGAAATAGGGGTTTTTGTTTTTTGTCTAAATTCTCTAGTTCCCATGGAAGGTGAAGATTTTTTAAAGTCTAGGTAATGGGGTCTCACAACCTGTTCTTTAATTGACTCACATTGACATTTAAAAAAATTTTATGTATTTATTTTTTATTGAAGTATCATTGGTTTGCAATGTTAGTTTCAGGTGTACAGCAAAGCAATCAGTTCTACACACAGGTCTCTGTATACATGTATATGTATAAATCCTTTTCCAGATTTTTTTCCATCATAGATTATTATAAGATATTGAGTATAGTTCCCTATGCTATACAGTAGGTCCTTGTTAGATCTATCTATCTCTCTATATATAGTTGGGTGTATATGTTAATCCAAAACTCCTAATTTATCCCTCCTCCCATCTTTCCCTTTTGGTGACCATAAGTTTGTTGCGTGTGTCTGAAGACTCACTGACTTTTGAGACTGATTTTTATATCAGAGATTTCCAGTGGCTGTTTGTTATACAGTTTCATTTGTACCTTTTTGGAGTGGGGGAGGGCTAAATGGGAGTATACCATAGGTGGGCTAGGAATAAAGTAGGTAGACACAACCATTCCTTATTATGTGAGTGTACAATTGAATTAGTTAAATACTCTTACAGTTCATACAGTTTCTCAGTTCATGGCTTATGCTGTGAGCATCGGTTTCAGAATACATGGAATAGGCTTTTGGAAATTAAGGGGTGTTGCCTGCTGTCCTAGAATATGGTCTTCCAATTTTTACTTTATCTTGACTGTATTTAATTAGGAATTACTAATGGTAATATGACTCATTGTTCATTAAAGAATTGATTTTAAAGCTTCTTGACATTATGGTGTAAGGATTTTATAAAATATTGAGCAACACTGTTTCAGCACTGGACCATTCATTTTATAAAATACTGATTAAAAAAAAATAAGGCTTCTTATCTTGGTCATGAATGTTTGCTGAAAGTTGATAAAGCTACTGAAAGGGATATTTTCATTAAAGGGAGTTGATATAGGATTTCTTTTTCTTAATAGCTTTTCCTTGAGAAAACACTGATGGATTTTCTTGCTCGGTCAGAGAGTGTCATCCCAGGTGGTCGGCATCTAAATGGAGGCTTTTGAGAAGAAGGACCACGTGATCGGTGGAGGCGGGTGTTGGGGTTGTCTGGCATATTTGACACTCTGCCCTTCCAAAGGCTGGCCTTCCTGGGGCCCCAGCTCTCACTTATCTTCCCCCATCCCAGGGCCTCCCTGGAAGGAACCTGGTGATGGTGACAGTTGCTCTCTTGACTACCTTCTTGGGCAGCTGGTGTTTTGACTTCACTAGAGGGACTGGAGTTTGCCAGGAAGGGATATGGTGGTTGGGTGTTTGGGGAGGTTGGTGAGGGCAGGATGGTACCATTAGAGCAGGGATGGATGGTCTGGGGTTAGCGTTTGGACTGGTGTGTCTGTCCAAGGAAGAGGTGCCACCAGGCTAGTGGGAGTGAGAAGGCCACTGCCTGGGTTGACTGTGGCCTTGACAGCCCCAGGGGAATGCCAGTTGTGGTGACTCAAATTCCAAGCTGTTTCCTGAAATTCTGGGAGGGTCTATGCTATGTAAACAGATGTCTCTCTAAATCTTGTTCTTGACACTTGACACCAGCATTTAATTTGACCTGAAGCTGTGGTAGGATGAAGTTTTCCATTACTGAAGCCAGTGAATTTAGATTATCATAATTATGGAGACACATAACATGGTCTTTTCTTGTGTGTGTGCTAAGTCATTTCAGACAGTCCAACTCTTTCTGACCCCATAGACTGTAGCCCACCAGGTTCCTTTGTCCGTAGGATTCTCCAGGCAAGAGTACTGGAGTGAGTTGCCATTCTCTCCCCCAGGGGATCTTGTAGGGATTGATTTTTCTAGGACCTTAACTGTGAAGATGGTAGTTGTCTTCCATCATCCAGAAATGAGTAGATTTTGCAGTGTAATTATTACATCTGTACATGTACGATTATATGTATGTCTACTCTACAAGATTCCTTTTCTGAAGTGTATAATCCCATCGCCTTTAAAATTGGACAGGTTTATTGAGAGATAATTCACATACCATATAATTTTGCTCATTTGAAGGATACAGTTTTGTGGCTTTTAGTATATTCAGAATAGTACACACATCACCACCACTTCAGAACATTCTGTCATTTCTCAAAGAAACTGTTCCTATGGCTGTCATATCCTAGTCCCTTTCTCTCCATGCTTGAGACAGCCACTAACCTACTTCCTATCTCTGTAGATTTTCTGTTCTGGATAAGCATTTTAAGTTAAATATTAAATGCTTATAGAAAGTTTGATATTTAGAGAAACTTGGTATTCATTATTCTTGATGGAGAATAATTAATTTCATGTATCTATATCTTAAATGTTTCAAGTTAAATTTTTTTCCAGAAAATATCTTCATGATTTATTGGTCAAAGGAATGGGCAATGTTTATGCCATCAAGTTCAGTGCAGTCTTTTTATGCGAATGTCAGCACACCATGTAAAACAGTGAGTTTCAAGGCTATCAAATGGTTTTCTCCAGTGTCTGAAATGAGGTCTTCAAAGCAAGTTAGGAATGTTTATAGATACTCAGTTTTGAATAAGTCATTCACTTCAGGTAGGAGTTTCAGGTAGCAAAAGTCTTCATTAAAGCAGCAAATCGAGCTTTGCCAAGCTATTGCATTGCTTTAGCTTCCTTTGTATTGAAAGAAAATGACTTCATGTGAATATTCTGTTGGTTTTGCCAGGATAAGATTGAAATAGAATTTTGCCTTTACAGAAAGAATTGAGTACGGGGTGGTAGGTCTTGTAGCATCAGAGTTGTGCTGGGATCCTGATGTCTGAGAGGATATTTTTGTCTTAAGGAGTGAAGAGAACAGAGTCATCTTCAAAAGCACTTTGTGCATGAGTAGGGGTGGTAAGTGATGATGCGGTACTGGGTCTAAGACCGTGGAGGACTTCAAGGAGCTGTGACTCTCCCTGGGCGGCTACCGCTGCAGAATTTAAGTGGAATCTGGTCTTCACAATGAAAGTGCTTACAGTTTAATAGAGAAAGAATACCAAGATGCTATTAACAACTCTAACTTCCTTTTGATTCACGTACAGATTGCTTTATTAAGAACCATGGTTTACAGATCTCACTTGAGATAGTTATCCTTGTCAAGATTGGTGAAGGTATATAAAAACCCTTATCAAGAATAGTTGATAAAGAGCTATACAGAAACATATATCTATTCTATTTCAGGTTCTTTTTCTATATAGGCTATTAGAGTATTGAAGAGAGTTCTCTGTGCGTAGCACCTTGTTATTTATCTATTTCCTATAACGTAGTATGTATATCGGAGAAGGTAGTGGCACCCCACTCCAGTACTCTTGCCTGGAAAATCCCATGGATGGAGGAGCCTGGTGGGCTGCAGTCCATGGGGTCGCTAAGAGTCAGACACGACTGAGCGACTTCTTTCACTTTTCACTTTCATGCATTGGAGAAGGAAATGGCAACCCACTCCAGTGTTCTTGCCTGGAGAATCCCAGGGACGGGGGAGCCTGGTGGGCTGCCATCTCTGGGGTCACACAGAGTCGGACACGACTGAAGCGATTTAGCAGCAGCAGTACATATATGTTAATCCCAACTTCCTTTGCATGTATCTTCCTGTCATTTACATAGAATTTGGCCAAGGAAAGAAAGTAAATACAATGCTGAACACCAGCCACCCCCCCACCCCAAATAGTCGATTATGTTGAAAGCATTGCTTTTACCTACTTTCAAATGACCAAGATTTTCCTCCATTTAATGTTCTTTTTATTTTTCTGTTTACTCATTTTTTTAATGAAGATTATATGTATTTAGAAAGTGAAAGTGTTAGTTGCCCAGTCATGTCGGACTCTTTGTGAACTCATGGACTGTAGCCTGCCAGGGTCCTTTGTCCATAGGATTCTTCAGGTAAAAATACTGGTGGGTTGTCATTCCCTTCTCCAGGGGATCTTCCGGACCTAGGGATTGATCCTTGGTCTCCTGCATTGCACGCGGATTCTTTACCGTCTGAACCATCAGAGAAGCCCCAATATAAATATATTTTTAATTTATTTTAAATATTTTTTAATGAAAATTGTATGTATTTAAGACATACAAAATGAGATTTGATTTATGTAGTGAAAAGCTACAGTTTAGCTAATCTCTTCACATAGTTACCATTCACTGTTTTTTAGTTTAGAGCCATATGAGTGCAGGCTAAGTTGCTTCAGTTGTATCTGACTCTGTGAGGCCCTATGGACTACAACCCACCTCTGTCAGGAATTCTCCAGGCAAGAATACTGGAGTGGGTTGCTGTGCCCTCCTCCAGGGGATCTTCCAGACCCAGGGATTAAACCCACGTCTCTTACATCTAACCTGCATTGTCAGGCAGGTTCTTTACCACCGGTGCCATCTGGGAAGTCCTTAGAGCCATATATCTAGTCTCCAAACCAGGCACTCCTATCTTATACTTCCTGAACATGAATGTCACAGTATACTGAGAATCCTTACTTTATACAAGCCAATAGCAATTAAGGCCACAGAAGCTGCTTGTAATTAGAACTCTTACCAGGTTTGCACCCCTGGACAAGGCTTTTGAGGCATTCTGCAGGCAAAAGCATTCAAACTCAGGGCCTTTGGCATTGTATAGTTTGGTAATCAAACACTTGAGCTTTCTTGAAATATATTATTTTTAGAAACAGAAAATCGTGTCAGCCTTGGGCCAGTTTTGTATTTGTTTCTAAGGAAACAGCAGATGTCTAGGGGAGTTGACGGGTGATTTCTTCATCAAGTTGACCCTTGTATGGGTAGACCCGGTGCATATTTTGAATTTAATATTCAAAACTAAAAGCACAGACTAAAACGTCTGTGCCGTTCTGATCTGTAAAAACTGGGAAAGGTGCTGGGTTTGAGTTCTGGTCACTAACTTATTTCCCCTTGTCCCTGATCGCAGATTTTGTTAACTTTTAACATCCTCTGTGAACTTAAGTACTTCTGATCTTTACCCATGAAAAGAATGAAGCATCAGGATTTGTGAAAAACGCAAGTTAAAATTAACATAAGTGGAGGAGACTAGGGCGATGTGACAACTAAATGCAGTATCAGTTCTAAATCAGATCTTGGAACAGAAAAGGTCCACTGGAAGAAGCACTGGAATTTTTTTTTTAATTGAAGTATAATCGATTTACAGGGTTGTTTTGATTTCTATTGTACAACAAAGTGATTCAGTTATACATACACGTACATTCTTTCCCCTGTCCTTTTCCATTATGGTTTATCTCAGGATATTGAATATAGTTCCCTGTGCTGTACAGTAGGACCTCGTTGTTTATCTGTTCTATATATAATAGTTTGCATCTGCTAATCACAGACTCCCAATCCATCCCCCTCTCCCCCTGCCCCCTGCCCCCTTGGCAACCATGAGTCTGTTCTCTATGACTGTGAGTCTGTTCTGTTTCACAGATATGTTCATTTTATGTTGTATTTTAGATTCCACATATAAGTGATATCATCTGGTATTTACCTTTCTCTTTCTGACTTAGTATGATTGTCTCTGGGTCCATCCATGTTTCTATAAATGGCATTATTTTGTTCTTTTTTATGACTGAGTAATATTCGATTAAATGTATGTAACACTAGTGAACTTGAACTTTGTAATTTGGGGTATTCTTATGCTGATGCCATTATATTAGTTTTGATCTAATTTTATCTAGATTATACTGTGGTGATTGAAGATACTGACATGGGGGCAGGGTGAAGGTTTATGGCAGCTCTGTACTATATTTGTAACTTCTGTGACTATAAACTTATCTCAAGATAAAAATATATTAAAAATTAACAAGAACTGTCTGGAAGATTAGGAATGAAATGCTCAACTCTCATCTTTCTGTTGGATGCTATGGGAAGTGTTGGGTCCTTATTGGAGAGAGCTGTGTGTTTGAAGGGGAGGTAGTCAGGGAGACTGGACTCCTATCTTCACACATTTATCATGATGCTGACCAGACAGGGAGACAGCATCCCCTTAACTGGCAGTACTGGAGTTTGTTTCCATAACGTCCGATCTAACTGTGTTGAAGTTGAAAAAGTAGAACTGTGGGCTACAGAAAATGATGCAGAGTTCAGTCTTATGAGCTTTTGTGTAGTGATCTAGAAAGTAGCCTCTAAGTGTTCATTCTACTGCTTCTGGTTGAGTCACTCAATAGACAGCAGAAGCTTACTCAGAAATGCCAATCAGCAGCCCTTTCAAGAGGGACAATGCTTCTGGAGAACAAAAGGCGAGGGCTGACCACTGCAGAGAAATTTCCTGAAATTGTGAGGTTGGGTTTGATAATTTAAATGCTGATCTACCCTTTTCTGCTAAATGAAAGCCTCATCACAACTCAGACTGTAGGCTTTTAGCTACCCTTGTGCTGTGCTGTGGTTAGTCGCTCAGTCGTGTTGGACTCCAGGCTCCTCTGTCCATGGGATTCTCCAGGCAAGGATACTGGAGTGGGTTGCCATGCCCTCCTCCAAGTATCTTTCCAACCCAGGGATTGAACCCAGGTCTCCCACATTGCAGGCGGATTATTAGATGTAATTAGGGAGGGATTTGGGACTGACCTTGGGATGCTGTGGTTTGTCCTTTGGAGAAATTATTATCTGTATCCTCGGTGTTCATCCTCCACAAGCTCCTGGAGTGTTGGCTGGCTCGGGCTTTCAGACCTGCCTGAGGTAGGATGACATCTGGGGGAGGGACCCTCCCTCTCTCACATCAGCTCTGCATCTGTATCAGTGATCTCCACACTTTTCTGATCACATGGCCCATCAGTAAAACTTTTTACCATGAACCTGTACTATGTCTATTTAACTATCTGTCTATATGTGTTACCAGGCTTCCCTGGTGGCACAGTGGTAAAGAATCCACCTGCAATGCAGGAGATCCAGGTTCAATCCCTGGGTCAGGAAGATCCTCTGGAGAAGAAAATGGCAACCCACTCCAGTGTTGCCTGGAAAATCCCATGGACAGAAGAGCCTGGTGGCTGGCTGCCCATGTAGTCGCAAAAGAGTTGGACATGACTGAGTGACTAACACTTGACTTGATATGTGTTACAGTTCTTGTCTGAAGACCCAGTATGTATTGACCAAGATTTCTTGGTTAAGAATTGTGGGTGTCAGTCCATATTGTTGGTAACTTTCTTGATTTTTGAATACTTTGGGCTGATTTATCAGATTTGATTAAATTATCCTGACACAACCTGGAAACATGATTTTGAAGGGCTTTTCTTTCCTGGAAGTGCCAGTCCTGCTGTCTGTGGGCTTGTCATTAGTTTATCATCTTCAGTCTGCAGTTTGCTTCATTGCATCCGTCTTAAGCCCCTTGTTCTTTTTCGGAGGGTTGGTTGGGTTGAAATGAGGTAAATTAATCATCAGTGTAACTAGCTGGACACAGAAACGGAAACATGTCGTGATAAGCAGAGAGAACAGCCAGGGAGGGCCCCTCCGTTACTCCCCGTCTTAAGTCGTCTCGGCCATCGTGACAGAACACTGTAGACTGGGGGCTTACACCTCAGAGATGCATTTGCTCACAGTTCTAGCGGCTGGAAGTCCAAGATGAGGGGGCCATCAGGGTCAGGTCTGGTGAGGACCCTCTTCCTGGCTTGCAGACAGCCTCCTTCTCACATGGTGAGGAGCGAGAGAGACCAGGCTTTCTGGTGTCTCTTCCTGGGCAGGCAGCAGTCACATATGAGGGCTCAGCCTCCTGACCTCATCTCAATGTCATCACCTCTCAATGGCCCCATCTACCAAGGATGAGGGCGTGGACCTGTGGATTCAGGGGACACAGTTCAGTCCACAGCACCCCACCCACACTGTTATGGTGCTCCCCTTACAGCTCGGGTACCAGTGTCAACACATTCAGTAAATGTTAGTAAAGCGTACTTTTTGGAGGCGCATGTACATATAAGCTGTAAAACTTCCTCCCGCACTCCCCGGTGGAACCATCTGCTTTAGATTCTCTTTCTTGGGGAAAACCTGTCCTGCCCAGTCAGCCTAAACAGCCATAGACTGATCACAGAAGGGAGATTTGAGCTCCGCTTCCAGGCCTGCGTTGGTCTGTATGAGGGAGGGTGTGAGCCCCCTTCTATCAGGAGTGATGTATGATGGGGGTGGGCTAGGGGGTGGCCTGTGGCTCTGAGGGGTGGGGGAAAGCTGCCTGCGGGTGACCAGTGAGCTGGGTTGGAGGTGAGTAGCAGTTGATGTTGGAAGGGCAGAAGGTCTATGAGCCACGTGTGTGCTTTTCCAGAAACCATGTGGATGATACTTGAGGTGCCTGGAAGGGCCAGGCTCCAGAGGAGGGTTAGCTGTAGCCAGGAAAGTTTTTAAAGGAACAAGTGACAGTGATCCTTTCTGTCTCAGACCCTTCTGCCTGACTCAGTTACATAAGGGAATATTCCTTAAATTGGATAATTTAAGGAATCAAAAAATTCCTTCTTTAATTCTGCTCCTGCAAAGGGTGGAGGCTTTGAAAGTATTGTCTAGCATATGAAATGTGTTACCAAGCTCTGACAGTTTAAAAATAGAGCTCTTTGCTTGAAAAGAGGAACGCTGTCGACTGAGTAGTATATCCTTACTTCCTTAATATTCCATCTCTGTTAGAATAGTTAAGCCTGAATTTTTAATGTTGCCGTTACAAATTAGAGTTCATTAATCATTCTAGTATTGATATATCAGAATAAATTGAAGTATTTCATAAAACAAGCATGGCCAGGGCAGACAGAAACATGGACTTCTCTCAGTGTTCTTTTTTTGCCTGTCAGCTGTCACAGGATTTCACTGCTGCTGGGATTTCAGTAACATTTTATTCATTCTGTTTCCTTAGATGTTTCAGGATAAATAATTTTAAGGACAGGAAGGTGTGTGTGTGTGTATGTATGTGTATACAGTTATTCTCTATATGGAGGTCTTGACATGAGTCAGCTATGTTTATAAGCCAAATATTGTCAATATTGAGAAGTCAGGAAACTCCAAGGCAAAGATAACAACATGGGACCTTCCTTCTGTTGTCTTAACCAGTCTCCTTCCTCCATTCTGTGTAAATGTGTGTCTAGGCATACCCGTTTCCCACACCAGAAACTCTCACTTAGTACTTGTAACTCATTTGCCTACATTTGAACACCTGTTGGATAAGGCAGAAGGGTTGGAGAAGTTGGCTACCATATTTTTGCCCTTAAAACTGTACCTGAAAACTCTAATAAAACTGCATGCTCATGTTGAACTTTGAGGACATGGTGAGAAAGTTTGATGTTAATCAGCTGCTGACCATTTATTCATGTTTCTAATTCCAGTTTCTGAGGACAATGTATTTTGACTTTTGTGGTCCATTTGATAGTCTTTCTTTGGACGGTTCATGGACACAATATAATGCTGCAAAGGTTTGTTTCACATGTCATACACTTAACTAGACAAGAAACTGTTTTTTAATACAGTGCTGGTGTTTGCCATCAAGTAAAATAAATGTTTTACAGAAATCAACGCATGACGTCTAAGGATTTTGGAACAGTGGATTGCTTTATAAGAAAGTTAGCGGACTTTGATCTTAATTCATAATCCCTTCTATGTAAATAGTCCGAAGATACTGACTTAGCATTCTTCACAGCCAAATATGTTTTTTCCCACAGTGGTTGAAGACAGATTGATTATGCATCACCCGTTCTTTTGAACTGCTTTGGTAAGGGACCTCAGGAATTTTGGTGTTTTGAGGTATTGTGATTAGAAAAAATGAACACCATAAGAATGTCTAGGGTTTTTGAGAAACTCATGTCCTGTTTACTTTTTGAAATACATGGGCTGTTTAAAAAATTAGCCTAAAAATGGATTCACAAACGTCCCTGGAATAATGTTTATGACATACTGAGCAGAGTAGTGGTTAAGTGAGCTTTGTCATAACGTCTAAGATGTATTCTCTGCCTAGCAAGACTTTGAAGATAGCCTCTGACAAAGGGGGTGAGGGTGGGTGAGGAATGTATTGGGAGTTTGGGATTGGAGATGCAAACCATTATGTACAGAATAGATAATCCACAAGGTCCTACTGTACAGCACAGGGAACTGAATATCACAGGATATTCAGTATCCTGTGATAAACCATAATGGAAAAGAATATGTAAAATAATATATGTAACTGAATCACTCTGCTTTATAGCAGAAATTAACACATCATTGTAAATCAACTCTACGTCCATAAATTGTTTTTTAAAAGTGAATTGTCTCTGAAATCTTTTTGCCAGGCTTATGTAGCCCATAAATGATGAAATACATTTTTGTGAAATCTTTGCAAAATGGCATCAGTGCCAGTGGTCACTTTTTTGCCCTCAATTTCTTGTTATCATGCTTGCAATCCACAGGCTGTACTGTGCTTCTCATTTCCTGTTGTATAGCTGGGGAGACCAGGAGATATATATCACCCCAAAATAAATAAATAAATAAATAACCTTATATTGCATAAGAAAGCGCGGGGCTCTGATTTCTGCTGGAAACTAGCACTTGGTGATTTTGAAGGTGGTTTCATTTTCACCCTATCCTGCAGAATAGAAAATATGTATTCTTGTCCCATGTTCTTTTCATTATGGTTTATCCCAGGAGGGTTTCATATCACGGAAGCCTGTCTTTCTTGTTTCACATCCTCCCACCCTCCTTGGCAAGTCCAGCCCCTCTCAGCCCCACAGCGCTGCACTGACTTCTCTGTTGGGGACTTAGCTGGCTGGGTGCATCACATCTGTTGTTATGGCTGACTCCCCAGCTCCTCTGTATCATCCTTGATGGCAAAGTCTATCCACTTTACCCAGCATCCTCCCCAGGACCCAGTCCCCATGCTGGCCAGTCGGAAGCTGGAAGTCCTTGCTGACTGACTTTGCTCCACAGGTGAAGGTCGGAACTGAGCAGAAAATAGGAATTGGCTTCACACATTGTTCTAAGATTTCCCTTTCTATTTAATTGCTTATTGAACAGAGCTGAACCCCCAAAGCAATTACTTAAACCTTGGAAATTGATGTTTTATGTGGTTTTGATGTTTTGCTTTTATTTATGAAGTACTCTTGAAAGGTGGGAGGTGTGCTGAGTTAAATGCTTTTCATATCAGTTCTTCAAACTTAACAGATTGATATTTGCTCTCCAGGGTGGGTGGCTTTGGGATTTAATGTGATCGCTGGCATCCTTAGTCATTTCTGTCCTTCAAAGTTTAAAATGTGTTCATTCGACAAATTTATTTTTAGTCCCTAGTGTACCAGTCCTTGAGCTGCCACTGGGGATATGAGGGTAAAGCAAGACATCTGTGACTAGTCTCTCCCCGCTCCTTTTTTTTTTTTTTTTTGCTTTAGTTTTTTGGACGGGCTTATGTGCAAGTGACGACTGAGGGACCACATGTGTTGTCCACACCTGAGTCCTACCTAACTGCTTATCAAGCAGAATCAACCCCCCAGAGCTAGTTGCCCTCTGCTTTCTGGCTCACAACCCCAGCCCCTTAGCAGAGGAGTTCTAGGAACTGGAGACTCAGATCAGCCTTCCTGGCATTTGTAACTTTTGTTCCCATGGCACCTTCCTCTTAGGCTCTCCTTGGGGTACAGACTCTGCACAGGCAAGGGGGCCAGGTTCCCACGTCCAAGCCTTCACCCCAAGCAGAGGCTGGGTGGGAAGGGTGGGCAAGGTGGAGCTGGGGTCCCCACTTCACAGGAAGACATGCAAGGAAAGGGTCTGTATCTCACCTGAGCCTCACAGTCCATGGAGGACTAAGGAGCCATCTGCCTGAAATGCAAGCAGTAAAACCAACTAAAAGTCTGTCTGCTATGCATTGGCTCGTGCACCAGCAGTGGTCAGCAGTGTTGGCAATAAAAATACTCCTTCCTGAAGAAGTCTTCAGTTGAACTAAGGTCTAAACAATTGCAGGGATGATTAGGTTCAAATCAGTTCAGTCACTCAGTCATGTCCGACTCTTTGCGACCGGGAAGCAGCATGGCAGGCTTCCCGGTCCATCACCAACTCCTGGAGCTTGCTCAAACTCATGTCCATCAAGTCGGTGATACCATCCAACCATCTCATCCTCTGTCATCTGCTTCTCCTCCTGCCTTCAATCTTTCCCAGCACCAGGGTCTTTTCCAATCAGTCTGTTCTTTGCATCAGGTGGCCAAAGTAATGAAGCTTCAGCTTCAGCATCAGTCCTTCCAATGAATATTCAGGACTGATTTCCTTTAGGATGGACTGGTTGGATCTCCTTGCAGTCCAAGCGACTCTCAAGAGTCTTCTCCAACACCACAGTTCAAAAGCATCAATTCTTTGGTGCTCAGCTTTCCTTATAGTCCAACTCTCACATCCATATGTGACTACTGGAAAAACCATAGCTTTGACTAGACAGACCTTTGTTGGCAAAGGAATGTCTCTGCTTTTTAATATGCTGTCTAGGTTGGTCATAGCTTTTCTTCCAAGGAGCAAACATCTTAATTTTTGGCTGCAATCACCATCTGCAGTGATTTTGGAGCCCAAGAAAATAAAATCTGTCACTGTTTCCATTGTTGCCCAATCTATTTGCTGCCGGGGACCAGCCCCGGCTGATCCAGGGTATTCGAAGGAGAGACGGCGTAGGCGAAGATCAGGAAACAACTGCTTAATTAAACGTTAATTAAGGATATAAAGAGTAATAAAATGAGGATAGCTCAGTGAGGAAATTCAGTGGAGAAAAGAGGCTGAAATAAGGATAGCTCAGTGAGGAAATTCAGTGTAGAAAAGAGGCTAAATAATTCAGCCAGAAGGTAAGAGAAAGAACGACATGGTGAGACCAAGTTTCGGTGAACAAGGCCCGCACTTTATTTTCCAAAAGCTTAGGTGATTTGCATCATCTTCTGGCCCGGAGGCCTGTTAACATTTTAAGACCCTTTCTTCAGAAAACTTATTTTTTTCTAAAGGTGATTGGTCAGGAGCCACCCTCCAAAAGCATTAGATAAAGTTGCATTCCTACAGAGCAAAGGTGTGGTGGGCTATAAAAAGAAAAAGAATTAACTCAAGGGTCCAAGGTTACAAACATTAAAGCTACTACTTACACCAATTATATTAATACACTGCCAGGGACATAGAAGGTAAGGGATATGGAAACTTGGCAGCAAACATTGGCCCAACAAGTAAAAAACCCTTCACCAATACAATTTCTAATCAATCTTTTAACTACTCAAAGGAATCTGTATTTAGACAGTTTAGAACATCTCCTGCCTCTCACAGTTGGGAGGCTCTGAACAATCACACGTGGCCGGAAAAACCTATTCAGGCAGGCTAGAGGACTTCCAAAGGAGTTTGTAGGTTGAAACACTGTCACACCCAGGAATTATTAACTGGAGCTGTAAGCTAACTTTTTTCAGAGAGGTAGTGGGGGACAGCCCCCCGTAAAGTCAGAGGTGTAGGTGAGAGCACAAAGCAGAAAGTAGGCAGACTCTGGTTTTGGGTGTAAATGCTCGAGAATTTCCAGGGGGACTCCTGAGGTTCGATCCCACCTTTGCGTATGCCGAGCCTCCTTCCTCATGACCTTTGTCATGGGCGGAGTTCCTCACTTGCTCCCAGCAGTGATAGAATTCCAGTTGAGCTATTCCAGATCCTGAAAGATGATGCTGTGGAAAGTGCTGCACTCAATATGCAATATGCACTCAATATGCAATATGCCGGCTCCCGGCAATTTGCCATGAAGTGATGGGACTGGATGCCATGATCTTAGCTTTTTGAATGTTGAGTTTTAAGTCAGCTTTTTCACTCACCTCTTACTTTCATCAAGAGACTCTTTAGTTCTTCTTCACTTTCTGCCATAAGGGTGGTGTCGTATGTGTATCTGAGGTTATTGATATTTCTCCCAGCAGTCTTGATTGCAGGTTGTGCTTCATCCAGCTTGGCACTTCTCATGATGTACTGTGCATATAAGTTAAATGAGCCGGGTGACAATATACAGCCTTGAGGCATTCCTTTCCCATTTTGGAACCAGTCTGTTGTTCCATGTCCAGTTCTAACTGTTGCTTCTTGACCTGCATACACATTTCTCAAGAGGCAGGTCAGGTGGTCTGGTATTCCCATCTCTCTAAGTATTTTCCACAGTTTAATGTGATGCACACAGTCAAAGGCTTTGGCATAGTCAATAAAGCAGAAGTAGATGTTTTTCTGGAACTCTCTTGCTTTCTCGATGATCCAACGGATGTTGGCAATTTGATCTCTGGTTCCTCTGCCTTTTCTAAATCCAGCTTGAACATCTGGAAGTTCTGGCTTGGAGAATTTTGAGCATTACTTACTAGCATGTGAGATGAGTGCAATTGTGCGGTAGTTTGAGCATTCTTTGGCATTGCCTTATTTGGGATTGGAATGAAAACTGACCTTTTCCAGTCCTGTGGCCACTGCTGAGTTTTCCAAATTTGCTGGCATATTGAGTGCAGCACTTTCACAGCATCACTTTTTAGGATTTGAAATAGCTCAACTGGAATTCCATCACCTCCACTTGCTTTATTTGTAGTGATGCTTCCTAAGGCCCACTTGACTTCAACTCCAGGATGTCTGGCTCTAGGTCAGTGATCACACCATTGTGATTATCTGGGTCGTGAAGATCTTTTTTGTACAGTTCTTCTGTATATTCTTGCCACCTCTTCTTAATATCTTCTGCTTCTCTTAGATCCATACCATTTATATCCTTTAGTGAGCCCATCTTTGCATGAAATGTTCCCTTAGTATGTCTAATTTTATTGAAGAGATCTCCAGTCTTTCCCATTCTATTGTTTTCCTCTATTTCTTTGCATTGATCACTGAGGAAGGCTTTCTTATCTCTCCTTGCTATTCTTTGGAACTCTGCATTCAAATGGGTATATCTTTACTTTTCTCCTTTGCTTTTCACTTCTCTTCATAGCTATTTGTAAGGCCTTCTCAGACAGCCATTTTGCTTTTTTGCATTTGTTTCTCTTGGGGATGGTCTCCATCACCACCTCCTGTACAATGTCACGAACCTCCATCCATAATTCTTCAAGCACTCTGTCTAACAGATCTAATCCCTTGAACCTATTTGTCACTTCCACTGTGTAATCGTAAGGGATTTGATTCAGGTCATACCTGAATGGTCTAGTGGTTTTCCCTACTTTCTTCAGTTTCAGTCTGAATTTGGCAATAAGAAGTTCATGATCTGAGCCACAGTCAGCTCCTGGTCTTGTTTTTGCTTCTCCATCTTTGGCTGCAAAGAATATAATCAATCTGATTTCGATACTGACCATCTGGTGATGTCCATGTCTTGTCTTTTGTGCTGTTGGAATAGGGTGTTTGCTATGATCAGTGCATTCTCTTGGCAAAACTCTGTTAGCTTTTGCCCTGCTTCATTTTGTACTCCAAGCCCAAATTTGCCTGTTACTCCAGGTATCTCTTGACTTCCTACTTTTGCATTCCAGTCCCCTATGATGAAAAGGACATCTTTTTTTTTTTTTTTTGGTGTGTTAGTTCTAGAAAATCTTGTAGGTTATCATAGAGCCATTCAACTTCAGCTTCTTCAGCATTACTGGTCAGGGCATAGACTTGGATTACTGTGATATTGAACGGTTTGCCTTGGAAACGAACAGAGATCATTTTGTCATTTTTGAGACTGTACGCAAGTACTGCATTTTGGACTCTCTTGCAGTGATGATTATTTAGTTTTAAAGATTGTATTGGGCTGGGTTGGCCAAAAAGTTTGTTTTGGCTTTTCCGTAGATATTATAGAAAAATCTGAATGAACTTTTTTGGCTAACCCAATATATGTGTAAAATGCATGCACATATGTGTTCCAGGCTAGCACATTTTTTTTTTTTATTACTTTATTATCTTTGACATGGGGGATCAACTAGGGGCAGTCCCAGGCAACCCTCTGGCCCCCATCTACTGCATACAGACTAAATTAATAAAAATCTTACAGTTGAGACTTTTTCATAATTATTCATTGTTTGAAAATTTGGAGACCAAATCAAGAAAAACAGAAACCTTACATTAGTGGTATGATTTAGTAGTTGTCCAAATTGCATTTTTTGCAGACATTCCAGTTAAATTTCACCTGTGAGTTACTTGACAATTATGGATGTAAATATTGTAGCAGCCTGTAACCGAAGGATCCAAGTTCAAGCTGCCATGTAGATATAAAAATGATTGAATGAATAGCTGTGCTTTTTTGGTGCTATCATTTTAGTACCAAAATTAGACATGATTAGATAAAACTTGATCATGACAATGTTTCCTGTCTGTTTCCTGGTCAGTTTTGTATGTTTTAATTTTATGATTGTTACTGAAAGTAATTTTGCAACACAGAGGAGGGGATTGTTATACCTCGCGTCCTCTGGGTGTGTGACCCACCGGATGCAGGCTGGCCCGATCCTGGTCTCTCGCTGCCCTTGACCGTGGACCCCATCTCCTGCACCTGGGCAGGTATAGTTGGCCACAGCACTCTGTCTTCCGGGCCTTAGTCTCCTCCTGTGTTAAATGAGGGGCTGAAAGGAGATCTTTCAAGGTCTGTTTCACCTGTGATCTGTGGCGACTCGATGCAGAACCTGTGGCCTGGCACTGGGGGAACACGTTTGGTGTGACCTGTGAACCTGTTTCTGCTGTGACCCCCCACACCTGCCATCCCTAGCACTGGAGATGGGCGGGATTGGTTTCTCTTGCCTGTTGGCAGACGTTGCAGCTGGCCCGTGGGCATGTTGTGGATTCCTTCTTGTTCCCTCAGACTAGGAGAGAGAGGTGTGCCCAGGTCTCCCTTTGCACTTGGGAGGAAATAGATTCTCTGTAGATCCTGGAGTTCCTTTGTTCACACTTTCACATCAGGGGTCCCCAAACTCCAAGATCTGATGCCTGATGATCTGAGGTGGAGCTGATGTATTAATAATAGAAACAAAGTGCCTGGTAAATGTAATGTGCTCGAATCATCACAAAGCCTTCCCTCACCCCCATCTGTGGAAAAATTGTCTTCCACGCAACTGGTTCCTGGTGCCAAAAAGGCTGGGGAACACTGTTTTTCATGACATTCTATGTTCTTACCTATCCAATTAGTCTGATAATATCATCAGTCTCCTCCTGTCACAGATTTTTTGGTCAACGTGCTCAGGATTTTTGCTTGACTTGTTTCACACTGTGTCAGTACCTAGAATTTACCATGCTGGTCTGGTGGTGACTTGGCTCTAATTGCTATTTCTGAAGTGTTTGTTCCTCAGTCATTCCCGATTCTTTGTGACCTCATGGACTGTAGCCTGCCAGGCTCCTCTGTCCATGGGATTCTTCAGACAAGAATTCTGGAGTGGGTTGCCATGCCCTTCTCCAGGGGATCTTCCTGACCCAGGGATCATACCTGGGTCTCTTGGCATTGCCTGTTGATTCTTTTACCATCTGGGCCACCTAGGAAGCCCACTGCTTTATGCTTACTGATTGTTCTGGCGTCAGACTTGATTTTGGTGGAACAGAACAGCCTTTGCTTTCTTTTTGCTCATGTTTGTGTTGTTGCTTGTGAACTAGTTTTTACTTTTTCTAAGTGACAGACTCCTCACAGAGAGACACTTGACCTCTCCATTTGTTTTGTCTGTTTTTGCTTTCTTGTTTTTTTCTGGACTCTCAAGCGTGGTTGCTGACGCTCATCATGAAAGTACTAACCAAGTGGGTAATGGGAGGCGGAGCCGTCAGCTTGGACCATCAGCGCTGGCCTGGCAGGTCTGGGATGGGCAGGCAGGTGAATCCAGAAGAGAACATGCTGGTCCAAGGAGGGCTTTTGTGGTAGAGGTCAGGGCTGGAGGTGGACATGGAAGTGAATGGACAGATGCTCAAGGACGTTGAGCAAGAGAGGGTCCCATCTAAGTGCCCATCAGTGAAGGAGGGAAGGTGGTCTCCAGGGAAGAGGCCCTCTGGGGAGGGAGGTGTGCAGGAACCCCTTCCTCTGAGATAAGTCGATGAAGAGAGGTTGATGAAGGGGAGAAGCTCTGAAGGGATTTTACATCAAAATAGATCTTGCTGCAGAGTTTTAAGCAGTGAGGGAGAGGAGAGGATGGTATACATCAGATGTTGGCACTTCTGATGGTACCAAGTCCTGGAGGAGGCACTGGGGGTTAAGGGGCCGACCGTGGACTTGACAGGATGGGAGAGCCATCCATTCCCAAGAGAGTATGGGGAGGGCGGAGCCTGAGGAGCTGGGGCAGCTGGTGAGCTGGAGATCCCCGGTGAAACAAGTCTAGTTACCCGCGTGGCAGAGGGCGTGGCAGAGGGCGGGGCACAGCCTCGGAGGAAAGGGGCGGGGCTTGTGGGGAGTGGGAGGGGCAGGAGCAGGGCCCTGGAGGCTGGGGAGGGAGCTGTCCCTTCCAGAGGGGCCCAGAGAACCCAGGGGGACACGTGGGTCACTGCACAGTGGAGGGTCTGCTGGGCTTTGCTTCCTGGAGTAACATGCATTACTGTTTTTTAAACCTTTGTTGAAAAAGAAAGCTGAAATGAAGTAAAGAGACCAGCCTGGCTCTGAGGCAGTGACTTCTGGGTGTGGTAGAGGGCTTTGTGGGTGGGGGAAGCTTTGACTTTCCTGCCACTGCAGAGGGTTGAAACATGAATAAATATTTAATTAGGTTTCCTGGGAACCAAACCACCGCTGCAGAGGGTATGGAGGCTGGTTTGGCAGAGATGGATGGGAAAGGTGGGTGTGACAAGAGAAAAGGGAGGGCTCAGCCTCTGTTTGTTTCTTTGCTTTCATTTTTTGAGGGGCAGGGACTCTGGTATCTGTGGGCTTTTAGAAGAGCTTTGCTTTTCTGGTGTTCAGAGGACCTTCATCTGTGTTCAGAAAACTGAAAACAGAAGGACCAAATCTGATCTGAAGCTTTTGACATTTTTATAATTGTTTTGAAAAGCAGTCACCTCTGTCTTCCCGTTTTTTCTTTTGGACACCTTCCTCCGACATCCAAATTTCTGGAAGAAATTTGATGGAAATATCTCTCGATTTGACACCAACCGTAAAAATTTACATGGCACAGCTGTTCATGAATTACGACGCTGAAAGCAACATTGCTGAAAGATCAATGAAAAATAACCATATGAGAGGAAAGAAGGAATTCTTTTTATATTTTTTTCTATAAAAACTTACAAAATTGTTGTGCAAGAATCAATTCAAGCAATGAAATATGGGGAAAAGTTTTATAGAATACCACATATTTAATTAAAAAAACATTGTTTTCTGGATGTTAGTGTAGTATATACCAGCTTACATGAATTATTTGGTGGTTCTTTTCCCCCCTCATTCTAAATAAGTATTCATTTTTGTACTTTGTTTTGTTCTAGTAATTTTGTGTTTTTTTTTTTAAACTGATATTCTCAAGTTGTATGCCTATTATATACAAATCATATTCTCAATCCCACAAAATCTGGATCTGAATATTTAAATAAGTAAATTAAATGAAAAGATGAGAAAAAATTTTAGGATTGCTTAGAGCTCAGATGGTAAAGAATCTGCCTGCAATGCAGGAGACCCAGGTTTGATCCCTGGTTCAGAAAGACCCCTTAGAGAAGGAAATGGCAAACCACTCCATTATTCCTGCCTGGGAAATCCCATGGACAGAGGAGCCTGGCGGGCTGCAGTCCATAGTGTCTCAAAGAGTTGGACACGACTAACAAATTCACATTCAGGAATGAACTAGAATAGTTTATTTTTAAAATATTTAGTGGCCGCAAGCAAATATTATAATTGTTCAGTTGCTCAGTCGTTTCTGACCCTTTGCCACTCCATGGACTGCAGCACGCCAGGCTTCCCTGTCTTTCACATGATCTCCCAGGGTTTGCTCAAACTCGTGTCCATTGAGTCGGTGATGCCATCCAGCCACCTCATCCTCCGCTGCCTGCTTCTCCTCCTGCCTTCAATCTTTCCTGACATCAGGGTCATCAGGGTCTTTTCCAGTGAGTCAGTTCGTGCATCAGGTGGTCAAAGTATTGGAGCTTCAGCTTCAGCATCAGTCCTTCCAATGAATATTCAGGACTGATTTCCTTTAGGATGGACTGGTTGGATCTCCTTGCAGTCCAAGGGACTCTCAAGAGTCTTCTCCAACACCACAGTTTAAAAGCATCAATTCTTTGGTGCTCAGCTTTCCTTATAATCCAACTCTCACATCCATACATGACCACTGGAAAAACCATAGCCTTGACTAGATGGACCTTTGTCAGCAAAGTAATGTTTCTGCTTTTTAATATGCTGTCTAGGTTTTTCATAGCTTTTCTCCCAAGAAGCAAGTGTCTTAATTTTATGGCTACAGTCACCATCTGCAGTGATTTTGGAGCCCAAGAAAATAAAATCTGTCACTGTTTCCATTGTTTCCCAATCTATTTGCCATGAGGTGATGGGAGTGGATGCCATGATCCTAGTTTTTTGAATGTTGAGTTTTAAGTCAGCTTTTTCACTCACCTCTTCCAAGGAGCAGTTGTCTTTTAATTTCATGGCTGCAGTCACTGTCTGCAGTGATTTACTCAGGGTTGATATCCTTTAGGATTGACTGGTTTGATCACCTTACTGTCCAAGGAACTCTCCAGAGACTTCTCCAGTGAATTTACATGGACAAACTATTAAAATTAAATAAAACACGAACGTTCTTCATTAAATATTGGTCCTCTGAGGCTTTGTTAGGAAATGACTGAGGACCCAGGTCTGGCTCAGGCTGGATGGAGCAGTGAAGTTTACCGGCAGAAACGTCGCTGTGATGATCAGCCAGCAGAGGGCGCTGCGTTGCTGGTGTGCGGGGTGCGTTGAGTTCTCCACCTGCAAGGCAAGCACAGGTGGTTAAGGGAGTGGGTCTTTGATGTGGCTCATAGAGCCCACCGCTAAGAGGGAATTGCTTTATCTCTCTCCCCCCCGCCACCCGCCCTCACCGCCAACACCCGCCCCCCCAACTCACACACGCAGCTTAAGTGATTGTGTTGGGAAGGCATGCATAGGGAAAAGTTTGCAGGGAAGATGACCCCTTGGGCTGTTGGCTCAGAAGAGAAGGATGTGGTTTGAGAAAAAGAAAGATGTTCTAGGAACTTGGCAGAGGATGACAGGAAGCAAGGGAACTGAGGAAGAGCTCAGTACTCTCCAGAATAAATGATTTCCATTTAAGGGGGAGGAACTTTACTCTTGTTTCTTCTGTGGTCTGAGTTACAGGGTGGAGGCTCCCATCTTGAAAGCCAGACTGCTCTTCTCAAAGGGACGGGTGGAAAAACACCTTGTACCTGGGTTTCTGGGCTGATGTCTACTCCTCATTAGGCTCATGGAGGGCAGGTTAGAAATCCCTTTCTTTTATCCCTCACCAGGGGCCCAGAAGCTGCCGGCAGAAGAGAGTGACCATAGCAATCATTGTCAGAGATGAGTGTCAATAGAGTTTTTTTTGCTGGGAGGTGCTATGTGAATAACTTAGGTCTTCAGCCTGATTTCATGTTCTAGTAAGCAGCTCCTTATATGCGACCATTCCTGAAATTAGCTTAAAACAGAAGAACCGATAGTCCCTTGACAGTTACATCTGGGTACTATTCTTATTTAAAATGTTTATTAATAAAGCAATACATGAAGGTAGTTAAAAGTTCAAATGCTGTAGAAGCTTAGCATGAAAATCAGTACCTCCAGCCTCATCTCTACCATTCTACTTCACCAAAGACAACCACTGTTTTTTAATTCTTTTGGTGGTTTCCACCATGTTTCTATGGCACCCCACTCCAGTACTCTTGCCTGGAAAATTTCATGGATGGAGGAGTTTGGTAGGCTGCAGTCCATGGGGTCGATAAGAGTCGGACACGACTAAGCGACTTCGCTTTCACTTCTCACTTTCATGCATTGGAGAAGGAAATGGCAACCCACTCCAGTGTTCTTGCCTGGAGAATCCCAGGGACGGGGACGCCTGGTGGGCTGCCATCTATGGGGTTGCACAGAGTCGGACACGACTGAAGCGACTTAGCAGCAGCAGCAACTATGTTTCTAAACTAGAGTTAGAAGAGATCTCTCTGAACTCTCTTGTAGATGGATATTTAACTCACTTGCTTTGGGATGAATTAGTGAAGTAGTGTATCATGTTCGTCTCTTTTCTAATGCAACTTACTTTTCCTGGGTTATTTTTCTACTGGAATTTTTTTTAGCATATCAATTCTTAT